>NC_082681.1:86443198-86752945 GCF_025265405.1 Mesoplodon densirostris
GGAAAAGCTTTGAAGTTTCATTAGGTCCCATGTGTTTATCTTTGTTTTTATTTCCATTTCTCTAGGCGGTGGGTCCAAAAGGATCTTGCTGTGATTTATGTCATAGAGTGTTCTACCTATGTTTTCCTCTAAGAGTTTGATAGTTTCTGGCCTTACATTTAAGTCTTTAATCCATTTTGAGCTTGTTTTTGTGTATGGTGTTAGGGAATGATCTAATCTCAAACTTTTACATGTCCCTGTCCAGTTTTCCCAGCACCACTTATTGAAGAGGCTGTCCTTTCTCCACTGTACATTCCTGCCTCCTTTATCAAAGATGAGTTGGCCATATGTGCGTGGGTTTATCTCTGGGCTTTCTATCCTGATCCACTGATCTATCTTTCTGTTTTTATGCCAGTACCACACTGTCTTAATTACTGTAGCTTTGTAGTATAGTCTGAAGTCAGGGAGCCTGATTCCTCCAGCTCCGTTTTTTGTTCTCAAGATTGCTTTGGCTATTCGGGGTCTTTTGTTTTTCCAAACAAATTTTGAAATTTTTTGTTCTAGTTCTGTGAAAAATGCCAGTGGTAGTTTGATAGGGATTGCTTTGAATCTGTAGATTGCTTTGGGTAGTAGAGTCATTTTCACAATATTGATTCTTCCAATCCAGGAGCATGGTATATCTCTCCATCTATTTGTATCATCTTTAATTTCTTTCATCAGTGTCTTATAATTTTCTGCATACAGGTCTTTTGTCTCCTTAGGTAGGTTTATTCCTAGATATTTTATTCTTTTTGTTGCAATGGTAAATGGGAGTGTTTTTTTGATTTCATTTTCAGATTTTTCATCATTAGCGTACAGGAATGCCAGAGATTTCTGTACATTAATTTTGTATCCTGCTACTTTACCAAGTTCATTGATTAGCTCTAGTAGTTTTTCGGTAGCATCTTTAGGATTCTCTATGTATAGTATCATGTCATCTGAAAACAGTGACAGCTTTACTTTTCCTTTTCCAATTTGGATTCCTTTTATTTCCTTTTCTTCTCTGATTGCTGTGGCTAAAACTTCCAAAACTATGTTGAATAAGAGTGGTGAGAGTGGGCAGCCTTGTCTTGTTCCTGATCTTAGTGGAAATGGTTTCAGTTTTTCACCATTGAGGACAATGTTGGCTGTGGGTTTGTCATATATGGCCTTTATTATGTTGAGGAAAGTTCCCTCTATGCCTACTTTCTGCAGGGTTTTTATCATAAATGGGTGTTGAATTTTGTCAAAAGCTTTCTCTGCATCTATTGAGATGATCATATCGTTTTTCTCCTTCAACTTGTTAATATGGTGTATCACATTGATTGATTTGCGTATATTGAAGAATCCTTGCATTCCTGGAATAAACCCTACTTGATCATGGTGTATGATCCTTTTAATGTGCTGTTGGATTCTGTTTGCTAGTATTTTGTTGAGGATTTTTGCATCTATGTTGATCAGTGATATTGGCCTGTAGTTTTCTTTCTTTGTGACATCCTTGCCTGGTTTTGGTATCAAGGTGATGGTGGCCTCGTAGAATGAGTCTGGGAGTGTTCCTTCCTCTGATATTGTTTGGAAGAGTTTGAGAAGGACTAACACCCATTTATGATAAAAGCTGTCCAGAAAATGGGCATAGATGGAACCTACCTCAACATAATAAAGGCCATATACAACAAACCCACAGCTAACATCACACTCAATGGTAAAAGCTGAAAGCATTTCCTCTAAGATCAGGAAGAATAAAAGGATGTCCCCTCTCGCCACTTTTATTCAAGTTCTGGGAGTCCTAGCCACAGCAACCAGAGAAGAAAAAGAAATGAGCGGGATCCAAACTGGAAAAGAAGTAAAATTGTCACTGTTTGCAGATGACATGGTACTATACATTGATGATCCTGAAGATGTTACCAGCAAACTACTAGAGCGTATCAATGAATTTGGTAAAGTTGCAGGATGCAAAATTAACACTCAGAAAGCACTTGTATTTGTGTACACTATCAGCAAAAATCAGAAAGTATATAAGGAAACAATCCCATTTACCATTACATCAAAAAGAGTAAAATACCTAGGAATAAACCTACCTAACGAGGCAAAAGACCTGTACTCTGAAAACTATAAGACTCTGATGAAAGAAATTGAAGGTGCCACAAATGGAAAGATATACCATGTCCTTGGTTTGGAAGAATCAATACTGTCAAAATGACTACACTACCCAAGGCAATCTACAGATTCAATGCAATCCCTATTAAATTACCAATAGCATTTTACACAGAACTAGAACAATTTTTTTAAAATTTATATGGAAACAAAACACTCTGTATAGCCAAAGTAATCCTGAGAAAGAAAAATGGAGCTGGAGGTATCAGGCTCCCTGACTTCAGACTATACTACAAAGCTACAGTTATCAAAAAGACCTACTGTATAGCTCAGGGAAATCTGATCAATACTCTGTAATAACCTAAATGGGAAATGAATCTGCAAAAGAATAGATACATCTGTGTGTATAACTGAATTACTCTGCTGTACACCTGAAACTAACACAAAATTGTTAAACAACTTCAATATAAAACAAAAATTTAAAAAATCATTTCCAAAAATATATGGTAGTGGCACAAAAACAGAAATATAGATCAGTGGAACAGAATAGAAAGCCCAGAAATAAACCCATGCACCTATGGTCAATTAATCTACGACAAAGGAGGCAAGGAAATACAGTGGACAAAAGACAGTCTCTTCAATGAATGGTGCTGGGAAAACTGGACAGCTACATGTACAAGAATGAAACTAGAACATTCTCTAACACCACAGACAAAAATAAACTCAAAATGGATTAATGACCTAAATGTAAGACCAGATACTATAAAACTCTTTGAGGAAAACATAGGCACAACATTCTTTGACATAAGTTGCAGCAATATCTTTTTGGATCCACTTCCTAGAGTACTGAAAATAAAAACAAAAATAAACAAATGGGACCTAATTAAACTTAAAAGCTTTTGCACAGCAAGGGAAACCATAAAAAAAAAAGACAACCTGCAGAATGGGAGAAAATATTTGCAAACGAAGCAACTGACAAGGGATTAATCTCCAAGTATACAAAAAGCTCATGCAGCTCACTATCAAAAAAAAATAAACAAACAACCCAATCAAAAAGTGGGCAGAAGATCTAATAGACATTCCTCCAAAGAAGACATAGATGGCCAAAATCACATGAAAAGATGCTCAACATTGCTAATTATTAGAGAAATGCAAATCAAAACTACAATGAGGTATCACCACAAACCGGTCAGAATGGCTATCATCATACAGCCTGCAAACAAATGCTGGAGAGGGTGTGGAGTAAAGGGAACCCTCCCACACTGTTGGTGGGAATGTAAATTGATATAGCCACTGTGGAGAACAGTATGGAGGTTCTTTAAAAAACTAAAAATAGAGCTACCATATGATCCTGCAATCCCTCTCCTAGGTATATATCCAGAGAAAACCATAAATCAAAAAGATACATAAAGCACCGAGCTGATCTCCCTGTGCTATTCGGCTGCTTCCCACTAGCTATCTATTTTACATTTGTTAGTAGGGAGGTGGGGGGGAGATGCAAGAGGGAGGAGATATGGAGATATATGTTTACGTATAGCTGATTCACTTTGTTATAAAGCCGAAACTAACACACCATTGTAAAGCAATTATACTCCAATAAAGATGTTAAAAAAAAAAAGAAAGAAACATTCACCCCAATGTTCATCGCAGTGCTATTTACAATAACCAGGACATGGAAGGAACCTAAATGTTCATCAATGGATGAATGGATAAAGAAGATGTGGTACATATATAAAATGGGATATTACTGAGCCATAAAAAAGAACAAAATAATGCTATTTGCAGCTACATGGATGGACCTAGTGATTGTCATACTTAGTGAAGTGAGTCAGAGTAAGTCATATATCATATGGTATTGCTTATATGTGTAATCTAAAAAATGGTACAAATGAACTTATTTACAAAACAAAAATAGAGTCACAGATATAGAAAACAAATGTATGGTTACCAAAGTGGAAAGGGAGAGAGGGATAAATTAGGAGATTGGGA
The DNA here is from genome assembly GCF_025265405.1 of Mesoplodon densirostris. Classification (NCBI taxonomy): domain Eukaryota; kingdom Metazoa; phylum Chordata; class Mammalia; order Artiodactyla; family Ziphiidae; genus Mesoplodon; species Mesoplodon densirostris. Next base: position 86,447,279 of record NC_082681.1, read on the forward strand.
TTGACATATACACACTACTATATATAAAATAAATAACTAATAAGAACCTACTGTATAGTACAGGGAACCCTGCTCAATACTCTGTAATGACCTTTATGGGAAAAGAATCTAAAAAAGAGCAGATATATGTATATGTTTAACTGATTCACTTTGCTATAGAGCAGAAACTAACACAGTATTGTAAATCAACTATATTCCAATAAAAGTGAATTAAGTCAGAAAGAGAAAGACAAATACTGTACGCTAACACATATATATGGAATTTAAGAAAAAAATGTCATGAAGAACCTAGGGGTAAGACAGGAATAAAGACACAGACCTACTAGAGAATGGACTTGAGGATATGGGGTGGGGGAAGGGTAAGCTGTGACAAAGTGAGAGAGTGGCATGGACATATATACACTACCAAACGTAAAATAGGTAGCTAGTGGGAAGCAGCTGCATAGCACAGGAAGATCAGCTTGGTGCTTTGTGACCACCTAGAGGGGTGGGATAGGGAGCATGGGAGGGAGGGAGACACAAGAGGGAAGAGTTATGGGAACATATGTATATGTATAACTGATTCACTTTGTTATAAAGCAGAAAGTAACACACCATTGTAAAGCAAGTATACTCCAATAAAGATGTAAAAAAAAAAAATAAGCAAAAGACCTAAGTAGATATTTTCCAAAGAAAATATTCCAACAGCCAACAGGTACACGAAAATTACCTCAGCATCATTAATCATCAGGAAATGCAAATCAAAACCACAATGAGATATTACCTCACATCTTTCAGAAAGGCTGTTATCAAAAGACAAGTGCTGGCAAGTGCTGGGAAGGATGTAGAGAAAAGAGACCCTTTTATACTGTTGGTGGGAATGTAAGTTGGTACAGCTGCTATGGAAAACAGTATGGAGGTTCATAAAATAATTAAAAATAGAGCTACCATATAATTCAATTTCAGTTCTGGGTATATATCTAAAGAAAAGAAATAACTATCTTGAAGAGATATCTGCACCCCATATTTGTTACTGCATTATTCATAATAGCCAAGGCATAGAAACAACCTAAGTGTCCTTTGACAGATAAATTGATAAAATAAATATATACAAACACACACACACACACAATGGAATATTATTCAGCTGTAGAAAGAGGGAAATCTTGTCTTTTCCACATCATGGACTACTAACCTGGAAGGCGTTATGCTAAATGAAATAATTCAGACAAAGAAAGACAAATACTGTATGATCTCACTTATATGGGGAATCTAATAAAACTGAACTTGTAGAAACAGAGAAGAGATTGATGTTTGCCACATGCAAGGGGTGTTGTTGGGTAGGGGAAATATGTGAATGTGGCCAAAAGGTACAAACTTTCAGTTATAAAATAAAGGAGGTTGAGGAAGTAATGTACAGCATGAAGACTAAAGTTAGGAAAACTGTATTGTATATTTGAAAGTTGCTAAGAGAGTAGATCGTAAAAGTTCTCATCAAAAGAAAAAACGTGTAACTATGTGAAGTGATGGATGTTAAGTGACCTTAATGTGCTTATCTTTTTTCGGTATATACATATATCAAATCATTATGTTGTACACCTTAATCTTATACAATGTAATATGTCTATCATGTCTCAAATTAGGGAAAAATACAAAATCTGAGCAGACAAATAACAAGTGAGATGGTTGAATCAGTAGTCAAACCTCTCAACAAAGAAAAGCCCAGGAACAGATAGATGGTTTCACTGGTGAATTCCATGAAACATTTAAAAAAGAATTAACACCAGTCCTTCTCAAACTAGTCAAAAACCTAAAAGGAACACTCTCACACTCATTTTATGAGGCTAGCATTACCCGAATACCAAAGCTGGATAAAGATACTACTAGATATCCTTGATGAATACAGTTGTAAAAATTCTCAACAAAATACTAGTGAACCAAATTCAACAGCACATAAAAGGATCATGCATCATCATCAAGTGGGATTCATCTCTAGGATGCAAGCATTGTCTACATATGCAAATCAATAAATGTGACACACCACATTTATAGAATGAAAGATAAAAATCACATGATCACCTCAATAGATGCAGAAAAAGCATTTTACAAAATTCAACATCTTTCATGATAAAATTTCTCAATAAATTGGGTATACAAAGAACATATCTCAATATAATCAATGCCTTTTATGACAAGCTCACCACTAATAACAATATTCAGAGGTGAAAGTTTGAAAGCTTTTCCTCTAATTTCAGGAATAAGACAAGGATTCCAAACCTCACCACTCCTATTCAGCGTAGCTCTTGAAGTCCTAGCCAGAGCAGTCAGACAATAAAAGGCAATTAAAGTCAGAAAGGGAGAAGTCAAATTGTCTCTGTTTACAGATGATATGATTTCATACATAGAAAACTCTAAAGACTATCCCAAGAAATAATAATATTAGAATAATAAAGGAATTCAGTAATGTTTCAGGATACAAAATCAGTGTACAGAAATCAGTTGTGTTTCACTAACAACAAACACCCAAAAGAGAAATTAAGGACACAATCCCCTTTGCAATAGCACAAAATAGTAAAATACTTAGGAGTAGGCTTAACCAAGAAGGTTAAAGATCTGCACATTGAAATCTAGTAGACATTTATGAAAGAAATTGAAGAAGACACAAATAAATGGAAAGATATCCCATATTTATGGATGATAAGAATTAATATTGTGAAAATGTCCTTACTATACAAAGCCATCTGTATACTTGCTGTAATCCTTATCTCAAATTCCATGGCATTTTTCATAGAAGGAGAGAAAACACTCCTAAAATTCATATGGAACCACAAAAGACCCCAATTAACCAAAGCAATTCTGTTAAAGAAGAACAAAGCTGGGGCAATCATGCATCCCAACTTCAAACTATATTACAAAGCTATAATAATCAAAAAATTATGGTACTAGCATAAAAAACAGCATATAGATCAATGGAACAGAATCAAAAGCCCAATTATAAACCCACACTTATGGTCAACTAATATTTGGCAGGAGGCCAAGAATATTCAGTGGGGGAAGGATAGTCTCTTTTATTAATGGTACTGGGAAAATTGGTTGTTTACATGCAAAGGACTGTATTGGACCCCTATATTACACCACTCACAAAAATTAACTCAAAATGGATTAAAGACTTAAGTGTAAGACCCACATCTATAAAACTCCTAGAAGAAAGCAGGGAAAATACTCCTCAACATTGATCTTGGCAATGAGTTTTTGAATATGACACCTAAAGCAAAGCCAGAGAAACAAAAATAAGCAAGTGGGACTACATCAAACTAGAAAGCTTCTGCACAGCAAAAGACAATCAACAAAATGAAAAGGCTACCTATACAATGGGAGAACCTTTTTATAAACCATACACCCAATAAAGACACACACACACACACACACACACACATATACACACTGTGGAATACTATTCAACTATAAAAAGAAGGAAATCCTGCCATTTATGGAAATATGTATAGTCTTTAGGGAGTTATGCTGTGTGAAATGTCAGACAGAAAAATACAAATACAATACATCACTTATATATGCAATCTGAAAAAGGCAAAATTATAGAAAGAGAAAGTAGGTTGCCAGGGGTTGGGGTTGGGGAAAGTGGGGCTATGTTGGTCAAAGGGCACAAACTTCTAGTTATATGATGAAATCATTTTGGAGATATAATGTACAGTATGGTTAATATGTTAACAATACTATATTGTATACTTAAGGTAATTGTGTGAGGTGATGGATGTGCTAACTAAACTTATTGTGGTAATTATTTCACAATATATATGTATAATGAATCATCACATTGCATACCTTAAACTTACACAACATTGTATGTCAGTTACATCTCAATAAACCTGAAAAACAATAACAAGAACAAAAACAAAACAACAAAATACTGGATTTTAGAAAAGAAGTGGTTCCTTCCCACTGAAGTGTGAATGTCTTAATATGTTATATGATACTACTTCCAGGGTAATGGGATCAAGTCATCAAACAAAGGCAAACAGAGAAGCTATAATGTTGAAATTTCAGACACTGACCAGCAGATGAGAAAGGTATTTGGGAGCAGCAGAGAGATCATCCTTGCATTCTGAATCATATGCTGTGTGCCTCAGCCTATTCTGTTCTGAATAGAGATAAGGATTAAAAGTGGGCACTAGGTGCTTTGAGAAGCCCTTTGCTACCTAATTTATACCATTTCCCTTTGATCTCCCGTCTACTCTAGGTGTCACCTCTGCTCGCTCAGTTCCTCCTTCCTACCCACCACCGCAGGACCCGTTAAACCAGGGCCAGTACCTGGTCCCTGATGGCATCGCTCAGTCGCAGGTCTTTGAGTTCACCGAACCCAAGCGCAGCCAGTCACCATTCTGGCAAAACTTCAGCAGGTTAACCCCCTTCAAAAAATAATACCAACAGGGAGGCAGATAATTTTAAAAATAAAGTAAATAAAATTATATTTATAGATGGACCTTTTTTCGGAGAAGCACTGTTGAAATTTATATATATATATATATATATATATATATATATACATATATATATATATACACACATACATATACACACACACGCATACACACACACATGCACACAGGACCTTGAGTGTACACACACACACACACACACACACACATGCAGAAGGACCAAAAATGTTTTCTGTTGTTTTGGGGAAGTAAAATCTGTAGTTGGTAGGAAGAAGTACCAATGAATTCCAAACACATGATCCCTTCTTAAAAAGTTTTCCATTCTTACTCTGTCCCCCTCCCCTTTACTTTCAGAAAATGACATTTCTATTTGTTCCTTTTCTTGTTGAGATAATCTTTTTGCTCTCCTGTGAGTGATTCATTGACTTGTCATTATTAACATAGATGTGTTTGTATTGTTTTTTAGTTTCCTGATGATACTGATGCTGATGACTTTTGAATTTAATTTGATGTGGTGGAGTTTGGGAGTTTTGAATTTCTTTTTTTCCTTTTCTTTTTCACTGGGTAAAGGGAGGATCCCCTTCCTCCACTCCCTCAACTGATCATCTGCGAATATTCCTGCAGCCCTGCAGTTGCCCCAAATAGCCTTTTCCCTGCATCTTCTGTCCTCAGTCATGCCAGTCTGGACATGCTCTGTTGTGCCCTGTGACATAAGTGCTCAATATTTCTATTGCTTTCACTGTGTTTTAGGTGTTGTAGAGGGATCAAAACTAAGCAGAAACAAGAGAATGTCAGAGTAATGATGCTGGAGAGGACTTCTGTTCAGGGAGCATTCTGCATTTGGGCTATTTCTTCTGCTAGCACTGGGGTTTCCCATGTTGCAGCACTGCTGGGTCATGCCAGTTTTGTATCTGGGGTTTAGTTTGGGTCAGTTTTTCTCTTCTTCATGCCACTTTGGTTATGGTATTTCTTCTAGGCTTGTCCCTCCCCTAACCTAAAAAATCTGAACTAGAAGTAAAGAGGCTGAGACTCTGCCTCCTGGAGGAGGGATTCAACTGCCTCCAGTACCAAGTAGGTTTAGAGTAGGACTCCCCACTGCAACCGGGGGCCTGGTTGTACCTGCTTCCCATTGGCAGATTGTTTAGGCAGCATTGCTGGAGTCTGTGAGAGGTCAAGACAGAGCCCACCTGACCAAGATCATCAACTGTATTCAAATTATTGACCTGGACAGAATCAAATGCTGATAGTAACCTCTTATAGGAAAGAACAAAGATGGACACGGAAAGAGATAACCTCAGCCCAAGATATGTACTTATAGTTCCTAACTTATGTGAAACTTCCCCCATTGTTAGCCGATTGCATGGATAATCTTCCATGGCTCCTTCCTTCCCCTCTTCCTGTCTTCCTTCTTTCTCCTGCTCTCCCCTGCACAGGAGGGTTGCTGGTATGAGCATAGTTAAAGCACTTCTGGCACTCAAAGACTGCCCTGTTTCCAACATTCTCCCATCCCACAACATTTGAAGTAAGCAAGCGAGGAGCCTAGGGGACTTTTCCCTGTGGAGAAAGGATTTGAGACAGACATGCTACCCTCAGGCTCATTTTTGGTAGGCTTTACACTTAGGAAAAACTAAATTTCCACACAAAGAGACAGACTCCCTATGGGTACTCCCTATTCCTCCTCTCCACATAGCCCCTCAGGTAGATAGACCTTGAACAGCAAGGAGAATGGAGTACAAAGGAGTAAGGATGGGCCCTACTATAGAGAGCCATTCTAGTGAGGAATCTGGAGATTGTGAGTCTATCCTGGACCCTGTGGGAGAAGACTTCATCATGAAAGGATCTCAGCTTAATGAGCAGGAGCCATGGCTGCATGGGACACAGCATAGCTGGCTTGATTGTGCTCTTATGCCTCCTGATCCAGACTAGGCCCTGCCCAGCCTGGGAATTTTTCTTCTATGGGAATCAAATTACAAGCTGTTTAAGCTCCCATTCTACCACACCCAAATGAAACTTGAGGAGTTAGCCAAGGATAAGTGTGAGCTGGGCAGAGGGCCAGGGCTCGGGACTGGCCACAACTGCTCAGCACCTGAACCAGCTACTTAAGCCCACTTGACAAGGAACCTGGTACCCAGTGCCTAAGCTAAAATGGCTTCCCTGGCAAACAGAATGTCTGGCTGTGCTCTATTTTCCTACTTTCAATTCCTTCCCAATAGGCTTGGCCTTGACTTGTTTCTCCAGGGCCTGGGGGCACACCAAGAGGGGATGCATGGACAGGTCCCTGGACCTACAACTTCTCTTGGCCAAGCTCAGTCACACTCCCACTTCCTGCTCCCCTGGGGCTGTGCCCAGAGCTCCAGGATCAGGGATTGTCACCTCTTTCCACCCACCTCTCATCCACCCAACCCACTGGCCTCATCAGATGCCAATAACTTATGAAAACAACAAGAAATCTGTTCACCATTGCTTGGAATATTCCCCCAGTCTATGGCAGAAAAGCAGACCGGTGGCCAACAGCCCCAAGGGGAACCCCATTACCTGGGCTCCGGATCCAAGCCTATTCTGTGTTCCCACAGCAATGCTATCCCCAAGAACTCTGTACATCTCTGTTTCTGCATGGCCCAGAGATCCCCTTTCCTCAACTCAATGAGGCCTGGATTTGCTCAAAAAGGCTTTGCTAATATATTCCATGGGCCCTCTTGTGGGATGGTCCTAACCCAGACATCCACCTCCTCTTTCTCTCTCTCCCTCTCGTCCCTTGTATGTGTATATCTCTAAAGGATTTATAAGGACAGCAACAAGAGAGTTCTAACAATTCTAGTGTGAAGCCAAACAGTGATCTTTTAGTGCTTTGGGGCTGGGGTGGGCTGGGGTGGATGGATGGGCAACAGTAATTTTGATTACCCCTGCTGCTCTGCACTTGCCAGTTTATTATTTCATTTCTTCTATCTGACTGTTTGACCCTGTCAAACAAGTGTCAAAGTTGTGTGTTAAAAAAATGTTTAACAAAAATATGATGTTGTAATGACACAAAGCCTTATGAAAATATTTATGGAGTTCAATAAAAGAAGTAAAAAGACACCTCCAGGCATAGCTCTCATGCCATTTTGTGTGTGTGTTTGTGTGTGTGTTTTCCCAATTGCAAAATAAAGGGAATTTGCCTGGCAGGGACAGCTTACACCAGCCTAGTCTTGGCCTGCCAGCCCTGCTGTTCTATTGCCAGGCTTACCATGGTCTGTCTGTGGCCTTCCATGTCTTTTCTGGAAGAGTGGGTCACAAGAATCAAGTTTGATCCTGTAACCAGGGCTGCTTCAAATGTCTTCATGGGTGGGACTGTCCTTCATGTCACTTAGCTCTTTCACAAGACTTGAAGGCCCATTCCTGACCTTGCTCCTTTTCCTTGCAGCTGTAAGTCCAGTACCTGCCCTGTGTACTCTCACATGAGCTTAAAAGCTGCTTTTTGGACCTAACCAGAATCCATATCACTTAGGAATCCCCCACCCCCAGTTCTTTCCTAATGCTTCCAGTCCTGTCTCCTCAGAGGTATACATATTCTTTATCCATCCCCCAAAGTAGATGGAGTGACCTTACTGTTTCTTTCATCATGGTGTCTCCTGCACATACATGCTTCTTGCTGCCCACAAGGCTCCCATGTGGTGTCTTATGCTGCCCATTAGAGACACAATAGTTTGTATGTTCTGATACTACTTAACCTGCCTTTCCCCAGAAGAAATAAACACTGACCCTAATAAAATAATTATTCTTCACCCATCTCCCAACCCCCTTCAAATTGATCTCAGAGTTGCCTACTCTCAGAGAGTTCCTGGGTGCAGCATGGATTGAGGGGGGTTGGGAGCAAGAATATGGAATGGGTTGATACTAGCACATAAATGTGTCACTCTCTATAATCTCCTTGAGAGCCCTGTATCTTAAGTTTTTTAATCTAGGCTTCCAACAGGTGACTACAACCATAGGTCCTTTTTTCTCTAGTACCAAGAGCAAGGGGGAGGAGGCCTAAGGTCTCTGCTGTGGGCTTTGGCTTACTTCAGTGTTTCAGTCACAGAGACCACCACTCTGCTGCTTGGCCCACTTAACTTTTAGACCCTTAGGGATTTCCTTATTTATGATGACCTGCTTACCCCTGGCTCCCAGAGACTTCTGTCCTGAATAGGATATGGGACTGGTGAGGTAGATCTTGCTTGCCTGGAACTTTACCTACCAGGCCCAAGATAGCAAAATGAGACCTCAGCAATCCACCAAGTCCAACCACCTGCAGGGCAACAGTTCAGCCTGGCCATAGGTAGATTAGACCATCCGGGTTTGCAACACAGTTAGAGGAGGTGTTGGGAGGTAAAATTCATGTTCCCTGGAAGCACTCTATTCTGATTCCATCTCTCCCATTTCTCTCTTGAACTGTGACTTCTTTCTCCAGTAGGCCATGAGTGTCACATGTACACTGTTTTCTCATATAGTTGGGGAAGAGGAAAAAGTAATAGTACATGGCCATAGAGTGGCCCTGTGTTCTTCAGAAGCCTCTATTACTTCTGTTTAGCTCACCAATGCATCATTTAAGGCAGATTTTTAGGCAAGTTTATGTCCATCTCCACAATAGCCATGCTGCCAACCAGCTGAATTAGATTCAACTTGCATATCCTGAATATGTAATCTGGGCCAGGTACACAAGAAATACCAAGATGACTAAAATAAAATATCTACAGTCACTCAGAATTTAGTGAGAACATATAAGCATGGACCATAACAAGGATGGATGTGGGCCTGGAAGCACTCAATAAATGGAATGGTTAATTGTGATTGAGGAAGATCTTTGCAATCAGGATAAGTTTAGTTGTGCTGCAGGAACAGATATTTCCCCAAATCTTAATGGCTTTAACATACAAGAGTTTATTTCTTGCTCATACAAATCCTGCTGTGAGTCCAGGTGACTCTCTGGGGCAGCTATCACCCACGTGATAGTACACAATCTGGGCTGCTTCTGCCTTACTACACCTCCATCTCAAGACATAGTTCCATAATCACCACAGCTGGAAAGAGAGCCCTAGATTGTTTCTCACTTACAGTTAAATTCTCTAGCCAGAACTGATCACATGGCTTCATCCAACTTCAAGGGAACAGAAAACTAAAAGTCCTATGAACTCAGAAGGGCAGGAGAACTAGATATGGATGAACATTAGAAATCTCTACCAAAGAAGGAAATTTTTGAACTAAGTCTCAGAAAACAGGGAAATTTCTACCACGTTAAGGTTAGAGCAACTGTGAAGTTAAGGGGAACAGTTCACACAAGACAACCCTCCCTTCTGACACCAGCTGAAAGTCCAGGGGTCCCAAATAACACCCTTAGCTTCGATAATCCACCAGAAAGACTCACAGAGAAGAGTATAAGAAAGTACCAAATGGGGAGCTTCAGTTTTCCTATCCCTTTGGAGTCAGGACAATGTTACTTTTCAGCATAAATATGTGACAATATTCATGGAGTATTGCCAACCAGGAAAGCACACCCAAGCTTCTAAAGATTTTGTTGGGGCTCCATCACTGCCCCTCTGGCTGATCCCCATCTCCAGTCTTCTCAGAAGATGAGCTGATACCAGGTAACTCAGAGCCCCCACCCTAAATCACATTGTTGATGTGGCCAAAAACCCCAACCTAAATAACATTGTTAGACTATCAGTTGACTCACGGCCCCCAGGCAAACAAAAATACTCCTATCAATCAGACATGACATTTCAGGGGCTAAGAGATTACCTCCCAGAAGCTGAGGGCAAAGGTCAGACCTGTCTTTGGGCTAGGATAAATTCTTTACTACACACACTTAGAAAAGGCATGGGGCAGGGACTGGGAAGAGGAATAGAGGGTATGCCAAGTGGAGGGACTAGAACAACTAAAATCCTGATAGATAAGGTCAGATTCTCTGTATATGACTTTGTATTCATTAGTTTTTTTTTTTTTTTTTTTTTTTTTTTTTTGCGGTACACGGGCCTCTCACTGCTGTGGCCTCTCCTGTTGTGGAGCACAGGCTCCGGACGCATAGGCTTAGCGGCCACGGCTCACAGGCCTAGCCGCTCCGCGGCATGTGGGATCTTCCCGGACCGGGGCACGAACCCGTGTCCCCTGCATCGGCAGGCGGATTCTCAACCACTGCGCCACCAGGGAAGCTCCATTTGTTTATTAATCCAACAAATATTTACTTGCATGCTAGAGGTGAACAAATTAGATAGCGTTCCTATCTGCATGGTGCTTATGGAGTGGTAAGTCATACTCAAGTACAAATTCCTTTGTAAGTGTGTATTCCTGGGGAGAGAGATGGGAGTTTCCAAGCTCTGGTAGCAAACCAACCACAAGTATAGCTTCAACGAGACACCTCCTAGCTGTCCAGCTTCCTGGTCACCAGATTCCTTACCCTTTGTCTCCTGTTCAGCCTTAGCTAAGGCAGTCCACATTTATTTCCAGCCCCATACCTATAGGTATATGTACTGTCTCCATTTCATAGGTTAAACAACATGATCAACTGAAAATCCTTTTTATTATTAATAAATACTAGCTAACACTTATGGAGCACTTGCTAATACACTAAGCTTTGTGATAGGTTCTCACCATAATCCTAAGGGGTAGGTATAAATATTTTCATTATTTCACTGATCAGGGTCACAGAGTTAGCACATGAGCTGGGCTTAAAACTCAGACTTGCCCCACCTGAGGTTCTTACAACACTGTGTCATCCACTACTGCAGCTACATGGCAATAGACCAGACACTCAAGAACTGTTGAATATATATGAGAACTGAGGATAATATTGATAAGGATGCAAGCTATCATGTTGTAGCAGATGCTGTTGGTGTTCCATCCATCTCCCTTATCATTTCCTTACACACCAACCTGACTTTCAATATCCAGCACCTGTGTCTTTGTTGGAAGTCTGCCCTCAGGCTGATGGAACCCACTTTGTCCAGAATATAGCAGGCCAGAAGTACCTGGGAATTACTGTCTCCCCTGCCCTGGGAATAGCCCTTAACCAATGACTGATGGGGGAAGGGTATAAATGTCCTGGTTCCCTTGCTCCTCAGGAATGATAATTGAAAATTTTATTTGACACTTTTCCCCAGAGTTTCCCCAGGGATTAGGTTTCAGTTGCCCACTGTAGCAGCTGGTTTAATAACACACCCCATATTTCCTGCCTTCACCTCTCTGCATCACTTCCCTAATCCCCTCATATCAGGGGATATGCTTCTTGGGGAGATTCAGCTAATACACATGAATTAGTGCTCACTGTGTATCGTGTGAAGTGCTACCATTCTCACTGAAGCATTGGTGATTTTATGAGTTAGGAATTGTGTCTGGCTGTATAAAACAGGAACCCTCAAATCATCCCCTTCTTGGATCAGACTCAATAAGAGACAAATATCTAGGGGAAAAAAGAAATGGTGGCATTTCAGGACTTGAGAGAGTGACATAGCACCAGGAAGTTTTTCTTGGTACCCCAGAAATCCCATTAGGGAAATGGTGGTGTTGGAAGAGCAATGCAGTAAAATTATTTTCAAATTGAAGGTCAAGAAATCAGTTTAGTTGAACATGACCAGCATTTTAAAAAAATGAAATAATAGAATAGAATAGAATAGAATAGAATAGAATAGAATAGAATAGAATAGAATATTGTAGATAGAAAATGTATGTAGTGTTTTGAATTTGAAAGGTATGCATACTGGGATGAAATATTAAAGGTATTAAATATTAAAGGTAGGTTGTCAATATTAAAGGTAGGTTGTCACAAAGAATGTTCCAGAAACACCGGTATGGAGCCAGACTCCTTGGGTTCAAATCATAGCTCTACTGTTAATTGGCTCTGTGACCTTGGGTAGTTACTTAACTACTCCATGCCTTAGTTTCCCTATCTGTAAAACAGGGATTCTAATAGTACTTACATATTACTGAAAAATCGTTGATTGCCTTTCTAGTATCCATTTATCCTTTCTTATTTGCAACTCAAACCCCAATTTTGAGGCAACAATGTGCTCAGTTAAATATTTATTTTTCCAGCTTCTCCTGCAGCAAAAGGTAGCCATGTGACTAACACCTAACAAAGGAAATGTTAGAGAAAGTCTGCTGGTAGGGGGCTGGTTTCTGATAAATCTTTTGTCTCCTGATAAGGGGATGAAATACAGCTGGCACCAATGCCTCTTTTCTTTTCCCTATTTTGAATGCAGATGTGATACCTTGAGATAGGGTGGCCATCTGTGACCATGAAGTAACAAGCATGAGGCTAAACATCTATACATACTAAGGATGGTAGCAAAAAAAAGATAAGAGACTGGGTCCCTGATGACATTAGTAAATAACAGAAATATTCAGCAACCACATACCTCTGGATTGTTATTATGTGAAGAAAAGAAACACCAATTAAATTAGATTACAGTTAGATAAGTTTGATGTCACTTGAGGCCAAAAGCATGTCTGATGCTCATAGGAATTTGTTATGATGATAAAATAATACATGTAAAGCAACTACTACAGTAGTAGCTCAATAAAATGAAGGCTATTTATTATTATTATTATTATTATTATTATTATTACACTAAATTACTGTGAGGTTCAGAGAAGGGAAAGAGGGAAGGAGGTTTCCAGGATCATAGTTTCTTCTTCTCTAAACTGAAGGAGGGGGGTGACTCAAATTCTGCTAAATCCCTGTCCAGCTCCCTTTTCCCTGAAAGGAGAAGCAGAATGGTCCAGAGGAATCTTGAAAGTTCCACTCTGTTCTTTTTGGGTTCAGCATGTCCTCTGTGCTCACTGAGACCAGAAGCCCAACATAACTGAGACAAGGAGTCTTTACTGTCCTCTTCTGCTGTCCTTGGTTCTGAGGACTAAAAGGAGCCCAACACAGCAAGTACTCACCTGAATTTTATACCTGCCCAGAGAGAGACTGAGGTCATTCCCTTTACCTGGTATACTTGTCTATAAAATGGAAACCACTCATTGTTTTATAGATAACCAGACACTCCCCTTCCCCCAGAGGAAACCCCTAATAGAAAGAGCTCATTCTTGTAACCCTTAGAAGTTCCTTCTTCTTCTTGCTTGCTCCTATCCCTTCCCCTACCCACATAAGTAGAGACACAGGTCCAGAAACCCTGTATCATAGCAATATTAAAAAACCTGGGATGTCAGTTCTTCTCTCACTCCAGACCTGGGTACCTCATCTGGGACAGGGCACATGGTCAGAGTAAAGGACACAAGATCATCCATGAGGAATACAGAAGAAAATATTAAAACTTCTCTATTATTTAAAAAATAAGAAGGAACTTAATTTGTCCCAATAATTAAAATGGATTGTCAGCAGCACATGCTTACAATAAATACGCCTATATTGGGAAGTTGTGCTCAGAAGTGTTTTACTGATGGGGTACAGGATCAAAAAAGTTTGGAAATGCTGGTCCGTATTTCATTAAGATTTACTGAGCACTTACCATATACACAAGCCCTATTCTAAGTGCATTACATGTATTAAATCAATTTAATCCTCACAATAGCCCTATAAGAAAAATACCATTATTTAACCATTTTGCATATGAGGTAACTGAGGCACATATTGGTTAAGTAAACTGTCCAAAGTCATACAAGTAGTGAGTGACAGAGTTTGGACTCAAGCCCAAGCCATCTGGCTGTAGGGTTTGCACTTTTAACCACTTGGTTAAACTAAAAAGATTAGTCAGTGAAAGCCAAATTCCAAACCTCTGCTATAAAACAAATATGCTAATCTGGAATCATCATTTTTTTTCAGAGCAAGAATTGTTTTATTTTTGTCTGGCCATCTCCTCCTCCAAAAACTCTGGAGCCAAACTGCCTGAGTTTGAATCCCACCTCCATCATCCACTTCCTAGCTGTGGGACCATAAGCAGATGACATCCCCTCTCTGAGGCTCATTTTCCTCACCTGTCATATGGGAATAAGAGTAGTTAGTAATTACTTTGCAGAATTGTTATAAGGAGTAAATCAGTTTACAGCTAACATGGAAAATACTTACCACAATACCTAAGACATAGTAAACACTAAAATTGTTAAAAGTGGGTCCTTACAGTTTCGCAAAAAGTTTGACATGCAGTTACCATATCAACATCAATTCCATTCCTAGCGATATATCCAAAAGAAATGAAAACATGTCTACACAAAAACTTGTACATAAATGTTCATAGCAGCTTTATTCATAATTGCCAAAGGTGGAATAACCAAATGTCCATCAAGTGATGGATAGATAAAATGTGTTATACCTCTATAACAGAATATTATTCAACAATAAAACGAAATGAAATACTGATATGATACTGATACTACAATGGATGAAACATTATGCTATGTGAAAGAAGCCAGACTCAAAAGGCTTTTTTATGGTTCCATTTATATGAAATGTCAAAAATAAGCAAATCCATAGAGACAGAAAGTAAATTACTGGTTGCCAAGGGCTGGGAAGTAGACGGGAGTGACTGCTAATGGATTTCTTTTGGGGTAATAAAAATTATCTAAAATTGATTGTGTTAGTGCTTACATAATTCTGTGAATATACTAAAAAGCACTGAATTGTATACTTTTTAAAGGTTGAAATTTATGTTATGTGAATTATATCACAATAAAGTTGTTACAGATAAAAGGAAGGGGGCCTTAATGCAACACTTTCCTGCTCCTATGCTATTGAAGAATTCCGCAACACAGCTCTCCAAATTTGCCTCAAGGAGAAACCCTTGTTCCACTGCCCCCAACCCCATGCCTATATGAAAGAATTTTCTCAAATAAATGACAGTTACCTTCCTCTTTCTTCTGCCTGGCTTCCAGCCTTCTCTCCATCAACCCTCTGTTGTCTTCCCTGCCAGCAGGGGTCCATAGTACCACCCCACTAGGTTTGTCCCCTGGAGAGATGTGAAGGTGGAGAAGGGGCTGCCTAAATTTTCTGTTCAGAAAACAAATTGATGGATCCATGCATTATCCTTTATATATACATTTGGTATTTTCTAATTAAGTCAATTTAAAAAGAATGATTATGGCATTTTATAGTGTCCTTTTAAGGTAAAGAATATTTGGCAGATTTCTGTCAAAAAATATGGCAGTTATATATCATGAATTTTTCCTATTACAGTTACTTCATCTCATTTCCTTCCAAAACTCCACAAGAAAAAAAAATTACTAAGTTTTTCAGTGTAGGAATAGCATTCACGTTGCAGTCTGTTTACTGGTTCATGTGATCTATTCATTCACCTCAGAGGCTCTGATTGTTCACACAAAGCAAACTCAAATATCTGGAAAAGTGGGTCCATTGTGAAAACTCATCATGGCCTTCTCTGAGTGGTTTGAGGTTAGCTGATCAGGAGAAGTCCTGCTCTGATGAAGTTATTCAAATCTTCATGTTGTCACTATGGGGAAAACAGCTCCTGCAAAATGTTTTGTTTTGTGAAGAAAACAGATACCTTGAACATGATATTCACTTCCTTTGGAAGAATACCACACTTTGATAAGTGAAGGTATTTTTTTTCTGAAGAACCTACTGCTCTCATATTAACTAAAAGTGATTCAACCATTGCATAAAGAGATTTTAGTGTCATGGTTAATTTACAAAGCAGCGAACACAACAGATTGAGTGTTGAGTTAGTAACCTGTGAACTTTGGGTTTCTTTAATAGGCTTTTTACTTGTTTGGAAGCAAAAGATGGACTTTTAAGAATAACGAAGAATATAAATCTGCTGATTGAATGTAAAATAGAGGATTGTCATCCACAAAGTCCCACATCATGTCTATATTTTTTAGGCTGATACATTTTTATCAGGTATGTCTAGTATTTGAGTTGAAACCATTTGGCAAATGTGGTCTTTCCACTATTTCTCTTAGAGTCACATATCCTCTATTCCTGAAGGTAGAGGCTTTGGCTGGCCTCAGTCACTGGGGATGATGTCAGCCCATCAAGTGGGAATCCAGGAGCTAATGGTAATACATTTACATACAGTTGAGCTGGGATATATTAATATTAAGTTTAGCAAAATGATTAAGTTTGTGACTCTGGGGTCACAGAGACCTGGGTTCTAACTCTGGCTGTGCCAGTTGCTACCTGAATAGGTTACTTAACCTCTTGGTACCTTAGTTTCATCAAAATGGAGATAATAATCTTAGCCACCTTCCAGGATAACTAAGAGGAAATAATTAGATAATTCATCCCAAGTTCCTAGCACAGTACCTGGCATATAAGAAGGGTAAAGAAGAGCAACTGTTGTTATCATTACTGTTATTGCTATTGATACTACTACTTACTGAGGAAACCATGGCATAGGACTTTTTCTATGCTTGGATCAGAGCGTCCAAGGAGAATCAATGTCATCCTGGTGTCAGGTAAGGTGATGACAATGGGAATTGAAATAAACATGCCCTGGAAGTAAAGTAAAACGGGGTGGGTAGATTGGGGCCACTTTGTAAGCAGCCATTTCCCTGCCAAGGCCTGTAATTAAAGATTCTGAGTTGATTTTTAGGAAGGGAAGTGGCTTTCTCCTATAACCTTCTCCATTTGTATCTGCTCTCAGGTTTGTTTGTTTGTTTTTTTTCCTGAAAATGGCTAAGAATGGGAACTAGCCACATTTTAACAAAGAAATGAAATTCTATTGGAACAAATCAGGCTTCAAGTAGTAGGTAGGAGAAAAGACTTCAATTACTATGAAATCAAAAGTAGGACTTCTGCTCTGAGATGACAAACTGAGCCCATACATTCTTCTCTCCTACCCTTCACAGATATCACTGAAATGACAAAAACAGTGTAAAATTTAAAATAGTCTGTAGCAGTGCTGGACAACCAGGAAGGGTACAAAGAACAAACCATGAAGTTTGAGGAATTTTTGGAAGATAGTAGGCATATGGGATTGGATTGATGGACACAACATACAAAGCTGAGATATGGGGAAACCAATGTGGGTGAAGTGAGACCTTCCTGGAAAATGGTTAGACTGATCTGCCCTACTTTGCTCACCTTTCTCTCAAATTCCAACAGGATCTAGGCACAATAAGGGGCTATAAGGCTGTTGGTGTGCCAATGTCCCATTGGGTGAATAATGAGTGGTTGCTGCAGCCACCTCCACGTTGTAGCTACTAAGGACCTCTTTGGGCCACTTAATAGAGAAGCCTCTAAATATCAGGGTCAGGGCCCAAGGCCATTGTCCTAGAATCTTGTTAATAAAAGGGTGATCTGTGGACCAGCAGCATCAATATCATCTGGAAGATTGTTAGAAATGAAGAATCTCAAGGATCATCTCAAGACCTACTGACCAGAGCCTGCATATTAACAAGTCACTCAGGAGATTCATGTGAATGTTAAAGTTGAGCACTGCTCTGGGTAACTTTTGGCCCCCTCAAAAAGTGCAGAGATGGAAAAACAATAGGTCATTATAAATGTGAAATTCTCTGTCCTCCTGTAGACTTGGCTCCAGTCTGCTTTTCCATGGGCCTGCCATCAGCCCCTTCTGCCAAGGGACCCATGAGAATAGATGTTCTTCTGTGCCCCTGGTAACACATGCCTCTGACCTTGGACTGACTGTCGTTCCTGAAGTAATCCTGTGACCCACCTCTAGCCATGCTCTACTGTAGTCCTAAGGAGGGCCTGCCCACCTAGAGACCCACCAGGAGCACAATCAGGGACCCAGTGGAAGCCAAACCCATAAACACCCTTGGTAACAGACCTACCAAATACAGACCTGACTGTGGAATCAGCAGCATCCACGGGACATGGCTGCCAACGTGTGAAGGGTGTTTGTTTGCTGTAAGCTCCACTCACTTCTCTGTCACAATCTGATCTACAGTGATCAAGCCCTGAAAATTTTACTGACACCGCATGAGGTCAGACATGAGTGGGCCTCCTAGTAAGTGACCCACAATACTGAGAAAGCTCTATGTCCACTTTGGGCTATTTCCCACTGGAGAAACCATAGGCTCAGTAGGGCCCTCTTGGTATGACTCTGTGCTGGCCTGGGGTTTGGGGGAGGTGATGTGGTCAGAGTGTAGCCACCCCTATTACCCTTCCAAAACAGTCCTTCTCAGTCTCTGTGGTCCAGGGGTTGCTTCAGCCTCACCCCTGGGTTCCAGGATTTTCACTCTGGTGCCTTTTCTATGGATAGTTGCTAGTTGGTCTTCCCACGAGGGAAACTATGTAACCATCTTGATCTGTACAAATTTTATTTGTCATACATCAAGAAAGCTGGGGGGGGAGTCAACATATCAAACTTCTTGTCCCAGTTCCTCATATAAGCAGCTTAGAGACCACCACTCTATCCTATCAACAAGTAAAAAGCTGAACAGACTGAAAAATCAACAACTATTCTTGGATCTATTAGAATGGGAGAGCACTGGGCAAATGCTTGTACCCAAGACTGGAGGCAAATACAGGGAGTCATGATTTGCCTGAGCAGAGACTCATGAGCAGAATCCACTTGGGAACCAATTACCTGAACTGTAATTGATGAATTGCTGGAAGCTCAGTGTGGACAACTCTGAAAATTGAAAACTCAATTGGGACAAAATCAGACAGGGTCCTTTACAATACTGTGAGATTTAACTCCAGGAACTCAACAAAGTTCTAACAGTAAATATCAGAGAAAAATATAATCTTGCTTATAGTAGAAGACAGGGAAAATGAACCATTTTGAAATATGCCAGAACAATCTGTTCTTCTAAAAAAAAAAGCCTGCCACCAGAGCAAATTAGTTAATGAGAACCTAACCTGCTGGGGTATTATCAGAACCTAACTGACCTGAGAGAAGGGAAATACCCAACTATAGCTGAATCTAGCTTTCCACATGAAAGAAGGAAAATACCCAATTTCAGCACATTCTAAGCCATTCTCACCCAACTAAGGGGGAATAAAACACCTGAGAAACATTTGTGAATTTAACCATCTAAAAGCATAGGCATAGGCTCACTAAAAAACTAATATGTAATTTTAGGACTACAGAATATTTTCCCTACCCCCCTCACACCACTTTACTAAAGGCCTATTTACATTTTACCCTGTTCTTTTTACCCAGTACAACAAGTCTGGCTATTAAGGAAAAAAATTATAAGATGTACCAAGGCAAACATCTCTCCCCCACAAACACACATGCAAAAGCATCAGGACAGGTCATATCAGGAATGTTGGAATTAGTCTTGGAATTTAAAACAGCAATGATAAATATTCTCAGTGCTCTAGTGGTAAAGTATACTGCATGTAAGGGTAGATAGTAAATGTAAGCAGAGAGATGAAAATCCTAAGACAGAACCAAAACAGACATGCTAGAGTTTAAAAATAAATAAATAAAACACTGCAACAAAAATGAAGAATGGCTTTGATGAGCTCACTAGTAGACTGGATACAACTGAAGAAAGGATCTCTGAGGTAGAAGATAATGCAATAGAATCCTCAAAAACTGAAAAGCAAAGAGAACAAAAACTGAAAAGAAAAGAACATTTAGGACTATGGGAAAACTAAAGAAAAAAATTGTAACATTCGTGTAATGGGAATATCAGAAAGAGAAGAAAGAAAGAAACAAAAGAAATATTTGAAACAATAATGACTGAAAAATTCCTTAATATCAGACACCAAATTACAGACACAGGAAGCTCAGAGGACACCAATTAGGATAAATGCAACAAAACTGCACTGAGCCATACCATTCTGAAATTACAGAAAATCAAAGATAAAGAAAAATCCTGAAAGAAGCTACAGGAAAAACAACACTTCAACTATAAATGAAAAAGATTAGAATCACATCCAAATTCTCAGAGGCTATATAAGCAAAAAGAGAATGGAGAGAAATATTTAGTGTTGAGACAGAGAAAAAAAGAAACTGTCAACCTAGAATTCTCTACCCTAAGAGATTATCCTTCAAAAGTGAAGGAGAAATAAAGACTTTTTCAGACATATAAAAAATTGAGGGAATTTGTTGCCAGTAGAACTGACTTGCAAAATAATGTTAAAATAAGTTCTTTAGAGAGAAGAAAAAAAATATATAGATCAGAAACTTGGATCTACATTAAGTAAAGAAAGGAATCAAAGAAGGAATAAGTGAAGGTAAAATAAAAATTTTATTTTTCTTACTCTTAATTTATCTAACAGAATCAGTTTGTTGAAAAAAATAACAATATATTTGATTATGTGTTCTTGTGCATGTTTATAATAAGTGAAACAAATGACAGCAATGATGCAAGGAATAAGAGGGAGGAATTAGAATTATTTTGTTGTTGTAAGGTACACACACTACCCATGAGGTGTTAGTAGTGTTATTTGAAATTGAACTTGGATTAGGTGTAATGTATAATGCAAACTCTATGGCAATCACTAAGAAAAGTTAAACAAAAAGTATAACTTATACACTAAGAAAGTAGAAAAATGGAATCGTATAAAATGATCAGTTTAAAACCATAAGATGAAGAAAAGGAGAGGAAAACAAACATAGGTTCAAACTATAAAGGCAACAATTAGAAAACAGTAAAGAATATTAAAGAATTAATCCAACTATATCAATAACCGTTTTGAACATCAATCGTTTAAGTATACCAATGAAGAGATCAAGATGGCAGAGTAGGAGAATGCTGGGCTCACCTCCCTCATGAATACATTAAAAGTGCAACTACATGTAGAACAACTCTCACTGAAGTCAACCTGGGGACTAGCAGACCAGCTCTTCTACAACCAAGGCTATAATGAAAGATCTACACGGAGTCTGATGGGAAGCATGAAGAAGCAAACTTGTCAGGACCTGCACTCCTCACACAAGACACAGAAGAGGAGGAGGATATCACAGGCTTGGGGATTCTCCCTGGAGAGCAAGAGGTTCAAGCCACATATTGGGCATCTCAGCCCTGAGATGCACTGATGAGAAAGATGAGCCCCCTTAGCTGGTGTGAAAACCAGTGGGGCTTACCAGAGGTCTGTAAGAAAGTTAACTTCCACCCTGAAAGAATTGACACACAGACTTGCTTACTCCCAGCCATAACATGGGGGCAGCAAATTGAAAACTGTCTGGGGCTTGGCTAGCCTGCCAGGACCACCCAGCACACCCCCTCTGACTGCACCAGCCTCCTGCTCCAGGCTCTCTTGCTCTGGTGCTACTCCCCACTAAGGCAGTGGCTTCCATTGTCAATGAGACAGTGCACATATGGATGGAATATAGCTGGCTTGGACCCTGACTAGGGTGGAAGCAGCCATTGCCAGTACTCACATTGGTGCACACACTTGGAAGGGAGCAAGGCTAGCTAAAGGGTGGAGACCACAACTGCCATGTCACACAACCCTGCACACTCTCAGAAGGGAGTGAGACTAGATCCAGGTTGGAGACTTCCATATTCAGAGCACGCATCCCTGTGTACATATGGGAGAGTGTGGGGCCAGCTCAGTGAAATAGCAACAACCTCTCCAGCCCTGACCCAGTCTCTAACCAAGATGCAAACACCTGGAAAAAAGTGAAACCAGCAAAGGTACAGCCCCAAGCCCTCAGGCCTCAGCAATATCACAAAATAAAGAGGAGACTGCCATTCAGCCAGGAGAAACCAAAATTCCTTAAGGCTCTTGCTCCAACCCCATGGACCAAGACCACACTCCTGGGGGGGGGGGATGATGGCTAATTAGCATAGAAGAAAGATTGGTTTGCATCTGACTCTGGCACTAGCACCTCCATCCCCAGCCCTTCCTCCTACTAAGGCAGTGTCTGCCAACACACCCTGGAGGAAGACATGGCCCATGCTCACATGCAGACTGCATAGGGATGCTCCTACACAAGGACATATTCAAGAGTGGGATGGATAGGTAACTGTTTCACCTAATTTTATAGAGATAGAGAAAATTAAACAAAATGAGAAGACAAAGAAATATGTTTCAAGGTAAGGGACAAGAAAAGAACTGAAAAAGAAAAATCCTTAATAAAGCAGAAATAAATAAGTTGACTGATAAAGAGTTCAAATCAATAGTACTAAGAATGACAACTGAACTAGGGAAAAGAATAGATCATCTCAGTGAGAATTTTAACAAAGATCTAGAAAATATAAAAAAAAGAGCCAGTCAGAGCTGAAAAATACAATAACTGAAAAGAAAAAATACACCAGATTGATAGCAGCAGATTAGGTGATAAACAAGAAAGCATAAGTGATCTGGAAGATACAATGAAGTAAATCACACAATCTGAACAGGAAAAAAGAAAACAAATAATTTTTTAAAAAATTAGAATAGTTTAAGGAAATATGGGACAATATCCAGCATACTAACATTGCACTATAGGGGTCCCAGAAGGAGAAGAGAAGGAGAAAAGAGTAGAAAATATGTTTGAAGAAATTATGGCAGAAAACTTCCTGAACCTGAAGAAGGAAACAAATATCCAGCAATAGGAAGCACAGAAAGTTGTAAACAAGATGAACCCAAAGAGACCCACGCCAAGATATATCATAAAAAATGGCAAAAGTTAAAGAGATAATTTTAAAGACAGCAAGAGAAAAAAAAGTCACATACAAGAAAAATCCCATAAAGCTATCAGCTGATTTTTCAGCAGAAATGTTGCAAGCCAGGAGAAACTGGCATGTTCTATTTAAAGCACTGAAAGGGAAAAAACTAAAGCTTAGGATACTCTACCCAGCAAGATTATCATTCAGAATTGAAGGAGAGATTTAAAAAAAAAACCCTCAGACTAGCAAAACTTAAGAGTTCATCCATACTAAAGCAACCTTACATGAAGTGTTAAAGGGTCTTCTTTAAGTGAAAAGTGCTACAACAAGCAATAAGAAATTACAGGTAAAATTGTAGCAAAAATCCCACTGGTAAAAGCAAATACATAGAAAAGGCTGTGAATCAACCACTTAAATAAGATCATACGAAGGTTAAAAGACAAAAATTGTAAAAGCAACTATAACTAAAATAAACACTTAAGGGGTAGACATAAAGATGTAAAGTATAACATAAAACCCACAAAAGTTAAGGGGGAGTAAAAAAATAGAGGTTTTAGAATGTGTTTGAACTTAAATGACTATAAATTTAAAAGAGTAGATATAGCTTTAGGTCAACATATATGAACTTTATGGTAACCAAAAATCAAAAACCTACAATAGATATACAAAATCTAGAGAGAAAGGAACACAAACATAACACTAAAGAAAATAATCAAACCACATAGGGATAGATTAAAAGAAGAAAAGAAAAAAAAAGAACTACAAAAACACCCAGAAAATAAATAACAAAAGGGCAATAAGTACATACATATCAATAACTGCATTAAATGAGAATGAACAAAATGCCCAACCAAAAGACGTAGGGTGGGTGACCATATGTCTCTTGTAGGCAACATATGGATGGATGACCCATCCATATGTTGTCTGCAAGAGATGCAATTCAGATCTAAAGATACAGACAGACTGAAAGTGAGGGGATAGAAAATGATATTCCATGCAAATAGAGATGAAAAAGAAGTGCAAAGTAGCATTGAAAAGAAAGCCTATAACAAAAAACAAAGGACATTATGTAATGATAAAGGGATCAATACAAGAAGTGGCTATAACATTCATTAACATGTATGTGCCTACTATAGGAGAACCTAAATATATAAAGAAAATATTAAAAGACATAAAGGGAGAAATTGACAATAATACAATAATAGTAGGAAACTTTAACACCTCACTGACATCAAAGGACAGATCATCCAGACAGAAAATGAATAAGGCAACAATGGTCTTAAATGACACAATAGACCAGTTGGACGTAATAGATATCTACAGGACATTGCATTAAAAAAACAGCAGAAAACACATTCTTTTCAAGTTAACATGGAACATTTTCCAGGACAGAGTATATGCTAGTCCAAAGAAAAACAAATCTCGGACTTCCCTGGTGGCGCAGTGGTTGAGAGTCTGCGTGCCGATGCAGGGGACACGGGTTCATGCCCCGGTCTGGGAAGATCCCACATGCCGCAGAATGGCTAGGCCCGTGAGCCATGGCTGCTGAGCCTGCATGTCCAGAGCCTGTGCTCCACAACAGGAGTGGCCACAATAGTGAGAGGCCTGCGTACTGCAAGAAAAAAAAAAAGTCTCAACAAATTTAAGGATATAGAAATTATATCAAGCATTTTTTCCAACCACAATGGAATAAAACTAGAAATAAATTACAAGAAGAAAAATGGGGAAAAAAGTAAACATGTGGAGAACAAACAGCATGCTACTAACAAACCAATAGGTCAACAAAGAAATCATAGAGGAAATCAGAAAATAACTTGGGGCCAATGAAAATAAAAGTGCAACTTTCCAAAATCTATGTGACATAGCAAAAATACTTCTAAAAGGGAAGTTTGTAATGAGTCAGGCCTACCTCAAGAAACAAGAAAAATCTCAAGCAACTGAAACTACCAATTAAAGGAATGAGAAAAAGAAAAACAAACAAAGATCATATTCAGCAGAAGGATAGAGTTAATAAATATGAGAGGGAAAATAAAATAAAAACAGAGACTACAAAAATAGAAAAGATCAATGAAACCAAAGAGCGGTATCTTTAAAAGCATAAACATTATAGATAAGCCTTTAACTGGGCTCATTAAGAAAATAAGAGAAAGGGCTGAAATAAACAAAATAAGAAATGAAATAAGAGAAATTATGGACGATATCACAGAAATACAAACAATCACAAGAGAATACTATGAACAGTTAAATGCAGACAAATTGGACAACCTAGGAGAAATGGATGCACGTCTAGAAACAATCTTCCAATACTGAATAAGGAAGTAATAGACAACCTGGGCAGACCAATTACTGCTACTGAAATTGAATCAGAAATTAAAAAACTCTCAAAAAACAAAAGTCCAGGACTAGATAGACTCACAGGTGAATTCTACCAAACATATTAAGAAGAGTGCATTTCTATACTTCTCAAAATATTCCAAAAAATTGAAGAGGAAGGAACACTCCCAGATTCATTCTATGAGGCCACCCTTACTCTGATACCAAAATCAGACAAGGACACTACAAAGCAAGAACATTACAGGCCAATATCCCTGATGAATATAGATGCAAACATCTTAAACAAAATATTAGCAAACCAAATTCAATAATATATAAGAAGGATCATACACCATGACCAAGTGGGATTTATTCCAGGGATGCAAGAATGGCTCAATATCTACAATTCAATAATTGTGATATATCACAGTAACAAAACAAAGGATAAGAATCACATGGTCATCTCAGTAGATGCAGAAAGAGCATTTAAGAAAATCAAACACCTGTTCATGATAAAACTCTAAACAAAGTTAGTATAGAGAGAATATATCTCAGCATAATAAAGGTCACTTATGCCGAACTGCAACTAACATCATACTCAATGGTGAAAACCCAAAAACTATTCCTCTAAAATCAGAAACAAGACAAAGATGTCCACTCTTGCCACTTCTATTTAACATAGTACTGGAAGTCCTAGCTACAGCAATCATACAAGAAATAAAAAAAGAAAAGTATCAGAATTGGGCCTCCCTGGTGGCGCAAGTGGTTGAGAGTCCGCCTGCCGATGCAGGGGATACGGGTTCGTGCCCCGGTCTGGGAGGATCCCATATGCCGCGGAGCGGCTGGGCCCGTGAGCCATGGCCGCTGAGCCTGCGCGTCCGGAGCCTGCGCGTCCGGAGCCTGTGCTCCGCAACGGGGGAGGCCACAACAGTGAGAGGCCCGCATACCGCAAAAAAAAAAAAAAAAAAAAAAAAAAAAAAAAAAAAAAAAAGTATCAGAATTGGATGGAATATGTAAACTGTTATATTTACAGATGGCATAATGCTATATATAGAAAACCCTAGTGTTTCCACCAAAACTCTATTAGAACTGATCCATGAATTCACTAAAGTGGCAGGATAGAAGATTAATATACAGAACTCTGTTGCTTTTCTGTGCACTAATAATGAACTATCATAAAGAGAAAGCACAGGAAACAATCACATTTACAATCATATCAATAAGAATATTATACCTAGTAATAAACTTAAGAAAAGAGGTGTAACACCTATATTCTCAAATCTGTAAGACACTGATGAAAGAAAATGATGATACAGAAAAATGGAAAGATATCTTGTGTTCATGGATTGGAAGAGTTAATATTGTTAAAATGTACATACTTGCAAAACAATTTACATATTAATTAAATCCCTATCAAAATGCCCATGACATTTTTCATAGAACTAGAACAAATAATCCTAAAATTTATATGGAACTACAAAAGATCATGAATAGCCAAACAGTCTTGAGGAAAAAAACGAAGCTGGAGGCATCACAGTTCCTGACTTCATACTATACCATAAATCTGCACTAATCAAAACACTATGTTACTTGCAAAAAAAAAAAAAAGACACACAGATCAATGGAACAGGATAGACAGCCCAGAAAAAAAACCCACGTGTATATGGTCAATTAATCTACAACAAAGGAGACAAAAATATACAATGGGCGGAGACAGTTTCTTCAATAAATGGTGCTAGAAAAACTGAACAGCTACATGTAAAAGAATAAAATTAGAAAAAAATTTCTCTCACCATATACAAAAATAAATTCAAAATGGATTAAAGACCTAAATATAAGACCAGAAACCATAATACTCCTAGAATAAAACATAGTCAGTACACTTTTTGACATGTCTTAGCAATATATTTTTGGATCTGTCTACTCAGGCAAGTGAAACAAAAGGAACAATAATCAAATGGGACCTAATTAAACTTAAAAGGTTTTGCACAGCAAAGGAAATCATTGAGAAAACAAAAAGCCAACCTATGGAATAGGATAAAATATTTGCTAATTATGTGAACAATAATTGCTTAATATCAAAGATATTTAAACAGCTCATACAACTCAATATTAAAAAACTAAAAAAAAAGTTAAAAAGGGGCAGAAGACCTGAATAGATATTTTCCAAAGAACACATACAGATGGCTAACAGCCACATGAAAATATGCTCAACATCTTTAATTACCAGGGTAATGAAAATCAAAACCACAATGAGATATCACCTCACATCAGTCAGAATGGCTATTTTCAAAAAGACCACAGATAAGAAATGTTGGAAATGATGTGGAGAAAAGGGAACCCTAGTTCAGTGGTGGTGGTTGAAAATTCGTACAGCCACCATAGAAATGGTATGGATATTCCTCAAAAAATGAAAAATAGAACTACCATATGATACCACAATTTCATTCCTGCGTATATATCCAAAGAAAACAAAAACACTAATTTGAAAAGATATATGTACCACAATGTCCATAGTAACATTATTTGAAATAGTCGAGTTATGAAAGCACCCTGTGTCCTTCAACAGATAAATGGATAAATAAGATGTGATATATATATACAATGGAAATTTACTCAGCCATAAAAATGAATGAACTTTTGTTATTTGCAACAACATGGATGGACCTGGAGGTTATTATTCTTGTTAAGTAATTCAGACAGAGAAAGTCAAATGCTGTATGTTTTCACTTATATGTGGAATCTAAAAAATAAAACAAAAGAATAAATATAACAAAACAGAAACAGACTCATACATACAGAAAACAAACTAGTGGTTACCAGTGGAGAGTGGGGTGGGGAGAATTGCAAGAAAAGGGAAGGTGATGAAGAGGTAAAAAACACTAGGTATAAAATAAGTAAGGAACAAGTATGTAATGTAAAGCACAGAAAATATAACCAATATTTTATAACAACTTTAAATGGAGTATAATCTATAAAAATATTGAAGTATTAATTATACACCTGAAATTAATATAACATTATAAATAACTATTCTCCAATAGAAAAATAAAATATAATAACATAAATTTCTCCAGAGAGAGTTTAAAAAATACATGCATAAAATTATTACATCAAATATTTAACATATGCATTCAATATTCATTACCTTCTTTATTTTGACTCTATAATTTCATAAGTAGGTGCACAGGTTTGATCAGTTTTAAAACACATGGCAAAATTTTTTTACTAAGTACAGTTATTTTTTTTAATCGGAGTATATTTGTTTTACAAGGTTGTGTTAGTTTCTGCTGTACAGCAAAGTAGAGTTCCCTGTGCTATACAGCAGGTTCACATTAGTTATCTACTTTATACATATTAGTGTATATACATCAATTCCAATCTCCCAATTAATCCCACTTCCCTTTCCCCCCTTGGTGTCCATATTTTTGTTCTCTACAACTGTGTCTCTATTTCTGCCTTGAAAATCAGGTCATCTGTACCATTATTCTAGATTCCACATATATGCATTAATATACGGTATTGGTTTTCCTCTTTCTGACTTACTTCACTCTGTATGACAGTCTCTATGTCCATCCACATCTCTACAAATAACCAAATTTCATTCCCTTTTTCTGACTGAGTAATATTCCATAGTATACATGTACCACATCTTCTTTATCCATTCGTGTGTCTGTGGGCCTTTAGGTTGCTTCCATGACCCATCTATTGTAAATAGGGCTGCAATGAACATAGGGATCCATGTGTCTTTTCAAATTATGGTTTTATCAGGGTATATGCTCAGCAGTGGGGTTGCTGGGTCACATGGTAATTCTATTTTTAGGTTTTTAAGGAACTTCCATACTGTTCTCCATAATGGCTGTATCAATTTACATTCCTACCAACAGTGCAAGAGGGTTCCATTTTCTCCACACTCTCTCCAGCATTTATCTAGATTTTTTGATGATGGCCATTTTGACTGGTGTGAGATGATACCTCATTGTAGTTTTGATTTGCATTTCTCTAATAATTAGTAATGTTGTGCATCTTTTCATGTGCCCCTTGGACATCTGTATATCTTCTTTGGACAAATATCTATTTAAGTCTTCTGCCCACTTTTGGAGCTGGAGCTGCCTCCAGCTCTGTTTTATATGCTCAAGGTTGCTTAGGCTATTCTGTGTCTTCGGTGTCTCCATACAAATTTTAAGATTTTTTGTTCTCTTTCTATGAAAAATGCCATTGGTAATTTGATAGAGATGGCACTGAATATGTAGATTGCTTTGGGTAGTAAAGTAATTTTTGCAACATTGATTCTTCCAATCCAAGAACATGGTTATATCTCTCCATCTGTTTTTGTCATGTTTGATTTGTTTCAACAGTGTTTTATAGTTTTCTGAGTACAGGAATTTTACCTACTTAGGTAGGTTTATTCCCAAAGTATTTTATTCTTTTTGTTACAATGGTGAATGGGATTGTTTCCTTAATTGCTCTTTCTGATCTTTCATTGTTAGTGTAGAGAATGCAAGAGATTTCTGTGCATTAATTTTGTATCCTGCAACTTTACCAAATTCATTGATTAGCTCTAGTCGTTTTCTGGTGGTATCTTTAGGATTTTCTATGTATAGTATCATGTCATCTGCAAAGAGTAAGAGTTTTACTTCTTCTTTTCCAAATTGGATTCATTTGATCTCTTTTTCTTCTCTGATTGCCACAGCTAGGACTTCCAAAACTATTAAATAATATTGGCGAGAGTGGACATTCTTTTCTTGTTTCTGATCTTAGAGGAAGTGCTTTTACTTTTTCACCATTGAGAATGATGTTTGCTGCGGGTTTGTCATATATGGCCTTTATTATGTTGAGGTAGGTTCCCTCTATGCCCACATTCTGGAGCGTTTTTATCATAAATGGGTGTTGAATTTTGTCAAAAGATTTTTGGCATCTATTGACACGATCATATTGTTTTTATTCTTCAATTTGTGAATGTGGTGTATCACATTGATTGATTTTCATATATTGAAGAATCCTTGCCTCACTGGGATAAATCTCACTTGATCATGGTATATGATCCTTTTAACGTGTTGCTGGATTCTGTTTACTAGTATTCTGTTTAGGATAGTTACGGTTATATTCATCATTGATATTGGTCTGTAAATCTTTTTTGTGATATTTTTATCTGCTTTTGGTATCAGGGTGATGATGGCCTCATAGAATCAGTATGGGAGTGCTCCTTCCCCTTCAATTTTTTGGAAGAGTTTGAGAAGGATAGTTCAGCTCTTCTCTAAATGTTTGATAGAATTCACCTCTGAAACCATCCGGTCCTGGACTTTTGTTTGTTGGAAGATTTTTTCAAACTGTTTCAATTTCAGTGCTTGTGATTGGTCTGTTCATGTATTCGATTTCTTCCTGGTTCAGTGTTGGAATGTTATACCTTTCTAAGAATTTGTCAATTTCTTCTAGGTTGTCCATTTTATTGGCATATAGTTGCTTGTGTAGTCTCTTAGGATTTTTGCATTTCTGCAGTGTCCATTTAACTTCTCCTTTTTCATTTCTAATGTCATTAATTTGAGTCCCCTCCCTCTTTTTTTATGAGTCTGGCTAAAATTTTTTTTTTTTTTTTTTTTGTGGTATGCGGGCCTCTCACTGTTGTGGCCTCTCCCGTTGCGGAGCACAGGCTCTGGATGCGCAGGCCCAGCGGCCATGGCTCACGGGCCCAGCCGCTCCGCGGCATATGGGATCCTCCCAGACCGGGGCACGAACCCGTATCCCCTGCATCGGCAGGCGGACTCTCAACCACTGCGCCACCAGGGAGGCCCGAGTCTGGCTAAAATTTTATCAATTTTGTTTATCTTTTCAAAGAACCATCTTTCAGTTTTATTGATCCTTGCTATTGTTTTCTTTGTTTCTATTTCATTTATTTCTGCGATGATCTTTATGATTTCTTTCTTCTACTAACTTTAGGATTGTCTGTTCTTCTTTCCCTAGTTGTGTAGGGTGTTGTTGGGTACAGTAATCTTGGTTGTAGATTTTCCCTTTCATCACTTTAAATATATCCTGCCACTCCCTTCTGTCCTGCAGAATTTCTGATGAAAAATCAGCTGATATTCTTATGGGGATTACCTTGTATGCTATTTGTTGAATTTCCTTTGCTGCCTTTAATATTTTTCCTTAGCATTTAATTTTTGATAGTTTGATTAATATGTGTCTTGGCATGTTTCTCCTTGGATTTATCCTGTATGGGACTCTCTGTGCTTCCTGAACTTAATTGACTATTTCCTTTCCCTTGTTAGGGAAGTTTCCAACTACAATCTCTTCATATGTTTTCTCAGACCCTTTCTCTTTCTCTTCTTCTTCTGGGACCCCTATAATTCGAATGTTGGTGGGTTTAATGTTGTCCCAGAAGTCTCTGAGACTGTCCTTGATTCTTTTCATTCTTTTTTCTTTATTCTGCTTTGTGGTAGTTATTTAGTTATTTCTACCATTCTATCTTCCAGCTCACTTATCCATTCTTCTGCTTCAGTTATTTTGCTATTGATTCCTTCTAGAGTATTTGTAATTTGAGTTATTGTGTTGTTCATCACTGTTTGTTTGTCCTTTAGTTCTTCTATGTCCTTGTTAAATGTGTCTTTTATTTCTTCCATTCTTTTTCCAAGAGTTTGGATCATCTTTACTATCATTACTCTGAATTCTTTTTCAGGTAGACTGCATATTTCCTCTTCATTTACTTCATCTTGCGGGTTTTTACTTTGCTCCTTCATCTGAAGCATATTTCTCTGTCTTCTCATTTTGTTTAACTTACTGTGTTTGGAGTCTCATTTCCACAGGCTGCAGGGTCATAGTTCCTCTTACTACTGGTGTCTGCCCCCAGTGGGTGAGGTTGGTCTTGTGACTTGTTTATGCTTCCTGATGGGGGGGGGATTGGTGCCTGGTTTGCAGTGGGTGGACCTGGATCTTCTCCCTCTGATGGGTAGGGCATCCGATGGTGTGTTTTGAGGTTTCTGTGAGCTTAGTATCACTTGAGGCAACCTGTCTGCTAAAGGGTGAGGTTGTTTTCCTGCCTTGCTATTTGTTTGCCATGAGGTGTTCAGCAATGGAGCTTGCTGGCTATTTGGTGGAGCCAGGACTTGGTATTGGGATGGAGACCTCTGGGAGTGGTCTCACTGATTAACATTCCCTGAGGCTGGGACTTCTCTGGAGGTCAAACATCCTGGAATTGGCTCTCCCACCTCAGAGGCTCAGATCCAAACCCTGGCCAGAGCACCAAGACCCTGAAAGCCACATGGCACAGAAGAAAAGGGGGGGGAAAGGAAACCAACAGACAAACAAAACCTCTAGATGAATAGTAAAAGCAAAACCAAAGAGACAAAAACACAAAAAGTAACACACACACACACAAAGAGAGAAAACAAAAAAGAGAGCAACCAAACAAATAAACAAACCCCACAATTAAAACAAACACTAAAAACTAAATTAACAACAACAAAAAAACCCAAAAATCAAAGGCAGAAAGCAAACTAAAGAAAGGCAAAGAAAGCATAAAACAAACACACAATAACGATCAAACAAAAGATAAAAACAAAAGAAAGAGGAAAACACAACACACCAGAAAAGTAAAGTAAAAAGAGAAAATATGGTTTAAAAAGATTAAAAAAGTAAAACAATGGGAAAAAACTAAAACAAGGAAAAAACACAATACAACAAAAATGTAGACCTAAATAGACATTTTGCCAAAGAATATATACAGATTGCCAGCAAACACATGAAAGGATGCTCAACATCACTAATCATTAGAGAAATTCAAATCAAAACCACAATGAGGTATCACCTCACCTTGGTCAGAATGACCATCATCAAAAAATCTACAAACAATAAATGCTGGAGAGGTTGTGGAGAAAGGGAACCCTCTGGCACTGTTGGTGGGAATGTAAATTAATACAGCCACTATGGAGAACAGTATGGAGGTTCCTTAAAAATCGAAAAAATAATACTACCATATGACCCAGCAATCTCACTACTGGGCATATACCTTGACAAAACCATAATTCAATAAGAGACATGTACTATAATGTTCAATTCAGCACTCTTTACAATAACCAGGACATGGAAACAACCTAAGTGTCCATCAACAGAGGAATGAGTAAAGAAAATATGGCACATATATACAGTGGAATATTACTCAGCTGTAAAAAGAAACGAAATTGAGTTATTTGTAGTGAGGTGGATGGACCTAGAGTGAAGTAAGGCAGAAAGAGAAAAACAAATCCATATGCTAACACATATATATGGAAACTAAAAAATATGTTTCTGATGAACCCAGGGCAGGACAGGAATAAAAATGCAGATGTAGAGAATGGACTTGAGGACACAGGAAAGGGGAAGTGTAAGCTGGGACAAGAGAGAGTAGCACTGACATATATACACTGTCAAATGTAAAATAGATAGCTAGTGGGAAGCAGCTGCATAGCACAGGGAGATCAGGTCTGTGCTTTGTGACCACCTAGATGGGTGGGATAGGGAAGGTGGGAGGGAGGCACAAAAGAGAGGTTGCATGGGGATATATGTATATGTATATCTCATTCACTTTGTCATACACCAGAAACTAACATAACATTGTAAAGCAATTATACTCCAATAAAGATGTTAAAAAATAAGAAATAGAAAAAAAATAAAATAAAAATTATGTTAAAATAAGTATAAAAAGAAAATAAAAATAAAAAATTTAAAAAATAATGAAAAAAACCAACAATAGAACAAAATGAAACAAAAAATACTACTAATAATATTTTTCTTGGGCCTCAGCTGTCAGTGTCCTTGCCCCCACAGTGAGCCACAGCAAATCTCTGCCTACCCCAGAAGTCCTCTAATACTTCTAGGTAGGTCCCTGGACCTGCTGTGGCACTGTATGGTCAGCTCCTTCTCTGACCTGGCCTTATTCCTGCTGTGTGTACTGTCCTCCAAAGTCCACACACTCCACAGTCCCCAAAGTCCACAGCCTCAATTGTGAGAACACATTGTCTATTCAGATTTTCTACAGATGCAGTGTTTACCAAGTTGATCATGGGGGTTTAATCCTCTGTTCCTGTGGCTGCATGGAAAGATTTCCCTTCCTCTTCTTTGGTAGCACCACCACTGGGGTTCAGCTTTGATTTTGGCCCCACCTTTGTGATTGGGCCACCTTCAGGCATCTGTTTCCCACCCAGGAAAGAGGGGCAGAAAGCAGCATCTGATTAGGGCTCACTTGCTCACTCAGGTTGGGGAGAGGAAGGGATAATGCAGTCAAAACTAGGATGTGCAAGGAATGCTTGCAGTGGCAGAGGCCAGCAGGAAGTTGCAACTTTCTGAGGCACAGCAGGTGCTCTCCTGGGGACGTTGGCCCCAGATTGTGTGGCGTGACCCTTGGCAGTTGTGGGCTGCACAGGCTCCCAGGAAGTTGTGTGCAGTGACCTGCATTTGCTCACTGGACCCTTGGTGGCAGCGGCAACATTGGTAGCCATCTGCGCCTGCCTCTGGTGTTCAAGGTAGGAGCCATGTCTCGTGCCTATCCCCAGAACTTGCACAGGTAGCACCCTGCCGCCTGTGAGCACACAGAGAAAGAAGCTCTTATAGTGGACTCCCCCCTCTCCTCATGCATCCCTCAACAATTGTCCCTTGCCACTCCAGCAGGCCCAGGCCTCTTCCTGGACTCTGTCAGCTACGGCACGACCCAGCCCCTAGGCTTTCTTCATGCAGCCAACCCCAGTCTTCTCTCTGTGGTCTGACCTCTGAAGCACGAGCCTCAGCACCCAGCCCCACCTGCTCCAGTGGGCAGAAAAGCAACTCAGGCTGGGGAGTGTTGATTGGCATCATTCCAATCCTCTGTGTGGGATTCTCTCTGCTTTGCCCTCCACACCCCTGCTGCTGTACTCTCCTCTGAGACTCCCCTATCCCCACCAGTGAGAGGGCTTCTTACTGTGTGGACAATTTTCCTCCTTCACAGCTCACTCCCAGAGGCACACATCCTGTCTCAATTCCTTCATCTCTCTTTTTTCTTTCTTTTTTCTTTTTTTCCTTTGTCCAGTTATGTTGAGATTTCCTTGCCTTTTTGGAAGTCTGGGGTCTTCTGCCAGCGTTCAGTAGGTGTTCTGTAGGAGTTGCTCCACATGTAAATATATTTCTGATGTATCTGTGGGGAGAAGGTGATCTCCAGGTCTTACTCCTCCACCATCTTGAAGGTTCTCCTGGTGATTGTTGTTAGTTAGACTTATTGTCTAGTTATCATTATGTTGTATAACTGAAGTTAATATAATGTTATATGACAATTATATCTCAATAAAAAATTTAAAAAATATAAATACACCAATTAAATGACAGATTGTCCAGGTGGGTCAAAAATCTAGTTCCAAGGATATATTTTCTACAATAAGCTTACTTTAAATGTAAAGACACATATAGATTAAAAATAAATAAATAGCAATAAGTATATTATGCTAACACTAATCAGATGCTAGCAAAAGTAGCAATATTAATTTTAGGCAGAACCAACTTAAATGTAAGGAAATTTATCAAGGATAAAGAAGGACATGTCATAACGTTAAGGGATAAATTCTTCAAAAAGACATATCAATCTTTATTATGTATGCACCCCAAAAGAGAGCATCAAAATACATGAGGCAATAATTGATAGAACTCTAAGGAGACCTAGATGAGTCCACTATCATACTTAGAGAATTTAAAAACATACTACACATCCATCATGCATAATATCAGTAAGGGCATAGTTGTACTCAATGACATCATCACTCAACTATATATAATGGACATGCATAGACTACTTCATCTAAAAATAACAGCATACACATTATTCTCAAGTTCACATGGAACATTTGCCAAAATAGATCACATTCTTGGCCATAAGACACACCTTAAGTGATGTCAGAATCATTGTAGCATAAGATGTCCCTCATTTTTGTCCCTCCTCTCAACAACAAAAATTTGGTATCCATCCACAGATATATGTGCCTTTGAAGGATCTGTGGACCCCACCACCACATATCAAGTGATCCAGGAGGAACCTTGCCCACCCACATGTAGATTAATGGGCAGACAAAACTTGGTTCTGGCTGTGGAGCCTGCAGTGGCATGTGAACTTGCTCCAGCTCCTCTCACCCACAGTTCAGGTGTCCCTGGAAAATACTGACTTACTCACCCACAGATGAGAGAAACTTTGTGAAAGTACATGTTTTCAAGAGGTTCCAGAACACATATGGACCAGAAAAATATGAGTTTTGATGCATTGAAATAGGTGAGAGAAACAGATTGACTACCTGCATCACCTCTCCCACATGGTGACACAGGTTAGAGCCAAGAGAGATCTTCCTTGGCTCATAATTTATCCCACAAGGGAAAGGGAGAACATGTGAATGAGCAACTAGTTTCTTTAGCTATGTGGTCTGCTGCCAAAGGGGATCATTTTTCTCTCATCCCATCACTGAACTGTGATCTACATGACTGGGGAATAGTAAGAGGAGGAGAGAGAGGCAGTTAGAACTCTCAGAAGACATTAAAGGAACAGAGATATACTAAATATGTCACAGGATCTATCAACAAGCCCACCCACAAGCTACTGGGAATGCCTCACCCACAGATACCCATAAGTGGCACATGGAAAGTTGCAGTTCTCCACTTGCCTCACTCAAACACTCCTCCAACCTGTGGCCAGCTTACTGTTATTGGTCTGGATATCAGAGTAAGCAGGCTTTGGCTAATGCCTAGTGAGCATGAGCAGAAAGTTGGTGAAAGCTTGGGGACAGAGAAAGACACAAAAATTTAAGATTTAGTACCACCTTTGTGAACACAAAAATGAGGCTGTAAGCAGCACTCTGTCTGGTACATTGCAAGACCTAGAGAAGGCACCAAGCCTAAGAATTCTGAAACAAGAGGGATCAGGAAGCATGGAGCAGGTGTATATATAAAAGTTCTGAAATCCTCAGTATCAATAGCAGGGCTGACAGAAGATATCTCTCTTATGAAGGCATTTAGTAGAGAATAAAGGAGGTGACTGCTACTGCAAATATGAAAATGACAAGGTAAAACTTCAAAGAACATGAAAAATCAAGGTAACATGATAATATCAAAGGATTAAATTAATTTTCCTGTATCCAAATCCAAAGACATGGAGATCTGTGATTTAACAGATAAAGAATTCAAAATACTTGTTTTAAGGAAACTCAATGAGATAAAAGAAAACACAGAAAAAATAATCAATGAAATCAGGAAAAAAAAGAACAAAAATAGATGTTTAGCAAAGAGACAGAAATCATGAAAAAGAACAAAATAGAAATTCTTGAGCTAAGGAATACAAGGATAAAATGAAAATGAAATAGAGAGCTTCAATAGCATACTTGAGTGAGCAGAGGAAATAACCTGTGAAATTGAAGACATGAACATTGAAATTATCCAATCAGATGAGAATAAAGAAAATCAAATGATAAAGAGTGAATAGAGTCTATGTAATATATGGATACCATCAAAGAACCATTTTGAAAATTATTGGAGTTCCAGAAGGAGAAAAGAGGGAAAAGAGAAAAGAAAGATTATTTAAAGAAATAATGGCTGAGAATTTCCCAAATATGGGAAGATATTTTGTTATTCAAGTTCATGAGGCTCATAGGTCTCCAAACAATAACAACTAAGGAGATTCTCCCCAAGACAAACTATAATAAAACTATCAAAAATCAAAGAATCTTAAAAGGATCAGGGGAAAAAACCTTGTAATTTACAAGGGAATCCCTGTAAGGATCAGGGAATTTCTCACTAGAAACCTACAGGCCAGGAGACAGTTGGATGATATACTCAAAGTGCTGAAAGAAAAATAAGATTCCAACAAAGAATACTTTACCTGACAAAGCTGTCCTATAGAAACAAAGAACAGATACAGAAATTTTTAGAGGAAAAAATAATCTGAGGGAGTTCATCACCACTAAAATTGCCTTATAAGGAATGCTAAAAGGAATGCTTCAAGCTAAAATGAAGGATAGACATCCCAAGATGGCAGAGAAGTAGGAGGATGTGGAGTTCATCTCTCTCCATGGATGCATCAGGAATGCATCTATAGATACAACAATTCTCACTGAATACCAGGTGAACACCAGCAGAAGACCTTGGACACTGGAAAGGACTATAAAGATCCCTGCATAACTGGGTAGGATGAAGGAAAGAAGGGAGAGGGAGGAGGAGAGGCCGTGGGATGGGACATGAACCTCAGGGACAGGGAGCTGAAGCAGAGGAGAGATTCCTGAATCAGGGGAAACCACCTCTCTGCTGGGGAAACCCCTTCTCCAATGGGGAAATCGATTGGGACAGAAGGGAAGCATTTGAAGCTGTCAGTAGAGGGTGAAGAGGCCAATCTGTGGCAGACGGGACAGAGTGAGAGCTACACAGATGGTCTGTACTGTGGCCTTACATGCCCTGGACTGGGACATGAGTTCACAGCTGTGCAAGGGGACTGGGAGCTGGAGCACGGGGACTGGAAAACAGGCCCAGGGTGAGAACTGCTGGTGGCTGTGGGGAGATGGAATGAAGGGGCTGAAAGGAGGAAATCTGCAACAGGGAATGCCTACAGAAGAAGACCAGACTGCCATGGAAGCAGGGCACTACTGCTGAGTCACATACAGGAGAGGAGACACTATTGTATCCTCTCTCTCCCCACATGCCAGTACCTGCTGACAAACAATAGAAAAAGCATTCTCAGGGCTGGCCCTCGCACGCCTTACTCCAGGCAACAGAAAAGGCCCTCACTAGGGCCATATCTCTTGTGCTTGTGACCCTGGCTTCCTTGTGCATGTGGCACTACTGAGGGTCCCGCAATCCAAGCAGTCATACCACCTCTGCACCCTGTCTTCACTGAGGCATACCCAAAAGCTCCAAGTCAGCCTCAGGACAAGACTCATATGGGTGGACCACATACAGAGGTGGGGATAAAATCAAAGCTGAACCCCAGGAATGGGGAGACTAAGGAAGAGGATTGAAAATCTTTCCATCAGCTGCACAAGTTGCAGATTAAATCCCTGCAATCAGCTAGGTAGACCTTGCATTTAAGGAATATCTGAGAAGACAATGAGTGCTCCCACAAATGAAAATGAAAATGGTCTAGCTCTGGCAGCCGTGGACTTTGGGGGCAAGCACATGCAAGAGTCTGAGTGGTCCCCACAGAGCCCACAGCAGGACCAGACACCAACCCAGAAGCAGAGGAGGGCCTCTTGAAGAGGCAGGGGGGTGGTGTGGCTCATGGCGTGTGCAAGGACACTTACAGCTGAGACCACAA
Source organism: Mesoplodon densirostris (assembly GCF_025265405.1). Taxonomy (NCBI): domain Eukaryota; kingdom Metazoa; phylum Chordata; class Mammalia; order Artiodactyla; family Ziphiidae; genus Mesoplodon; species Mesoplodon densirostris. Next base: position 86,486,738 of record NC_082681.1, read on the forward strand.
GGAAACATAATTATTACTATTATTTTTATTATGTTTTGGTTCATTCTGTTGTTGGTTCAGGTTTTTGTTTTTTATTTTGCTGTTTTAGTATTTCTTTTTTATTTAGTCTTTTGGTATCTTTGTGTTTTATAACACATTTTGTATTTTGTAATTTTTATTATATATTTCTATTTTTACTTTGCTTCTGCATTGTTATGTGCTCCTTTCCCTTATTTTTCTTCTTCATTTTCTTTAATATATTTCTTATATTTCCATTTTTACTTTGCTTTTCAGTTGTTCTGTGCTTTCCTCCTCCCCCTTTTTAAAAATCTTTTTTATCAGTTTCTTTACGTTATTCTTCACTTGGCACACTGCTTTGCATCTGGGTTTTTTTAAATTTATTTTTTGGTATGTGGGCCTCTCACTGTTGTGACCTCTCCCATTGCGGAGCACAGGCTCCAGACACGCAGGCTCAGAGGCCATGGCTCATGGGCCCAGCTGCTCTGCTGCATGTGGGATCTTCCTGGACCGGGACATGAACCCATGTCCCCTGCATTGGCAGGTGGACTCTCAACCACTGCGCCACCAGGGAAGCCCTGCATTTGGTTTTAGGTTTTGTGTTTTTCTTAGTTTTGACTCTAATTTTTTTATTTCGTTTTTGGGTTCTTCTGCTTGGTTGATCTCTTACTTTATGTTTTATTTGGTTCTGTATTTGTTTCTTGTGTGTGTGTGTGTTTCCTGGTTTCTGTTATAGTTTGTTTGATTTTGTTTTTACCATTTGTCTAGGGTTTTGTTTGTCTTTATTTCTTCTTTAATATATTTGTTATTATTTATTCTTTTATATTTCTATTTCTATGTTGCTTTTCTATTGTTCTGTCTTCTTTCCTCTTTTTCTTTTTTTATCATTTTTGTCAGTTTTTTTTTGTTTCTTTGCTTCATCCTTCAATTGGCACTCTGCTTTGGTTTTGTTTTTTTCTTTTTGTGTTTCTCTTAGTTTTCTTTTTAATTATTTGATTTCATTCATGGCTTCCTTTGTTTGTCTGGTTGTTCTCTAGCTTTGTGTTTTATTTGGTTCTGTTTTGTTTCTTTTGTGTATGTGCATGTTTCCTTGTTTCTGTTTTTGTTTGTTTGATTTTAGTTTGCTGGGGTTTTGTTAGTCTTTATTTTTAATTTTTCTTAATCCACCTTATTGCCATGATGAACAACTTGCGGTATCCTGGCTCCCCGACCAGAAGTCAGGCCTGAGGTGCTGGGGTGGGAGCACAGCTTCCAGGACGCTGAAACGCTAGAGAAATCCCAGCCCCATATAGAGAATATTAATTGCTGAGAGCTGTCACAGAGACCTCTATCTGAACACAAGACCCAGCTCCACCCAACTACCTGCAGTTCCCAGCACAGGATGGCTCACACCAAACAACAAAGAAGACAGGAACACAAACACACCCAATAGCACACAGACTACCTACAGTCATACTAAGTTCACACAGAGCCCAAAACACAACACCTGACATGGGCCTACACATCAGAGGGAAAAGGCTCAGCTACACCCACCAGGACACAGGAACCATTCCCTGCCATCAGGAAGGCAATGCAAGCCACTGTACCGACCTCACCACTGGTGGCAGAGAACAGAAGCAAGAGGAAATACGACTCTGCAGTCTAGGGAAAGGACACCACAAATACTGTAAATTAGACAAAATTAGAGACAGAGAAATATCTTCCAGACAAAGTAGCAAGATAAAAACTCACAAGACCAAATAAATGAAGAAGAAATAGGCAAATTACCTAAAAAATAATTAAGAGTAATGATAGTAAAGATGATCCAACATCTCAGAAAAACAATGGAGGCACAGACTGAGAAGATACAAGAAATGTTTAACAAGGACCTAGAAGAAGTAAAGAACAGATATCAGAGATGAAAAACAAAATAACTGGAATGAAAAATACACTAGAAGGACTCAACAGCAGAATAACTGAGGCAGAAGACCAGACAGGTGAGCTGTAAGATATAATGGTGGAAAATGCAGCATAGCAGAATAAAGAAAAAATAATGAAAAAAATGAAGACTGTTCAGAGAACTCTGAGACAACATTAAGTGGACCAACATTCAAATTATAGGCATCCCAGAAGAAGAAGAGAAAAAGAAATGGTCTGAGAAAATATTTGAAGAGATTATAGTTGAAAACTTCCCCAACAGGGTAAAGGAAATAGTCAATCGAGTCCAGGAAGTGCAGAGAGTCCTATGCAGGATAAACCCAAGGAGAAACACGCCAAGATACATATTAATCAAACTATCAAAAATTAAATGCAAAGAAAAAATATTAAAAGCAGCAAGGGTAAATCAACAAATAACATACAAAGGAATCCCCATAAAGTTAACAGCTGATCTTTCAGCAGAAACTCTGCAAGCCAGAGGGAGTGACAGGACATATTTAAAGTGATGAAAGGGAAAAACCTACAACCAAGATTAGTTTACCCAGCAAGGAATTCATTCAGATTTGACAGACAAATTAAAACCTTTACAGACAATTAAAATTTAAGAGAATTCAGCACCACCAAACCAGCTTTACAACAAATGCTAAACTAACATCTCTAGGTGGGAAACACAAGAGAAGGAAAACACCTACAATAACAAACCCAAAACAATTAAGAAAATGAGAATAAGAACATACATATAAATAATTACCTTAAATGTAAATGGATTAAATGCTCCAACCAAATGACACAGACTGGCTGAATGGGTACATAAACAAGACTTGAATATATGCTGTCTAAAACAGACCCACTTCAGACCTAGTGACACACATAGACTGAAAGGGAGGGGATGGAAAAACATATTCCCTGCAAATGGAAATCAAAAGAAAGCTGGAGTAGGAAAACTCATATCAGAAAAAAAAGACTTTAAAATAAAGACTATCATAGGATGGACAAAGAGTCTCTCATACATAGTGAAGTAAGTCAGAAAGAGAAAAACAAATACCATATGCTAACACATACATATGGAATCTAAAAAGAAAAAAAAAGATTCTGAAGAACCTAGGGGCAGGACAGGAATGAAGACACAGATGTAGAGAATAGACTTGAGGACATGGAGAGGGGAAAGTGTAAGCTGGGAAGAAGCAAGAGAGTGGCATGGACATATATACACTACCAACTGTAAAATAGATAGCTATTGAGAAGCAGCCACATAGCACAGGGAAATCAGCTCAGTGCTTTGTGACCACTTAGAGGGGTGGGATAGGAGGGTGGGAAGGAAATGCAAGACGAATGAAATATGGGGATATATGTATATGTGTAGCTGATTCACTTTGTTATAAAGCAGAAACTAACACACCATTGTAAAGCAAGTACACTCCAACAAAGTTGTTATAAAAAAATAGACAATCACAAGAGACAAGGAAAGCCACTACATAAAATTAAGGGATCAAACCAAGAAGAAGATACAGTAATTGTAAATATTTATGAACCCAACGTAAGAGCAACTCAAAACATAAGGCTAATGCTAGCAACCATAAAAGGGGAAATCAACAGTAAGACAATAATCATAGGAGACTTCAACACCCCACTTTCACCAATGGACAGATCATCCAAATTGAAAATAAATAAGGAAACACAAGCTTTAAATGACACCTTAGACCAGATGATCTTAATTTATATTTATAGGACATTCCAGTCTTCGCTGGTGAACAGTGGTTAAAAATCCACCTGCCTGAGGGAGCCCTGGAGAAGATGGCGGAAGAGTAAGATGCGGAGATCACCTTCCTCCCCACAGATACATCAGAAATTCATCTACACGTGGAACAACTCTTACAGAATACCTATTGAACGCTGACAGAAGACCTCAGAGCCCCCAAAAGGCAAGAAACTCCCAACATACCTGGGTAGGACAAAAGAAAAAAGAATAAACAGAGACAAAAGGATAGGGACAGGACCTGCACCAGTGGGAGGGAGCCGTGAAGGAGGAATGGTTTCCACACACTAGGAAACCCCTTCGTGGGCAGAGACTGTGGCTGGCGGAGGGGGAAAGCTTCAGAGTAGCGGAGGAGGGTGCAGCAACAGGGGTGCAGAGGGCAAAGCAGAGAGATTCCCGCACAGAGGATTGGTGCCGACGGGCACTCACCACCCTGAGAGGCTTGTCTGCTCGGCCGCCGGGGCGGGCGGGGCTGGGAGCTGAAGCTTGGGTATCGGGTTTCAGTCAGAGCGCAGAGAGAGGACTGGGGCTGGAAGGGGGAAGAGAGCCTGAAGGGGTTAGTGCACCACGGCTAGCCAGGAGGGAGTCCGGGAACAAGTCTGGAGCTGCCAAAGAGGCAAGAGACTTTTTCTTCCCTCTTTGTTTCCTGGTGCCCGAGGAGAGGGAATTAGGAGCGCTGCTTAAAGGAGCTCCAGAGATGGGCGCGAACCCTGCTAAAGGCACGGACCCTGGAGACGGGCATGGGATGCTGGGGCTGCTGCTGCTGCCACCAAGAGGCCTGTGGGCAAGCGCAGGTCACTGTCCACACCCCCTTTCTGGGGAGCCTGGGCAGCCCGCCACTGCCGGGGTCCCGGGATCCAGGGACAGCTTCCCCAGAAAAGCGCACGGAGCGCCTTGGGCTGGTGCAACGTCACGCCGGCCTCTGCCACCGGAGGCTCGCCCCGCACTCCATGCCCCTCCCTCCCCTCGACCTGAGTGAGCCAGAGCCCCTGAATCAGCGGCTCCTTTAAACCTGTCTGGTCTGAGCGAAGAACAGATGCCCACTGGGGACCTACATGGAGAGGCAGGACCAAATCCAAAGCTGAGACACGGGAGCTGTGAGAACAAAGAAGAGACAGGGAAATCTCTCTGTGCAGCCTCAGAAGCAGTGGATTAAAGCTACACAATCAACTTGATGTACCCTGCGTCTGTGGAATACATGAATAGACAACGAGTCATCCCAAATTGAGGAGGTGGACTTCGAGAACAAGATTTAAGATATTTTCCCCTTTTTCTCTTTTTACAATTAATTATCCCAAATTGAGGAGGTCGACTTTGAGAGCAAAATTTATGATTTTTTTCCCTTGTTCTCTTTTTGTGAATGTGTATGTGTATGCTTCTTTGTGAGATTTTCTCTCTATAGCTTTGCTTCCACAGTTTGTCCCAGGGTTCTATCTGTCTGACTTTTTGTTTTTTTAATTTTTTTTAATAATTATTTTTTATTTTAATAATGCTACTATATTTTATCATATTTTATTCTGTTTTATTTTATCTTCTCTTTCTCTTTTTCCTACCTTCCCTTCCTCCCTCCCTCCCTCCCCCACTCTTTTCTTTCTTTCTTTCCTCCCTCCCTCCTTCCTGTCTTTCATTCTTTCTTTCTTTCCTTCTTTCCTCCCTCCCTCCCACCCTCCCTTCTTTCTTGCTTTCTCTCTTTCTTTCTTTCTTTCCTTCCTCCCTTCTTTCTTTCTTTCTATCCTTTCTCCCTCCCTCCCTCCTTTCTTTCTTCCTTCCTTCCTTCCTTCCTTCCTTCCTTCCTTTCCTTCTTTTGTTCTCTCTTTCTTTCTTCTACTAATTCTTTCTTTCTACTTTTCTCCTTTTATTCTGAGCTGGGTAGATGAAAGGCTCTTGGTGCTGCAGCCAGGAGTCACTGCTGTGCCTCTGAAGTGGGAAAGCCAACTTCAGGACACGGGGTCACATGAGACCTCCCAGCTCCACATAATATCAAGTGGCAAAAATCTCCCAGAGATCACCAACTCAACACCAGCACCCAGCTTCACTCAACGACCAGCAAACAACAGTGCTGGTCACCCTATGCCAAGCAACTAGCAAGACAGGAACACAACCCCACCCATTAGCAGAGAGGCTGCTTAAAAATATAATAAGGCCACAGGCACCCCAAAACACACCACCAGACGTGGACCTGTCCACCAGAAAGACAAGATCGAGCCACATCTACCAGAACACAGGGACTACACGCCTCCACCAGGAAGCCTACACAACCCACTGAAACAACCTTAGCCACTGGAGAAAGACACCAAAAACAATGGGAACTACGAATCTGCAGCCTGCAAAAAGGAGACGCCAAACACAGTAAGATAAGCAAAATGAGAAGACAGAAAAACACACAGCAGGTGAACAAGCAAGATAAAAACCCACCAGACCTAACAAATGAAGAGGTAATAGGCAGTCTACCTGAAAAATTATTCACAATAATGATAGTAAAGATGATCCAAAATCTTAGAAATAGAATAGACAAAATGCAAGAAACAGTTAACAAGGACCTAGAAGAACTAAAGATGAATCAAGCATCGATTAAAAACACAATAAATGAAATGAAAAATACTCTAGATGGGATCAATAGCAGAATAACTGAGGCAGAAGAATGGATAAGTGACGTGGAAGATAAAATAGTGGAAAAAACTGCTGCAGAGCAGAATAAAGAAAAAAGAATGAAAAGAACAGAGGACAGTCTCAGAGACCTCTGGGACAACATTAAGCGCACCAACATTCGAATTATAGGGGTTCCAGAAGAAGAAGAGAAAAAGAAAGGGACTGAGAAAATATTTGAAGAGATTATAGTTGAAAACTTCCCGAATATGGGAAAGGAAATAGTTAATCAAGTCCAGGAGGCACAGAGAGTCCCATACAGAATAAATCCAAGGAGAAATACGGCAAGACACATACTAATCAAACTGTGAAAAATTAAACACAAAGAAAACATATTAAAAGCAGCAAGGGAAAAACAAAAAAATAACACACAAAGGAATCCCCATCAGCTTAACAGCTGATCTTTCAACAGAAACTCTACAAGCCAGAAGGGAGTGGCAGGACATAATTAAAGTGATGAAGGAGAAAACCCTGCAACAAATATAACTCTACACAGCAAGGATCTCATTCAGATTTGATGGAGAAATTAAAACCTTTACAGACAAGCAAAAGCTGAGAGAGTTCAGCACCACCAAACCAGCTTTACAACAAATGCTAAAGTAACTTCTCTAGGCAAGAAACAAAACAGAAGGAATATACGTACAATAACGACCCCCCAAAATTAAGGAAATGGGAATAGGAACATACAAATCGATAATTACCTTAAATGTAAATGGACTAAATGCTCCCACCAAAAGACACAGATTGGCTGAATGGATACAAAAACAAGACCCGTATATATGCTGTCTACAAGAGACCCACTTCAGACCTAGAGACACATACAGATTGAAAGGAAGGGGATGGAAAAAGGTATTCCATGCAAATGGAAATCAAAAGAAAGGTGGTGTAGCAATTCTTATATCAGACAAAATAAACTTTAAAATAAAGACTATTAGAAGAGACAAAGAAGGACACTACATAATGATCAAGGGATCGATCCAAGAAGATATAACAATTGTAAATATTTATGAACCCAACAAAGGAGCACCTCAATAAAAAAGGCAAATACTAACAGCCATAAAAGGGGAAATCAACAGTAACACACTCATTATAGGGGTCTTCAACACCCCTCTTTCACCAATAGACACATCATCCAAAATGAAAATAAATAAGGAAACACAAGCTTTAAATGATACATTAAACAACATGGACTTAATTAAAATTTATAGGACATTCCATCCAAAAACAACAAAATACACATTTTTCTCAAGTGCTCATGGAAATTTCTCCAGGATAGATCATATCTTGGGTCACAAATCAAGCCTTGGTAAATTTAAGAAAATTGAAGTTGTATCAAGTATCTTTTCTGAACACAATGCTATGAGACTAGACATCAATTACAGGAAAAGATCTGTAAAAAATACAAACACATGGAGGCTAAACAATACACTAATTAATAACGAAGTGATCACTGAAGAAATCAAAGAGGAAATTAAAAAATATCTAGAAACAAATGACAATGGAGACACGATGACCCAAAACCTATGGGACGCAGCAAAAGCAGTTCTAAGGGGGAAGTTTATAGCAATACAATCCCACCTTAAGAAACAGGAAACATCTCAAGTAAACAACCTGACTCTGAACCTAAAGCAATTAGAGAAAGAAGAAAAAGGAACCCCCAAAGTTAGCAGAAGGAAAAAAATCAGAAAGATCAGATCAGAAATAAATGAAAAAGAAATGAAGGAAATTATAGCAAAGATCAATAAAACTAAAAGCTGGTTCTTTGAGAAGATAAACAAAATTGATAAACCATTAGGCAGACTCATCAAGAAAAAAAGGGACAAGACTCAAATCAGTAGAATTAGAAATGAAAAAGGAGAGGTAACAACTGACACTGAAGAAATACAAAAGATCATGAGAGATTACTACAAGCAACTCTATGCCAATAAAATGGACAACCTGGAAGAAATGGACAAATTCTTAGAAATGCAAAACCTGCCAAGAATGAATCAGGAAGAAATAGAAAATATGAATAGACCAAACACAAGAACTGAAATTGAAACTGTGATTAAATATCTTCCAACAAACAAAAGCCCAACATGAGATGTCTTCACAGGCAAATTCTATCAAACATTTATAGAAGATATAACACCTATCCTTCTCAAACTCTTCCAAAATATAGCAGAGGGAGGAAAACTCCCAAACTCATTCTACGAGGCCACCATCACCTTGATACCAAAACCAGGCAAGGATGTCAAAAAGAAAGAAAACTACATGCCAATATCTCTGATGATCAAAGATGCAAAAATCCTCAACAAAATACTAGCAAACAGAGTCCAACAGCACATTAAAAGGATCATACACCATGATCAAGTGGGGTTTATTCGAGGAATGAAAGGATTCTTCAGTATATGCAAATCAATCAATGTGATACACCATATTAAAAAATTGAAGGAGAAAAACCATATGATCATCTCAATAGATGCAGAGAAAGCTTTCAACAAAATTCAACACCCATTTATGATTAAAAAAAAACCTGCAGAAAGTAGGCATAAAGGGAACATTCCTCAACATAAGGGCCATATATGACAAACCCACAGCCAACATCATCTTCAATGGTGAAAAACTGAAACCATTTCAACTAAGATCAGGAACAAGACAAGGCTGCCCACTCTCACCACTCTTATTCAACCTAGTTTTGGAAGTTTTAGCCACAGCAATCAGAGAAGAAAAGGAAATAAAAGGAATCCAAATTGGAAGAAAAGCTGTAACTGTTTGCAGATGACATGGTACTATACATAGAGAACCCTAGAGATGCTACCATAAAACTACTAGAGCTAATCAATGAATTCGCTAAGGTAGCAGGATACAAAATTAATGCACAGAAATCTCTGGCATTCCTGTACACTAATGATGAAAAATCTGAAAGTGAAATCAAGAAAACACTCCCATTTACCATTGCAACAAAAAGAATAAAATATCTAGGAATAAACCTACCTAAGGAGAAAAAAGACCTGTATGCAGAAAATTATAAGACACTGATGAAATAAATTAAAGATGATACAAATTGATGGAGAGATATACCATGCTCCTGGATTGGAAGAATCAATATTGTGAAAATGACTCTACTACCCAAAGCAATCTACAGATTCAATGCAATCCCTTGCAAACTACGACTGACATTTTTCACAGAACTAGAAGAAAAATTTTCAAAATTTGTTTGGAAAAACAAAAGACCCCGAATAGCCAAAGCATTCTTGAGAACCAAAAACGGAGCTGGAGGAATCAGGCTCCCTGACTTCAGACTATACTACAAAGCTACAGTAATCAAGACAGTGTGGTACTGGCACAAAAACAGAAAGATAGATCAATGGAACAGGATAGAAAGCCCAGAGATAAACCCACGCACATATGGTCAACTTATCTTTGATAAAGGAGGCATGAATGTACAGTGGAGAAAGGACAGCCTCTTCAATAAGTGGTGCTGGGAAAACTGGACAGGGACATGTAAAAGTATGAGATTAGATCATTCCCTAACACTATACACAAAAATAAGCTCATAATGGATTAAAGACCTAAATGTAAGGCCAGAAACTATCAAACTCTTAGAGGAAAATATAGGCAGAACACTCTATGACATAAATCACAGCAAGACCCTTTTGGACCCACCTCCTAGAGAAATGGAAATAAAAACAAAGATAAACAAATGGGACCTAATGAAACTTCAAAGCTTTTGCACAGCAAAGGAAACCATAAACAAGACCAAAAGACAACCCTCAGAATGGGAGAAAATATTTGCAAATGAAGAACCTGACAAAGGTTTAAGCTCCAATATTTATAAGCAGCTCATGCAGCTCAATAGCAAAAAACAAACAACCCAATCCAAAAAAGGGCAGAAGACTTAAATAGGCATTTCTCCAAAGAAGATATACAGACTGCCAACAAACACATGAAAGAATGCTCAACATCATTAATCATTAGAGAAATGCAAATCAAAACTACAATGAGATATCATCTCACACCAGTCAGAATGGCCATCATCAAAAAATCTAGAAACAATAAATGCTGGAGAGGGTGTGGAGAAAAGGGAACACTCTTGCATTGCTGGTGGGAATATGAATGGGTACAGCCACTATGGAGAACAGTATGGAGGTTCCTTAAAAAGCTACAAATAGAACTACCATATGACCCAGCAATCCCACTACTGGGCATATACCCTGAGAAAACCATAATTCAAAAAGAGGCAGGTATCAAAATGTTCATTGCAGCTCTATTTACAATAGCCTGGATATGGAAACAACCTAAGTGTCCATCATCGGATGAATGGATAAAGAAGATGTGGCACATATATACAATGGAATATTACTCAGCCATATAAAGAAACGAAACTGAGCTATTTGTAATGAGGTGGATAGACCTAGAATCTGTCATACAGAGTGAAGTAAGTCAGAAAGAGAAATACAAATACCGTATGCTAACACATATATATGGAATTTAAGAAAAAAATGTCATGAAGAACCTAGGGGTAAAACAGGAATAAAGACACAGACCTACTTGAGAATGGACTTGAGGATATGGGCGGGGGAGGAAGGGTAAGCTGTGACAAAGCGAGAGAGAGGCATGGACATATATAAAGTACCAAACATAAGGTAGATAGATAGTGTGCAGCAGCAGCATAGCACAGGGAGATCAGCTCGGTGCTTTGTGACCGCCTGGATGGGTGGGATAGGGAGGGTGGGAGGGAGGGAGACGCAAGAGGGAAGGGATGTGGGAACAGATGTATATGTATGACTGATTCACTTTGTTATAAAGCAGAAACTAATAATAAAAAAAATAAATAAATAAAATAAAATAAGTAAAAAGAATAAAATATCATCTGGGAAGATTACCCTAATGGTTTGTCTTGAATGAATTTCATCCTTGTTCTTTCTTTTGAGAGTATTAATTGAGTTTAAAACTTTCTTTTTCACTTATTATTTGTGGTAATTAAAAAAAAAAAAAAAGAATCACCTTCCAATCCAGGGAACATACGTTCGAGCCCTGGTCTGGGAAGATCTCACATGCCATGGAACAACTAAGACCGTGCACAAGAACCACTGAGCCTGTACCCATCAGTCCATGAGACACAACTACTGAGCCCATGTGCCACCACTACTGTAGCCCGTGTGCCTAGAGACTGTGCTCCACAACAAGAGATGCATACATTTGTGCCTCCTTTATCAAAGATAAGGTGAATGTATGTATGTTGGTTTATCTCTGTGCTATCTATTCTGTTCCATTGATCTATATTTCTGGTTTTGTGCCAGTATCATACTGTCTTGATTTTGTAATTTTGTCTGAAGTCTGGGAGCCTGACTACTCTAGCTCTGTTTTTCTTTCTCAAGAGTGCTTTGGCTATTCGGTGTCATTTGTGTTTCCATAAATATTTAGAATTTTTTGTTCTAGTTCTGTGAAAAATGCTATTGGTAGCTTGATAGTGATTGCATTAAGTCTGTAGATTACTTTGGGTAGTATAGTCATTTTCACAATGTTGATTCCTCCAATCCAAGAATGTGGTATATCTCTCCATCAGTCTGTATCATCTTTGATTTCATTCATCATTGTCTTATAGTTTTCTGAAGACAGGTCTTCTGTCTCCTTAGGTAGGTTAATTCCTAGGTATTTTATTCTTTTGTTGCACTGGTAAATGGGAGGGTTTCCTTAATTTATTTTTCAGATTTTTCATCACTAATGTATAGAAATGCAAGAGGTTTCTGTACATTAATTTTGTATCCTGCTACATTACCAAATTCATTAAATAGCTCCAGTACTTTTCTGGTAGCATCTTCAGGATTCTCGATAGTATCTTCTCATCTACAAACAGTGACAGTTTTAGTTTTCTTTTCCAATTTGGATTCCTTTTATTTATTTTTCATCTCTCTTTGCTGTGGCTAAAACTTCCAAAGCTAAGTTGAATAATAGTGCTGAGTGTGGGCATCCTTGTCCTCTTCCTAATTTTAGAGGAAATGGTTTCAAGTTTTCACCATTGAGAATGATGTTTTCTGTGGGTTTCTCTATATGGCCTTTATTATGTTGAGGTAAGTTCCCTCTATGCCTACTTTCTGGAGGGTTTTTATCATATATCTGTGTGGAATTTTGTCAAAAGGTTTTCCTTCATCTATTGAGAAGATCACATGGTTTTTCTCCTTCAATTTGTTAATATGGTTTATCACATTAATTCACTTGCATATATTGAAGAATCATTGCATTCCTGTGATAAATCAAGTGGGCTTGATCATGGTGTATGATCCTTTTAATGTGCTGCTGGATTCTGTATGCTTGTATTTTTTTGATGATCTTTGCATCTATGTTCATCAGTGATATTGGTCTGTAGTTTTCCTTTTTTTTGTGACATCAATGTCTGGTTTTCGTATCAGGATGATGGTGGCCTCGTAGAATGAGTTTGGGAGTGTTTTTCCCTCTGTGAAATTTTGGAAGAGTTAGAGAAGGATAGGTGTTAGCTCTTCACTAAATATTTGACAGAATGCACCCGTGAAGCCATCTTGTCCTGACCTTTTGTTTGTTGGAAGATTTTAAATCACAGTTTCAATTTCAGTGCTTGTGATTGGTCTATTACATTTTCTTCCTTTCTTTGTTTACATCTTTATTGCAGTACAGTTGTTTTACAATGCTGTGTTAGTTTCTGCTTTATAACAAAGTGAATCAGTTATACATATACATATGTTCCCATATCTCTTCCCTCTTTTGTCTCCCTCCCTCACACCCTCCCTATCACATCCCTCCAGGCGGTCACAAAGCACCAAGCTGTTCTCACTGTGCTATGAGGCTCTTCCCACTAGCTATATACATTACATTTGGTAGTACATGTCCATGCCTGTCTCTCTCTGGCACAGCTTACCATTCCCGCTCCCCATATCCTCAAGTCCATTTTCTAGTAGGGCTGTATCTTTATTCCTGTCTTACCCCTAGGTTCTTCATGACATTTTTTTCCCTTAAATTCCATATATATGTGTTAGCATACGGTATTTGTCTTTCTCTTTCTGACTTACTTCACTCTGTATGACAGACTCTAGGTCTATCCACCTCCTAACAAATAGCTCAAATTCATTTATTATTATGGCTGAGTAATATTTCATTGTATATATGTGCCACATCTTCTTTATCCATTCCTCAGATGATGGACACTTAGGTTGTTTCCATCTCTGGGATATTTTAAATAGAGCTGCAATGAATATTTTGGTACATGACTCTTTTTGAATTATGGCTTTCTCAGGGTATATGCCCAGTAGTGGGATGGCTGGGTCATATGGTAGTTCTATTTGTGTTTTTTTAAGGAACATCCAAATTGTTCCCCATAGTGGTTGTAGCAATTCACATTCCCAACAGTAGTGCAAGAGTGTTCCCTTTTCTCCACACCCTCTCCAGCATTTATTGTTTCTAGATTTTTTGATGATGGCCATTCTGAATGGTGTGAGATGATATCTCATTGTAGTTTTGATATGCATTTCCCTAATGATTAATGATGTTGAGCATTCTTTCATGTGTTTGTTGGCAGTCTGTATAACTTAATTGGAGAAATGTCTATTTAGGTCTTCTGCCCATTTTTAGATTGGGTTTTTTTTTTCTTGTTGTTGTTATTGAGCTGCATGAGCTGCGTATAAATTTTGGAGATTTATCCTTTGTCAGCTGCTCCACATGCAAATATATTCCCCATTCTGAGGGTTGTCTTTTGGTCTTCTTTATGGTTTCCTTTGCTCTGCAAAAGCTTTGAAGTTTCATTAGGTTCCATTTGTATATTTTTGTTTTTAATTCCATTTCTCTAGGAGGTGGGTCAAAAAGGATCTTGCTGTGATTTATGTCACAGAGTGTCCAGCCTATGTTTTCCTCTAAGAGTTTGATAGTCTCTGGCCTTACATTTAGGTATTTAATCCATTTTGAACTTATTTTTGTGTATGGTGTTAGGGAGTGATCTAATCTCATACTTTTACATGTCCCTGTCCAGTTTTCCCAGCACCACTTACTGAAGAGGCTGTCCTTTCTCCACTGTATATTCCTGCCTCCTTTATCAAAAATAAGCTGTCCATATGTGCAAGGGTTTATCTCTGGGCTTTCTATCCTGTTCCATTGATCTATCTTTCTCTTTTTGTGCCAGTACCATACTGTCTGGATTACTGTACCTTTGAAGTATAGTCTGAAGTCAGGGAGCCTGATTCCTCCAGCACCATTTATCGTTCTCAAGATTGCTTTGGCTATTCGGGGTCTTTTGTGATTCCATACAAATTTTGAAATTTTTTTTCTAGTTCTGTGAAAAATGCCAGTGGTAGTTTGATAGGGATTGCTTTGAATCTGTAGTTTGCTTTGGGTAGTAGAGTCATTTTCACAATGTTGATTCTTCCAATCTAAGAACATGGTATATCTCTCCATCTATTTGTATCATCTTTAATTTCTTTCATCAGTGTCTTATAATTTTCTGCATACAGGTCTTTTTCTCCTTAGGTAGGTTTATTCCTAGATATTTTGTTTTTGTCGCAATGGTAAGTGGGAGTGAATTCTTGATTTCACTTTCAGATTTTTCAACATTAGTTTATAGGAATGCCAGAGACTTTTGTGCATTAATTTTGTATCCTACTACTTTACAAAATTCATTGATTAGCTCTAGTAGTTTTCTGGTAGCATCTTTAGGATTCTCTATGTACAGTATCCTGTCATCTGTAAACAGTGACAGCTTTACTTCTTCCTTTCCAAGTTGGCTTCCTTTTGTTTCCTTTTCATCTCTGATTGCTGTGGCTGAAACTTCCAAAACCATGTTGAATAAGAGTGGTGAGAGTGGGCAACCTTGTCTTTTTCCTGATCTAGTGGAAATGTTTTTAGTTTTTCACCATTGAGGATGATGTTGGCTGTGGGTTTGTCATATATGGCCTTTATTATGTTGAGGAAAGTTCCCTCTATGCCTACTTTCTGCAGGGTTTTTATCATAAATGGGTGTTGAATTTTGTCGAGAGCTTTCTCTGCATCTATTGAGATGATCATGTGGTTTTTCTCCTTCAATTTGTTAATATGGTGTATCACATTAATTGATTTGCATATATTGAAGAATGTTTGCATTCCTGGAATAAACCCCACTTGATTATGGTGTATGGTCCTTTTAATGTGCTGTTGGATTCTGTTTGCTAGAATTTTGCTGAGGATTTTCGCATCTATGTTCATTAGTGATATTGGCCTTTAGTTTTCTTTCCTTGTGACATATTTGTCTAGTTTTGATATCAACCTGATGCTGGCCTTAGAGAATGAGATTGGGATTGTTCCTACCTCTGTTATATATTGGAAGAGTTTGAGAAAGATAGGTATTACCTCTTCTGTAAATATTTGCTAGAATTCACCTGTGAAGCCATGTGGTCCTGTGGTTTTGTTTGTTGGAAGATTTTTAATCACAGTTTCAATTTCAGTGGTTTTGATTTGTCTGTTCATATTTTGTATTTCTTCCTGATTCAGCCTTGGAAGGCTGTGCATTTCTGCGAATTTCTCTATTTCGTCCAGGTTGTCCATTTTATTGGCATAGAGTTGCTTGTAGTAATCTCTCATGGTCTTTTGTATTTCTGCAGTGTCAGTTGTTACTTCTCCTTTTTCATTTCTTATTCTATTGATTTGAGTCTTCTCCCATTTTTTCTTGATGAGTCTGGATAATGGTTTATCCATTTTGTTTATCTTCTCAAAGAACCAGCTTTTAGTTTTATTTATCTTTGCTATCATTTCCTTCATTTCTTTTACATTTATTTCTGATCTGATTTTTATGATTTTTTTCCTTCTGCTAACTTTGGGGGTGTTTTGTTCTTCTTTCTCTAATTGCTTTAGGTGCAAAGTTAGGTTGTTTATTCCAGATGTTTCCTGTTTCTTATGTTGAGTTTGTATTGGTGTAAATTTCCCTCTTAGAACTGCTTTTTCTGCATCCCATAAGATGTGGGTCGTCGTGTCTACATTGTCATTTGCTTCTAGGTATTTTTTTATTTCCTCTTTGGTTTCTTCAGTGAGCACTTTGTTATTAAGTAGTGTATTGTTTAGCCTCAATGTGTTTGTATTTTTCACAGGCCTTTTCCTGTAATTGATACCTAGTCGCATAGCCTTGAGGTCAGAAAAGATACTTGATACAATTTCAATTTTCTTAAATTTACCAAGGCCTGATTTGTGACCCAAGATATTATGTATCCTCGAGAATGTTCCATGAGCACTTGAGAAAAATGTGTATTCTGTTGTTTTTGGATGGAATGTCCCATAAATATCAATTAAGTCCATCTTGTTTAATGTATCATTTATAGCTTGTGTTTATGTGTTTATTTTCATTATGATCTGTCCATTGGTGAAAATGGTGTGTTAATGTCCCCTACTATGGATGTGTTACTGTCAATTTCTCCTTTTATGGCTGTTAGTATTTGCCTTATATATTGAGGTACTCCTATGTTGGCTGCATAAATATTTACAATTGTTATATTTTCTTCTTGGATTGATCCCTTGATCATTATGTAGTGTTCTTCTTTGGCTCTTCTAATAGTCTTTATTTAAAAGTCTATTTTCTCTGATATGAGAATTGCTACTCCAGCTTCCTTTGGGTTTCCATTTACATGGAATATCTTTTTCCATCCTCTTACTTTCAGTCTGTATGTGTCTCTAGGTCTGAAGTGGGTCTCTTGTAGACTGCATATATATGGGTGTTGTATTTGTATCCATTCAGCCAATCTGTGTCTTTTGGTGGAAACATTTAATTCATTTACATTTAAGGTAATTATCAATATGCATGTTCTTCCAAGTTTCTTAATTGGTTTGGGTTCATTATTGTATGTCTTTTCCTTCTCTTGTGTTTCTTTTCTAAAGAAGTTCCTTTAGCATTTGTTTTAAAGCTTGTTTTGTGGTACTGAACTCTCTCAATTTTTGCTTGTCTGTAAAGTTTTTAAATTCTCCATCAAATCTGAATGAGATCCTTAGTGGGTAGAGTAATCTTGGTTGCAGGTTTTTCTCCTTCATCACTTTAAATATGTCCTACCAGTCTCTTCTGGTTTGCAGAGTTTCTGCTGAAAGATCAGTGGTTAACCATATGGAGATTCCCTTGTTTTTTTATTTGTTGTTTTTCCCTTGCTGCTTTTAATATATTTTCTTTGTATTTAATTTTTGACAGTTTGATTAATATGTGTCTTGGCGTATTTCTCTTTGGATTTATCCTGTATGGGGCTCTCTGTGCTTCCTGGACTTCATTAACGATTTCCTTTCCCATATTAGGGAAGTTTTCAACTATAATCTCTTCAAATATTTTCTCAGTCCCTTTCTTATTCTCTTCTTCTTCTGGAACTCCTATAATTCGAACGTTGGTGCATTTAATGTTGTCCCATAGGTCTCTGAAACTTTCTTCAGTTCTTTTCATTCTTCTTTTGGCTCTGCAGTAGTTATTTCCACTATTTTGTCTTCCAAGTCACTTATCCATTTTTCTGCCTCAGTTATTCTGCTATTGATCCCATCTACAGTATTCTTAATTTCATTTATTGTGTTGGTCATCATTGCTGGATTCATCTTTAGTTCTCTTATGTCCTTGTTAAAGGCTTCTTGCATTTTGTCTATTCTATTTCCAAGATTTTGGATCATCTTTACTGTCATTATTCTGAATTCTTTTTCAGGTAGACTTCCTATTTCCTCTTCATGTGTTAGGTCCGGTGGGTTTCTATCTTGCTCCTTCAACTGCTCTGTGTTTTCTGTCTTCTCATTTTGCTTATCTTACTGTGTTTGGGGTCTCCTTTTTGCAGGCTGCCTGTTCATAGTTCCCATTGTTTTCAGTGACTGTCCCCAGTGGCTAAGCTTTGGCCAGCGGTCTGTGTAGGCTTCCTGGTGGAGGGGAGTAGTGCCTGTGCTCTAGTGGATGAGGCTGGATCTTGTCTTTCTGATGGGCAGGTGCACATCTCTTGGAGTCTTTTATGGTGTCTGTGGACTTATTATGATTTTAGACATCCTCTCTGCTAATGGGTGGGGTTTTGTTCCTGTCTTGCTAATTGTTTGGCATAGGGTTTCCAGCACTGTAGCTTGCTGGTCATTGAGTGAAGCTGGATGCTGGTGTTGAGATGGAGATCTCTGGGAGATTTTCGCCATTTGATATTATGTGGAGTTGGGAGGTCTCTTGTGGACCAGTGTCCTGAAGTTTGCTCTCCCACCTCAGAGGCACAGCACTGACTCCTGGCTGCAGCACCAAGAGCCTTTCATCCACACGGCTCAGAATAAAAGGGAGAAACAGTAGAAAGAAAAAGTTAGTAGAAGTAGAAAGAAAGAAATTAGGGAGGGCGGGAGGGAGGGAGGGAAGGAGGGAGGACGGAAGGAAGAAAGGAGGGAAGGAAGGAAAGAAATAAAGAAGATAAAGTAAAATAAAATAAAAAGGTTATTAAAATAAAAATAATAATTATTAAGAAAAAAATTTAAAAAAATAAATGGATGGATAGAACCCTAAGACAAAAGGTGGAAGCAAAGCGTTACAGACAATATCTCACACTGAAGCCTACACATACACACTCACAAAAAGAGGAAAAGGGGAAAAATCATAAATCTTGCTCTCAAAGTCCACCTCCTCAATTTGGGATGATTCGCTGTCTATTCATGTATTCCATAGATGCAGGGTACATCAATTTGATTGTGGAGCTTTAATCTGCTGCTTCTGAGGCTGCTGAGAGAGATTTCCCTTTCTCTTCTTTGTTCTCACAGCTCTCAGGGCTCAGCTTTGGATTTGGACCCCGTCTCTGTGAGTGGGTCGCCAGAGGACATCTGTTCTTCACTCAGAGAGGATGGGGTAAAAGGAGCAGCTGCTTCGGGGACTCTGGCTCACTGTGGCTGGGGGGAGGGGGGTACTGGGTGCCTGGCAAGCCTGCAGCAGTAGAGGCCGGTGTTATGTTGCACCAGCCTGAGGTGCGCTGTCCGTTCTCCCGGGGAAGTTGTCTCTGGATCCCGGGACCCTGTCAGTGTGGGCTGCACAAGCTCCCCGGAAGGTAGGTGTGGATAGTGACCTGTGCTCTCACACAGGCTTCTTGGTGGTGGCAGCAGCAGCCTTAGCGTCTCATGCCCGTCTCTGGGGTCCACGCTTTTTGCCGCAGCTCATGCCCATCTCTGGAGCTCCCTTAAGCAGTGCTCTTAATCCCCTCTCCTCACACACCAGGAAACAAAGAGGGAAGAAAAAGTCTCCTGCCTCTTCGGCAGGTCCAGACTTTTCCACGGATTCCCTCCCGGCTAGCCGTGGTGCACTAACCCCCTGCAGGCTGTGTTCATGCCACCAACCCCAGTCCTCTTCCTGTGCTCCGACTGAAGCCCAAGCCTCAGCTCCCAGACCTGCCCTCCCTGGCGGGTGAACAGACAAGCTTCTCATGCTGGTGAGTGCTGGTCGGCACCGATCCTCTGTGCGGGAATCTCTCCGCTTTGCCCTCCACACCCCTGATGTTGTGCTCTCCTCCGAGGCTCCGAAGCTCCCCCCCTCCACTACCCGCAGTCTCCGCCCATGAAGGGGCTTCCTAGTGTGTGGAAACCTTTCCTTCTTCACAGCTCCCTCCCACTGGTGCAGGTCCCGTCCCTATCCTTTCGTCTCTGTTTATTCTTTTTTCTTTTGCCCTACCCAGGTACGTGGTGAGTTTCTTGCCTTTTGGGAGGTCTGAGGTCTTCTGCCAACGTTCAGTAGGTGTTCTGTAGTAGTTGTTCCACGTGTAGATGTATTTCTGATGTATCTGTGGGGAGGAAGGTGATCTCCGTGTCTTATTCTTCAACCATCTTCCCCCTCCTCTTCTGTTTATATTTTCGATTTCTTCCTGTTTCCATCTCAGAAGGTTGTGCTTTTCTAAGTATTTGCCCATTTCTTCGAGGTTGTCCATTTTATTGGCATATAGTTCCTTGTAGTACTCTCTAATGGCCCTTTGTATTTCTGCAGTGTCAGTTGTAATGTCTCCTTTTTCATCTGTAATTCTGTTGATTTGAGTCTTCTCCCTTCTTTTCTTGATGAGTCTGGCTAATGGTTTATAAATTTTGTTTATCTTCTCAAAGAACTAGCTTTTAGTTCTATTGATATTTGTTATAATTTCCTTCATTTCTTTTTCATTTATTACTGGTGTGATCTTTATGATTTCTTTCCTTTTGCTAACTGTGGGTATTTTTTGTTCTTCTTTCTCTAATTGCTTTAGGTGTAAGGTTAGGTTGTTTATTTCATATTTTTCTTGTTTCTTGAGATAGGATTGTATTGCTTTAAACTTCCCTCTTAAAATTGCTTTTGCTACATCCCATAGGTTTTGGGCCATCCTGTTTTCACTGTCATTTGTTTCTAGGTATATTTTGATTTCCGCTTTGATTTTTTCAGTGATGTCTTGGTTCTGTAGTAGTGTATTGGATAACCTCCATGTGTTTTTACTTTTTTTTCCACACACATCCACTCATTATTTATTTATTTTTTTACATCTTTATTGGAGTATAATTGCTTAACAATGGTGTGTTAGTTTATGCTTTATAACAAAATTAATCAGTTATACATATACATATGTTCCCATATCCCGTTCCTCTTGTGTCTCCCACCCACCCTCCCTATCCCACCCCTCCAGGCGGTCACAAAGCACTGAGCTGATCTCCCTGTGCTATGCGGCTGCTTCACACTAGCTATCTACCTTACGTTTGGTAGTGTATATATGTCCATGCCTCTCTTTCGCTTTGTCACAGCTTACCCTTCCCCTCCCCATATCCTCAAGTCCATTCTCTAGTAGATCTGTCTTTACTCCTGTCTTATCCCTATGTTCTTCATGACATTTTTTTCTTAAATTCCATATATATGTGTTAGCATACAGTATTTGTCCTTCTCTTTCTGACTTACTTCACTCTGTATGACAGACTCTAGGTCTATCCACCTCATTACAAATAGCTCAGTTTCGCTTCTTTTTATGGCTGAGTAATATTCCATTGTATATATGTGCCACATCTTCTTTATCCATTCATCCGATGATGGACACTTAGGTTGTTTCCAGCTCCGGGCTATTGTGAATAGGGCTGCTATGAACATTTTGGTACATGACTCTTTTTGAATTATGGTTTTCTCAGGGTATATGCCTAGTAGTGGGATTGCTGGGTCATATGGTAGTTCTATTTGTAGTTTTTTGAGGAACCTCCATACTGTTCTCCATAGTGGCTGTACCAATTCACATTCCCACCAGCAGTGCAAGAGTGTTCCCTTTTCTCCACACCCTCTCCAGCATTTATTGTTTCTAGATTTTTTGATGATGGCCATTCTGACTGGTGTGAAATGATATCTCATTGTAGTTTTGATTTGCATTTCTCTAATGATTAAAGATGTTGAGCATCCTTTCATGTGTTTGTTGGCAGTCTGTATATCTTCTGTGTAGAATTGTCTATTTAGGTCTTCTGCCCATTTTTGGATTGGGTTGTTTGTTTTTTTGTTATTGAGCTGCATGAGCTGCTTATAAGTTTTGGAGATTAATCCTTTGTCAGTTGCTTCATTTGTAAATATTTTCTCCCATTCTAAGGGTTGTCTTTTGGTCTTGATTATGGTTTCCTTTGCTGTGCAAAAGCTTTGAAGTTTCATTAGGTCCCATTTGTTTATTTTTGTCTTTATTTCCATTTCTCTAGGAGGTGGGTCCAAAAAGATCTTGCTGTGATTTATATCATAGAGTGTTCTGCCTGTGTTTTTCTGTAAGAGTTTGATAGTGTCTGGCCTTATGTTTAGGTATTTAATCCATTTTGAGCTTATTTTTGTGTATGGTGTTAGGGAGTGATCTAATCTCATACTTTTACATGTCCCCGTCCAGTTTTCCCAGCACCACTTATTGAAGAGACTGTCCTTTCTCCACTGTACATTCCTGCCTCCTTTATCAAAGATAAGTTGACGATATGTTCATGGGTTTATCTCTTGGCTTTCTCTTCTGTTCCATTGATCTATCTTTCTGTTTTTGTGCCAGTACCATATTGTCTTGATTACTGTAGCTTTGTAGTATAGTCTGATGTCAGGGAGCCTGATTCCTCCAGCTCCATTTTTCGTTCTCAAGATTGCTTTGGCTCTTCGGGGTCTTTTGTGTTTCCATGTTTTTACTTTTTATAGTTTGTTTCCTCTAATTGATATCTAGTCTCATAGTTTGTTGTCAGAAAATATACTTGATACAATTGCAATTTTGTTAAATTTACCAAGGCGTGGTTTGTGATCCAAGCTATGATCTATCCTGGTGAATGTTCCATGAGCACTTGAGAAGAAAATGTGTTCTGTTGTTTTTGGATGGAATGTCCTATAAGTATCAATTAAGTCCACCTTGTTTAATGTATCATTTAAAGCTTGTGTTTCCTTATTTATTTTCATTTTGGTTCATCTGTCCATTCGAGAAAGTGGGGTGTTAACTTCCCCTACTATTATTGTGTTACTATCAATTTCCCCTTTTATAGCTGTTAGCATTTTCCTTGTGTATTGTGGTGCTCCTATGTTAGGTGCATAAATATTTTCACTTGTTACATCATTTTCTTAGATTGATCCATTGATCATTATGTAGTGTCCTTCTTTGTCTCTTGTAATAGTCTTTATTTTAAAGAGTATTTTGTCTGATATGAGAATTCTACACCAGCTTTCTTTTGATTTCCATTTGTGTGGAATATCTTTTTCTACCCCCTCACTTTCAGTCTGTATGGGTCCCTAGGTCTGAAGTCGGTCTCTTGTAGAGAGCATATATACGCGTCTTGTTTTTGTATCTATTCAGCCAGTCACTGTCTTTTCTTGGGAGATTTTAATCCGCTTACATTTAAGGTAATTATCAGTATGCATGTTCCTCTTACCATTTCTTAATTGTTTTTGATTTGTTATATTTGGTCTTTTTCTTCTCTTTTGTTTCCTGCCTAGAGAATTTCCTTTATCATTTGTTGTAAAGCTAGTTTGTTGGTGCTGAATTCTCTTAGCTATTGCTTGCCTGTAAAAGTTTTATTTTCTCCATCCAATCTGAATGAGATGCTTGCTGGGTAAAGTAATCTTGATTGTAGCTTTTTTTCCTTTCATCACTTTAAATATGTCCTGCTACTCCCTCTGGCTTGCATAATTTCTGCTGAAATATCAGTTGTTAACCTCATGGGGATTTCCTTTTATGTTATTTCTTGCTTTTCCCTTGCTGCTTTTAATATTTTTTCTTTGTTTCTAATTTTTGATAGTTTGATTAATATGTATTTTGTCATGTTTCTCCTTGGATTTAGCCTGTATGGGACTCTCTGCACTTCCTGGATTTGCACGACTATTTCTTTTTCCATATTAGGGAATTTTTCAGCTATAATCTCTTCAAATATTTTCTCAGTCCCTTTCTTTTTCTCTTCTTCTTCTGGGACCCCTATAATTCGAATGTTGTTTTATTTAATCTTTTCCCAGAGGTCTCTGAGAATGTCCTCAATTATTTTCATTCTCTTTTCTTTATTCTGCTCTGTAGTAGTTATTTTCACTATTTTGTCTTCCAGGTCACTTATCCATTCTTCTGTTGGAGTTATTATGCTATTGCTTCCTGCTAGAGAATTTTCCATTTCATTTATTGTGTTGTTCATCATTGTTTGTTTGCTCTTTAGTTCTTCTAGGTCCTTGTTAAATATTTCTTGTTTTTTCTCCATTCTATTTCCAAGATTTTGGGTATATTTACTATCATTATTCTGATTCTTTTTCAGGTAGACTTCTTACTTACTCTTCATTTGTTTGGTCTGGTGGGTTTTTACCTTGCTCCCCCATCTGCTGTGTGTTTCTCTGTCTTCTCATTTTGCTTAACTTACAGAGTTTGTGGGCTCCTTTTCTCAGGCTGCATGTTCATAGTTCCCATTGTTTTTTTTGTCTGCCCTCAGTGGGTAAGGCTTTTTCAGTGAGTTGTTTCGGCTTCCTGTTGGGTGGGACTGGTGCCTTTGTTCTGGTGGATGAGGCTGGATCTTATCTTTCTTTTGGGCAGTACTGTGTCTGGTTGTGTGTTTTGAGGTGTCTGTGAACTTAGTGTCATTTTAGACATCTTCTTTGCTAATGGGTGGGGTTGTGTTCCTGTGTTGCTAGTTGTTTGGCATGGGGTTTCCAGCACTGGTTGTTGCTGGTCATTGAGTGGAGCTGGGCCTTAGTGTTGAGATGGAGATCTCTGGGAGAGCTCTTGCCGATTGGTATTATGTGGGGCCAGGAGGTCTCTGGTAGTCCAGTGTCCTGAACTTGGCTCTCCCACCTCAGAGGCTCAGGCCTGACACCTGGCCAGAGCACCAAGACCCTGTCAGCCACATGGCAGTGAATGTGGTAGTCTCCATTATGAAGTCAGATTATGAGTGTCTACAATAGCTGTTCAACTAGAACAGGCTGGCTTGATAACAATTTGTCTTTGAAGCTGTCTCCAGCACCTCGTGGCTAAAAGAGTAGGTCTCTGCATGTGCTGCCAGCATCTTAAACGCTTTTATAGGGGCCTCACTGGGTTCAGTCACAGATTCAGTACAGTTGGTCTCAAGAACACCTTAGTCTCTCAAGGTTGTGTGCTTGAAACAGCTCTTAAGCCTGAGGGTCTACAAGCTACAGGAAGACAAGACCTCCCGGGGGTGGCCTGCAAGCCATGATGTTGCCACGAACCCTACTGCTGCCATCGTGGAATCCGGCTTCCCCTGCCACTCTGCAATGAGTTTTCAGTGAAGCTTTCTCTCTGTGCTGATGAGATTCATGCTACCTGAATTGCCCAAAGCCATAGAGCGCTTAAATTTTGGGACTGGGGTACAACCTGAACAAATCTGCCTCCAAGGTTTGTGTTACCTCACCCAACGAGAGTGGGAAGGCCATGCACCTAAATGCCTCACCCCTGTAAGCTGCCTCCTCAAACACACATTGCTGCAGGAAGAGTCGCCCATGCTGACACTCAAGAAATCAACTTATAGCCTAATGAGGATTCCTTTGTAGGCTACCATGTCCCCCCAGTTTCCTGTAAAATGTTTTCTTTGACTTTGACTTCTGACAGTTTTAATATAATTTGCCTTGGAGAAGGTCTTTTTGTGTGATGTTAAATGTTCCCTTAGTTTCATGGACTTGTATATTCAGTTCCCTCCCCAGGTATGGGAAGATCTTATCTATTATTTTTTTAAATAGACTCTCTGCTCCCTTCTCCCTCTCTTCTCATTCTAGGATACCCATTATCTTAATGTTGGCCTTCCTGAATGAGTCAGATAGTTTGCATAAAATTTCTTCTTCTTCTTCTACTCCTCCTCTTCTTCATTATCCTCCTCCTTTTTCTTCTTGATCTTTAAATCTCTTTCCTCTCCTCCTGTGTCATTTATAGATTTCTATCCCTGAGCTTGGTATTCTCCCTTCCGTATGACTTGTTCTATTTACAATGCTTTCTAATCCATGTTCACTTAATGTATTATGTTCATTAGCCTTAGAATTTTTTTAGAGTTATTTTATTCCTGAGATTTTTGAACTGCTTTTCTGAGTTTTCTTGTAGCTCTTTGTGTTTCTTTATGACAACTGTTTTGAATTCTCCATCAGAATGGAATATTCCATTATTTTAACTTTGGTTTCTGAATAATTGCCATTTTCTTTTTGACACATTGTTACATGGTTATATGTTACATGTAACAGTGTTACCTACATTCTCTAGTAGGTTTGTGTCTTTATTCCCGTCTTACCCCTAGGTTCTTCATGACCTTTTTTTTGTTGTTTTTTTTCTTAGACTCCATATATATGTGTTAGCATATGGTATTTGTTTTTCTCTTTCTGACTTACTTCACTCTGTATGACAGACTGTAGGTCCATCCACCTCACTACAAATAACTCAATTTCATTTCTTTTTATGGCTGTCTTTTGTTATTCAGTAGGTGGTGTTATAGCACAAGTTTTAGTTTTCTGTAATCTGGACTGCTTCTGGTTATATTTGATAATTGACACTTTTTTCCCCTCCACTGCCTCTGTCATAAGCATTGCCTGGTGTCTTCATTTCTGCTGCTATAGCCAGGAGGCCCGAGTTGTGTACACTGCCTCCTTTGTGTTACTGGGTTCTCTGGGGCTGTGGGCTCAGCTGATGTGGCTGTGGTGGTTCAAGATCACTGGCACCATCTTTGCTGTTCCCTGGTTCTGTCTACTCTATGTGTTCCAGTCCACTCAACTATAGATGTACAGATGTGTGGTATTTTCCAGAGCCCTGGTGTGTTGGGCAGAAGAAACTTTGTTGAGTTGTGGGTGTTTTACTGGTTGTAGACTGAATGGGAGATAAAAAGTGAACATTCCGCTTCACTCTGATCTTTATTTCACTCCCTCCAAACATTGTCTTTTGCAGAGCAGGAGTTCTTCATTTTAATGAAGCCTAGATTATCAATTATTTCCTTCGTGGATCATGCCTTTAGTTTTATACCTAAAAAGTCATAACTATAGTCTAGATAATGTAAGTTTTCTTCTATGCCATTTTCTACGGACTTTATAATTTTGTGTTTTACATTTAGCTCTGTAACCAAGTTTGAGTTAAATTTTGTGAAGGCAGTAAGGGCTGTATCTAGATTTACTTTTTGGCATATAATTTTCCACTTTTTCCAGCACTATTTGCTGAAAAGACTTCTCTGCTTTATTGTATTTTCTTTGCTCCTTTTTCAAAAAGCAATTTAACATACTTATGTGTGTATATTTCTGGGCTTTCTATTCTGTTTCATTTATCTATTTTTTTATTCTTTTGCCAATAACAAACTTTCTTGATGACCATAGCTTTATATTGCCTCTGTATTTGGTAGTATCAGTCCTTCAGTGTTGTTTTTCTCCTTCAGTGATGTGGGCTATTCTGGTGCTTTTGTCTCTCCATATAAACTTTAAAATGAATTTGTTGATATCCACAAAATAACCTGCTGAGTTATTAATTAACTTTGCATTGAATCTAAGGATCAAGTTGGGAAGAGCTGACATCATAAAAATTGTGTCTTCCTGTTTTGGGCATGGACTATCTGTCCATTAATTTTAATTAATTTAATGTTCCCTTGAGAACATTTGGATGGGAATGCTGGCTTGGTTCCCAGCTCAATGAACCTTTAAAATGGACTCTGCAGTTGCCTGTGTTTTACGGTCAGGCTTACAAGATGATTGGGACTGGGCACTATGCTCAGCAGTATATTGGGAATAAAGCTGATGTAAATGTGGGAGTGCAGTATCTCTTTGAGAAAGTTCCTTTATCTCCTTTGAGTATATGCCCCAAAGTGGGATTGCTGTATACTGTTTTCCATAGTAATTGTATCGATTTACTTACCAACCAGCAATGCATAAAACTTCCTTTTTTTCAACATCTGAGCTAGCATTTGTTATTTCTTAACTTTTTATGATGGTTATTCTACCAGGTTTATTAGTATCTCATTGAGGTTTTTATTTGCATTATTCCAATGATTAGTGATGTTGAACATCTTTTCATGCACTTGTTGGCCATTTGTCAGTCTTCTTTAGAAAATGTCTTTTCAAGTCCTTTGCCAGTGTTTTAAACATATAGTTTGTTTTTGCTATTGAGTTGTATGAGTTCCTCATATATTTTGGATATTAACCCCTTATCTGATATATGGTTTGCAAGTATTTTCTCCCATTCCATAGCTTGCCTTTTAATATTGTTTATTTCTTTTCTGTACAGGCACTTTTTAGTTTGATGTAATCTCACTTGTTGATTTTTGATTTGTTGCCTGTACTTTTTGGTGTCGTAAACACAACGACTTTACCAAGACCAATGACAAGGAATATTTTTCCTACATTTCTTCTAAGAGTTTTACTGTTTCAGGTCTTATGTTTACATTCTTAATTCATTTTGATTTAATTTTTGTGAATGGTGTAAGATAAGCATTCTTTTGCATGTGGTTATCCAGTTTTCCAACAATATTTATTGAAGATACTACCCTTTACCCATTGTATATTATAGGCTCCCTTGTCAAATATTAGTTGATCATATATGTGTGGATTTATTTCTGGACCCTAATTCTGTTCAAATGGTCTATGTGTCTGTTTTTATGACAGGACTAAATGGTTTTGAGTACCACAGGTTTTTAATATTGTTTGAAGTCAGGATTTCTAATACCTCCAACTAGGCCCTTTCTCAAGATTACTTTGGCTATTAAGTCTTTTGTGGTTACATAAAACTTTTAGGATTGTATGTTTTATTTCTTTGAAAAAATGCCATTGGGATTTTGATAGAAATTTCATTGAATTTGCAGATGGCTTTGGGTAATATTGACATTTTAACAATATTAACTCTTCTTATCTATTTATACAGGCTATCTTACTTATTATTTGTGTCTTCTTTAATTCCTTTCATAAATATCTTATAGTTTAGATATTTCCCAACCATAGATCTATAGTATATGTCTTTCACATTTTTGGTTAAATTTATTCCTAAGTATTTTCTTGTTTTTGATGTTATGGGAAATGGGATTGTTTTCTCCATTTCTTTTTCAGATAGTTCATTTTTAGCTTATAGAAATTCACTTGATTTTGTATGTTAATCTTGTATCTGGGAACTTTATGAATTTGTTTAATAGTTTTTGGAGGAGTTTTTAGAATTTTCTTTATATAATACTTTATCATCAGCACAGAGTATGCTTTTTCCAATTTGGATGCCTTTAATTACTTAGTCTTGCCTAACTGCTCTGGGTAGGACCTTCCACTACTACATTGAATAGGAGTGGAAAGAGTCATCACTCTTTTTTTTTTTTTTTGCGATACACGGACTTCTCACCGTTGTGGCCTCTCCCGCCATGGAGCAGAGGCTCCGGATGTGCAGGCCCAGCGGTCATGGCCCACGGGCCCAGCCACTCCGCGGCATGTGGGATCCTCCCGGACCGGGGCACGGACCCACATTCCCTGCATTGGCAGGTGGACTCTCAACCACTGTGCCACCAGTGAAGCCCAGTCATCACTCTTATCTTCATCCTGATTATAGAGGAAAAAGCTTTCAACCTTTCACCATTGAGCATGGTGTTAGCTGTGGTTTATCATATATGGATATATTACATTAAGGTATGTCTCTTCTACACACAATTTGTCAAAAGTTTTTATCATGAGAGAATGTTTTAATTTGTCAAATGTTTTTGGATTTACTGAGATAATTTTATCATTTTTGTTTTTCATTCTATTAGTGTGATGTATCCCATTTATTAATTTGTGTATGTTAAAGCAATTTTGCATCCCAGGAACAAATCCATATTGATCAGGGTGAATGATCCTCTCAATGTACTGTTGAATTTGGTTTGCTAATATTTGTTGAGAACTTCTGTATCTATATTCATAAGGGATGTGTCTGTAGTTTTCTTAGATTCTTGCCTGGCTTTGGTTTCAGGCTGATGCTGGCCTTGTAAAATCAGTTTTTTCCCCTGTCTGATTATTTTTTGAAAAGTTTAAGAAGAATTTGCATTAATTCTTCTTTAAATGTTTAGTAGAATTCACCTGCAATGTCATATGATCTTGGGCTTTTCTTTGTTTTGAGGTTGTTGATTGCTGATTCAAATTCTTTACTCATTATCAGTCTGTTCAGATTTTCTATTTCTTCCTCATTCAGACTTGGTATGTTATGTTTCTAGAAATTTATCCATCTCTTCTAGGTCGTCCACTTTGTTGGTGTATAATTGTTCAAAGTGATCTCTTATGAGCCTTTGTATTTTTGTGGTCTCAGTTGTAATGTCTCCTTTTAATTTATAACTAAGTTTATCTCAGTTATTTCTCTTTTTTTCTGGTAAGCCTAGTAGTGGTTTGTCAATATTTTTTTATCTTTTTAAAACACCAACTCAGTTTTATTGAACTTTTGTATTATTTTTCTATTTTCTAATTCTTTTCTTTTCTGCTCTCATTTTTGTTAGTTCTTCCTTCCACTAACTTACAGCTTTTTCCCCTGGGTTCCTTGAGTTGTAAATTTAGATTGTTTATTTGAGATATTTTTTCCTTTGGTGTAGGTGTTATTGCTATAAACTTCCCTCTTAGCACTGTTTTTGCTACATTCAATGAGTTTTGGTATGCTATGTTTCCATGTCTCTTTTAAATTTATGTTTTTGATTATTTTTTGTTTCATCTTTTATCCACTGGTTGTTCAGGAGTGTATTTTTGGTTTCTACATATTTGTGTACTTTAATTTTCCTCCTGTTATTGATCTCTAGTTTTATACTTTTGTGGTAAAAAAAATATACTTGTTATGATTCCAATCTTTTAAAATTTACTGACTTGTTTCATGACCTAACATATGATTTATCCTAGAGAACGTTCCGTGTGCACTAGAAGAGAATGTGTATTCTGCTGCTGTTGGACTGAAAGATCTGTAATCTCTTATAGGTTCATTTGGAATAAAGTGAAATGTTTCCTTTATGATTTTCTGTCTGGATGATATATCCATTGTTGAAAGTGGGATGTGATGTTTTTTATAGTTTTCTTTAGAAATTGTTAAAGCTATATCTATTTTATTATTTTTTTCTTCAATCTTTACACTACAGTTAAATGGTTAACACACTACCATATTGCAGTACTATAGTATTCTGAGTCTGATTATATACTTGCTTTACCAATGTGTTGTTTATTGTCATATGTGTTCATGTTTCTAAGTAATGACTTTTCATTTCAACCTGGAAGAACTTTCCAAGCGTGTTCACATCCCCCAACACAATAAGTGTTACTATTTCCTCTTTTATGGCTGTTAGCATGTGCCTTTTATATTGAGGTTCTCCTATGTTGGGTGTATATATATTTACAATTGTTATATCTTCTTCTTGGATCAATCCCTTGATTTTTGTGTAGTGTCCTTCTTTGTCTCTTGTAACAGTCTTTATTTTAAAGTCTATTTTGTCTGATATGAGCATTGCTATACCAGATTTCTTTTGATTTCTATTTGCATTGAAGACCTTTTTCTGTCCCCTCACTTTCAGTTTGTATGTGTCCCTAGATCTGAAATGAGTCTCTTGTAGAAAGCATATATAAGTATTTTGTTTTTGTATTCATTCATTCATTGTCTTTTGGTTGGAGCATTTATTCCATTTTCATTTAAGGCAATTATCGATATGTTTGTTCTTATTGCCATTTTGTTAGTTGTTTTGGATTTATTTTTCTAGGTCTTTTTTCTTCCTTTACTCTTTTGTTCTTTTTATCATCTGATTTGATGACTTACTTTAGTGTTGTGCTTAGATTCCTTTTTTCTTTTTTGTGTATGTATCCATTGTAGATTTTCAGTTTGCTGTTACCGTGAGGTTTTGATATAGCGGTCTATATATATATATATATATATATATATATATATATATACACACACACACACAATATTGTTTTAACTTGCTGGTCTCTTAATTTCTTTTGCATTTCATATATCCTGCATTTGTACTCTCCTCTTCTCATGATTGCTGGTTTGGATATCATATTTCTGTGTGGATGATTTCCTATCTTTACTGTATTTTTGCCTTTACTGGTGAGCTTTCCTATATGTAAATTTATTTTTTTTCTAGATGTGAATTTTTCTTTCCCACCTAGAAAAGTTCTTTTAGCATTTATTGTAAAGCTGATTTAGTAGTGCTGAATTCTCTTAGCTTTTGCTTGTCTGTAAAGCTTTTGATTTCTCTGTTGAATGTGAATGAGAGCCTTGCTGCCTCGAGTATTCTTGGTTTCAGTTGTCTCCCTTTCATTACTTTAAATATATCATGAAACTACTTTCTGGCCTGTAGATTTTCTGCTAAAAAATCAGCGGAGAACATTATGGGGATTATGTTGTATTTGTTGCTTTTCCCTTGTTGCTTTTAATATTTTTTCTTTTTTTATGGGGGGATCACACTATTTACTAATCCTTTAGCACATATCCTCTGTGAACATATATACAGATTTTGAAAATCCAAATGAAATTATGCTCTACCTATCCTTCTGCAGCCTGCTTTTCCAGTCATACAGCTTCATCTTTCTATTTCAGTAAGTTTTTATATCATCTAATAAATACATAAACCATACTCACATTTCCTGGTTTGGTCCTAAATTAGTGTTTACAGCATTTTTCCAAATCAGTATCCAGTCTAGAACCATACCTTGTATCAAATTATTATGACTTAATCACAGTCCCTCTTCTTCTTTTTCAAAATGACACTGATTTGTTGAAGAGATTGGACTAGTTTTATAAAGCATCTTCTTACCTCCTGGATTTTCTGTTGCCTTGTCTTTGTTTCATTTAGTTTGGTTTTCTATTCTTTGTAATTCCTCTAATTGGAAGTTATATCTAAAGCAGCACTACTCAGAAGGAATTCCTCAAGAGAATTAAGCCTCAAAGGCCCTAAGGCACCCATTGTTTGTAATGAATTTACTCTTGTATACCGTCCATAGGATGATTGTGAAAATAGACACTCAGATCATTTTCTGCAGGACTTAATTCTTTCCCAGAACCCTTGTAAGAAAGACTGAAAGGACTGATGGATTAATTTTAAAAGGTTAAACATTTTTGGGCAGAAAACGTGTTAGACACTTCATGCTGCAGTTAATCACAAGTTATACTTTTTGGTTAAACTTCTGTTAGTGATGCTAGGATTGAGTGGATTAGGATGATGATAGTCTGATTCTTCCATTTATAAAGTTTGTTTCCCCCCTTGTAATATAATGCAGTTTGTATGAATGTTAAATTCTAGTTTATAACCCTGGCCTTAATAAGTTCATTCTGGTTTGCAAAATAATGTTTGATAATTCTGTCTTTCCTTCTACATATATTTTAGCATTCTTCTGAGTACCCACTAGAAAGCCAGGATGCATCTTAACTTTTAAATTTCCTGATTTCAGTATAAGGGTTTTTGGTTTGTTTGTTTGTGTTTTTTGCTTTATATCTTTATTGGAGTATAATTGCTTTAAAGTGGTGTGTTAGTTTCTGCTTTATAACAAAGTGAATCAGCTATACATATACATATGTTCCCATATCTCTTCCCTCTTGCATCTCCCTCCCTCCCACCCTCCCTATCCCACCCCTCTAGGTGGTCACAAAGCACCGAAATGATCTCCCTGTACTATAGGGGTGCCTCCCGCTAGCTATCTATTTTAACTTTGGAAGTGTATATAAGTCCATGATACTCTCTCACTTTGTCACAGCTTACTCTTCTCCCTCCCCATATCCTCAAGTCCATTCTCTAGTAGGTCTGTGTCTTTATTCTTGTCTTACCCCTAGGTTCTTCATAACATATTCTTTTTCTTAAATTCCATACATATGTGTTAGCATACAGTATTTGTCTTTCTCCTTCTGACATACTTCACTCTGTATGACAGACTCTAGGTCCATCCACCTCATTACAAATAGCTCAATTTCATTTCTTTTTATGGCTGCGTAATATTCCATTGTATATATGTGCCATATCTTCTTTATCCATTCATCTGATGACAGACACTTAGGTTGTTTCCATCTCCGGGCTATTGTGAATAAAGCTGCAATGAATATTTTGGTACATGACTCTTTTTGAATTACAGTTTTCTCAGTGTATATGCCCAGTAGTGGGATGGCTGGGTCATATGGTAGTTCTATTTGTAGTTTTTTCAGGAAACGCCATACTGTTCTCCATAGTGGCCGTACCAATTCACATTCCTACCAGCAGTGCAAGAGTGTTCGCTTTTCTCCACACCCTCTCCAGCATTTACGGCTTCTAGATTTTTTTAATGATGGCCATTCTGACTGCTGTGAGATGATATCTCATTGCAGTTTTGATTTACATTTCTCTAATGAATAATGATGTTGAGCATTCTTTCATGTGTTTGTTGGCAGTCGGTATATCTGCTTTGGAGAAATGTCAATTTAGGTCTTCTGCCCAATTTTGGATTGGGTTGTTTGTTTGTTTTTTTGTTTGTTTTGAGCTGCATGACATGCATATACATTTTGGAAATGAATCCTTTGTCAGTTGCTTCATTGGCAAATATTTGCTCCCATTCTGAGGGTTGTCTTTTGGTGTAGTTCATGGTTTCATTTGCTGTGCAAAAATGTTG
Organism: Mesoplodon densirostris; assembly: GCF_025265405.1. NCBI lineage: Eukaryota > Metazoa > Chordata > Mammalia > Artiodactyla > Ziphiidae > Mesoplodon > Mesoplodon densirostris. The sequence continues at coordinate 86,520,979 of NC_082681.1, forward strand.
AAGTTTCATCAGATCCCATTTGTTTATTTTTGTTTTTATTTCCATTTCTCTAGGAGGTGGCTCAAAAAGTAACTTGCTGTGATTTTTGTCATAGAGTGTCCAGCCTATGTTTTCCTCTAAGATTTTGATAGTTTCTGGCCATACATTTAGGCCTTTAATCCATTTTCAGCTTATTTTTGTGTATGGTGTTAGGTAGTGATCTAATCTCATACTTTTACATGCACCTGTCCAGTTTTCCCAGCACCACCTTTTGAAGAGGCTGTCCTTTCTCCCCTGTACATTCCTGCCTCCTTTATCAAATATAACGTGACCATATGTGCAAAGGTTTATCTCTGGGCTTTCTATCCTGTTCCATTGATCTATATCTGTGTTTTTGTGCAATAAAATACAGTCTATATTACTGTAGCTTTGTAGTATAGTCTGAAGTCAGGGAGCCTGATTCCTCCAGCTCTGTTTTTCTTTCTCAAGATTGCTTTAGCTATTCGGGTTCTTTTGTGTTTCCATACAAATTGTGAATTTTTTTTGTTCTAGTTCTGTGAAAAATGCCAGTGGTAGTTTGATAGGGATTGCATTGAATCTGTAGATTGCTTGGGTAGTAGAGTCAGTTTCACAATGATGATTCATCCAATCCAAGAACATGGTATATCTCTCCATCTATTTGTATCATCTTTAATTTCTTTCATCGGTGTCTTATAATTTTCTGCATACAGGTCTTTTTTCTCCTTACGTAGTTTTATTCCTAGATATATTATTATTTGTGTTGCAGTGGTAAATGGGAGTATTTTCTTGATTTCACTTTCAGATTTTTCATCATTTGTGTACAGGAATGCCAGAGATTGCTGTGCAGTAATTTTCTATCCTGCTACTTTACCAAATTTATTGATTACTTGTAGTTGTTTTCTGGTAGCATCTTTAGGATTCTCTATGTATAGTTATGTCATCTGCAAAGAGTAACAGCTTTACTTCTTGTTCTCTTGTTTGGATTCCTTTTATTTCCTTTTCTTCTCTGATTGCTGTGGCTAAAACTTCCAAAACTATGTTGAATAAGAGTGGTGAGAGTGGGCAACCTTGTCCTGTTCCTGATCTCAGTGGAAATGGTTTTACTTTTTCACCATTGAGGATGATGTTGGCTGTGGGTTTCTCCTATATGGCCTTTATTATGTTGAGGGAAGTTCCCTCTATGCCTACATTATGCAGGGATTTTATCAAAAATGGATGTTGAATTCTGTTGAAAGCTTTCTCTGCATCTATTGAGATGATCATATTGTTTTTCTCCTTCCATTTTTTAATATGTTGTATCACGTTGAGTGATTTGCATATATTGAAGAATCCTTGCATTCCTGGAATAAACCCCACTTGATCATGGTGTATGATCCTTTTAATGTGCTGTTGGATTCTGTTTGCTAGTATTTTGTTGAGGATTTTTGCATCTATGTTCATCAGTGATATTGGCCTGTAGTTTTCTTTCTTTGTGACATCCTTGCCTGGTTTTGCTATCAAGGTGATGGTGGCCTCGTAGAATGAGTTTCGGAGTGTTGCTTCCTCTGAAATTGTTTGGAAGAGTTTGAGAAGGATGGGTGTTAGCTCTTCTGTAAATGTTTGATAGAATTCGCCTGTGAAGCCATCTGGTCCTGGGCTTTTGTTTGTTGGAAGATTTTTTATCACAGTTTCAATTTCAGTTCTTGTGATTGGTCTATTCATATTTTCTATTTCTTCCTGATTCAGTCTGGGCAGGTTGTGCGTTTCTAAGAATTTGTCCATTTCTTCCAGGTTGTACACTTCATTGGCATAGAGTTGCTTGTAGTAATCTCTCATGATCTTTTGTATTTCTGCAGTGTCAGTTGTTACTTCTCCTTTTTCATTTCTAGTTCTACTGATTTGAGTCTTCTCCCTTTTTTTCTTGATGTGTCTGGCTAATGGTTTATCAATTTTGTTTATCTTCTCAAAGAACCAACTTTTAGTTATATTGATCTTTGCCACTGTTTACTTCATTTCTTTTTCATTTATTTCTGATCTATCCTTTATTGTTTCCTTCTTCTAACTTTGGGGTTCTTTTGTTCTTCTTTCTCTAATTGTTTTAGTTGCAAGGTTAGGTTGTTTATTGCAGCTGTTTCCTGTATTTTAAGGTAGGAATGTATCGCTATATACTTCCCACTTAGAACTGCTTTTGCTGCATTCCAATAGGTTTTGGGTCGTCATGTCTCCATTGTCATTTGTTTCTAGGTATTTTTTATTTCCCCTTTGATTTCTTCAGTGATCACTTCGTTATTAAGTAGTGTATTGTTTAGCCTCCATATGTTTGTATTTTTTACAGATCTTTTCATGGAATTGATATCTCGTCTCATAGCGTTGTGGTCAGAAAAGACACTTGATAAAATTTCAATTTTCTTAAATTTACCAAGGTTTGATTTGGGACCCAATATATTATCTATCCACGAGAATGTTCCATGAGCACTTGAGAAAAATTTGTATTCCGTTGTTTTTGGATGGAATGTCCTATAAATATAAATTATGCCCATCTTGTTTAATGTATCATTTAAAGCTTGTGTTTCCTTATTTATTTTCATTATGATCAGTCCATTTGTGAAAGTGGGGTGTTAATGTCCCCTACAATGAATGTGTTACTGTCGGTTTCCCCTTTTATGGCTGTTAGTATTTGCCTTATGTATTGAGGTGCTCCTATATAGGGTGCATAAATATTTACAATTATTATATCTTCTTCTTGGATCGATCTCTTGATCATTATGTAGTGTCCTTCTTTGTCCCTTTTAATAGTGTTTATTTAAAAGTCTATTTTGTCTGATATGAGAATTGCTACTCCAACTTTCTTTTGATTTCCATCTGCATGCAATATGTTTTTCCATCCCTTTGCTTTCAGTCTGTATGTATCTCTAGGTCTGAAGTGGGTCTCTTGTAGACAGCATGTATATGGGTCTTGTATTTGTATCCATTCAGCCAGTCTGTGTCTTTTGGTGGGAGCATTTAATCCATTTACATTTAAGGTAATTATCGATATGTATGTTCCTATTCCCATTTTCTTAATTGTTTGTGGTTTGTTATTGTAGGACTTTTCCTTGTCTTGTGTTTCCTGCCTAGAGAAGTTCCTTTAGCGTTTGTTGTAAAGCTGGTTTGTTGCTGCTGAACTGTCTCTGTTTTTGCTTGGCTGTAAAGTTTTTAATTTCTCCATCAAATCTGAATGAGATCCTTGCTGGGTAGAGTAATCTTGGTTGCAGGTTTTTCTCCTTCATCACTTTAAATATGTCCTGCCACTCCCTTCTGGTTTGCAGAGTTTCTGCTGAAAGTTCAGCTGTTAAACTTATGGGGATTCCCTTGTGTGTTTTTTGTTGTTTTTCCTTTGCTGCTTTTAATATGTTTTCTTTGTATTTAATTTTTGACAGTTTGATTAATATGTGTCTTGATGTATTTCTCCTTGGATTTTTCCTGTATGGGACTCTCTGTGCTTCCTGGACTTCATTACCTGTTTACTTTACCATATTATGGAAGTTTTCAACTATCATCTCTTCAAATATTTTCTCAGTCCCTTTCTTTTTCTCTTTTTCTTCTGGAATCCTTATTATTCAAATGTTGGTGCATTTAATGCTGTCCCAGAAGTCTCTGAGACTGTCCTCAGTTCTTTTCATTCTTTTTTTCTTTATTCGGCTCTGCAGTAGTTATTTCCACTATTTTATCTTCCATGTCACTTATCTGTTCTTTTGCCTCAGTTATTCTGCAATTGATCCCATCTAGAGTACTTTTAATTTCATTTTTTTTGTGTTGTTCATCATTGCTTAATTTAGCTTTATTTCTTCTATGTCCTTGTTAAATGTTTCTTGCATTTTGTCTATTCTATTTCCAAGATTTTGGATCATGTTTACTATCATTATTTTGAATTCTTTTTCAGGTAGACTTTCTATTTCCTCTTCATTTCTTAGGTCTGGTTGGATTTTATGTTGCTCCTTCATCTGCTATTTGTTTTTCTGTCTTCTCATTTTGCTTATCTTACTGTGTTTGGGGTCTCCTTTTTGCAGGCTGCCTGTTCATGGTTACCGTTGTTTTTGGTGTCTGTCCCCAGTGGCTAATGTTGGTTCAGTGGGTTGTGTAGGCTTCCTGGTGGAGGGGACGAGTGCCTGTGTTCTGGTGGATCAGACTTTATCTTGTCTTTCTGGTGTGCAGGTCCACGTCTGGTGGTGTCTTTTATGGTGGTTGTGGACTTATTATTATTTTAGGAAGTTTCTCTGCTAATGGGTGGCATTGTGTTCCTGTCTTGCCAGTTGTTTGGCATAGAATGTCCAGCACTGTAAGTTGCTGGTCATTGTGTGAATCTGGGTGTTGGTGTTGAGATCGTGGTCTGTAGGACATATTTGCCATTTGATATTATGTGGACCTGGGAGGTCTCTTGTGGACCAGTGTTGTGAAGTTCGCTCTCCCACCTCAGAGGCACAGCATTGTACCCTGGCTGCAGCACCAAGAGCCTTTCATCCACACGGCTTAGAATAAAAGTGAGAAAAATTAGAAAGAAAGAAAGAAAGAAAGAAAGAAAGAAAGAAAGAAGAAAGAAAAAAGAAAGAGAGAAAGAGAGAGAGAGAAAGAGAAAGAAAGAAAGAAAGAAAGAAAGAAAGAAAGAAAGAAAGAAAGAAAGGTGGGAGGGAAGGAGGGAGGGAGGAAGGAATGAAGGAAGGAGGGAGGGAAGGAAGGAAAGATAGAAAGAAAGAAAGTACGAAGATAAAATAAAATAATATAAAGTAAGGTAAAATAAAATAAAGTTAGTAAAATAAAAATAATTATTAAGAAAAATCTTCTTTTTAAATAAAAAAGCAAGCAAACAAACAAAAATCCGATGGATTGAACCGTAGGACAAATGGTGAAAGCAAAGCTCTACAGACAAAATCTCACACAGAAGCATACACATACACACTCACAAAAGGAGGAAAAGGGGAAAAAATCATAAATCTTGCTCTCAAAGTCCACCTCCTCAATTTGGATGATTTGTCGTCTATTCATGTATTCCACAGATGCAGGGTACATCAAGTTGATTGTGGAGCTTTAAACTGCTGCTTTTGAGGCTGATGGCAGAGATTTCCCTTTCTCTGTTATGTTCTCTCATCTCCCAGGCCTCAGCTTTGGATTTGGCCCTGCCTATGCGTGTAGGTGACCAAAGGGCGTCTGTTCTTCCCTCAGACCGGACGGAGTTACCGGAGCAACTCCTTCGGGACTCAGGCTCACTCAGGCTGGGGGTAGGGAGGGGTACGGTTGCGGGTCGAGCCTTCAGTGGCAGAGGCCAGCGTGACATTGCACCAGCCTGAGCCACACTGTGCATTCTCCCGGGGAAGTTGTCCCTGGATCCCAGGACCCTGGTAGTGGCGGGCTGCACAGGCTCCCCAGAAGGGAGGTACAGATAGTGACTTGTGCTCGCACACAGGTTTCTTGGTGGTGGCAGCAGTAGCATTAGCGTCTCATGCCCATCTCTGGGGTCCGCGCTTTTAGCTGCGGCTCTCACCCATCTCTGGAGCTCCTTTAAGCAGCACTTTTAATCCCCTCTTCTCGTGCACCAGGAAACAAAGACGGAAGAAAAAGTCTCTTGCCTCTTCGGCAGGTCCAGACTTTTCCCCGGACTCTCTCCCGGCTAGCTGTGGTGCAGTAACCCCCTGCAGGCTGTGTTCATGCCGCCAACCCCAGTCCTTTCCCTGCCATCTGACTGAAGCCCGAGCCTCAGCTCCCAACCCTACTCACCCCAGCGGGTGAGCAGACAAGCCTCTTGGGCTGGTGAGTGCCGGTCGTCACCGATCCTCTGTGCAGGAATCTCTCCATTTTGCCCTCCGCACCCCTATTGCTGCGCTCTCCTCCACTGCTCCGAAGCTTTCCCCCTCCTCCACCAGCAGTCTCCACCCGTGAAGGGGCATCCTAGTGTGTGGAAACCTTTCCTCCTTCACAGCTCCCTCCCACTGGTGCAGGCCCCGTCCCTATCCTTTTGTCTCTGTTTATTATTTTTTCTTTTGCCCTACCCAGGTACGTGGGGACTTTCTTGCCTTTTGGGAGGCCTGAGGTCTTCTGCCAGCATTCAGTAGGTGTTCTGTAGGAATTTTTCCACGTGTAGATGTGTTTCTAGTGTATCTGTGGGGAGGAAGCTGATCTCTGGGTCTTACTCTTCCACCATCTTCCTCTCGTCTCTAATATTTTTTCTTTGTATTTAATTTTTTTACCTTGATTACTGTGTGTCTTGCTGTGTTCCTCCTTGGGTTCATCCTGTATGGGACTCTGTGCACTTCCTGGACTTGGGTGACTGTTTCCTTTCCCATGTTAAGGAAGTTTTCAGCTATTTTGTCTTCCCATATTTTCTCAGGTCCTTTCTCTCTCTCTTCTCCTTCTGGGACCCTTATAATCTGAATTTTGCTGCATTTAATGTTCTCCCAGATACCTCTTAGACTGTCCTCACTTCTTTTCATTCTTTTTTCTTTATTCTGTTCCATGGTAGTGGATTCCAACATTCTGTCTTCCATTTCATTTATCCGTTCTTCTGCCTCAGTTGTTTTGCTATTCATTCCTTCTTGGGTATTTTTCATTTCAGTTATTGTTTTGTTCAACCTTTGTTTGTTCTTTAAATCTTCTAGCTCTTTGTTATATATTTTTAGTATCTTCTCAGTCTCTGCCTCTATTCTTTTTCCAAAATCTTGGATCATCTTTATTTTCATTATTCTGAAATCTTTTCCCAGTAGATTGCCTATCTCCACTTCACTTAGTTGTTCTTCTGGGGTTTTATCTCATTCCTTTCTCTGGAACATACTCCTCTGCTGTCTTAGTTAGTATGACTTTCAGTGTTTGTGGTCCCACAGGCTGCAGGTTGTAATTCCTTTGCTTCTGGTGTCTGCTCCCTGGTGGGTAAGGTTGGGTCTTGTCTCTATGGTGGACAAGGCCATATCCAATGGTGCTTTTAGAGGTGGTTGTGGGCTCAGGATGACTTTAAGCAGTTTGTCTGCTGATGAGTGAGGCTGTGTTCCAGCATTGTTAGTTGTTTGACCTGAGGCATCCAATCTCTTGAGCTTACATGCTGTTGGGTGGGGCCAGGTCTTGGTGAGAAAATGGTGGCTTCCTGGAGGGCTCACATCAATGCATACCCCTCAGAACTACCACCTCCAGTGACTTTGCCCCTGCAGTGAGCCACTACCGCCCACTGCCTCACCAGGAGACCCTCCAAGACCAGCAGGTATGTCTGACCTAAGCTCCTATGAAGTCACCACTTTTCCCCCTGAGTCCCAGTGTGCACGGAACTTTGTGTGTACCCTCCAATAGTGATGTTTCTGTTTCCCCCAGTCCTGTGGTTTTCCTGTGATCAAACCCTGCTGGCCTTCAAAACCAAATGATCTGGGGGCTTCTCCTGATACCAGACTCCCAGACTGTGGAGCCTGGCATAGAGCTCAAAATTCTCACTCTTGTGGGAGGATGTCTGCAATATAATTAGTTTGCAGTTCGTAGGTCACCCTCCCAGTGGGTATGGGACTTTGAATATATTATGAATGTGCCCCTCCTACTGTCCTGTTGTGGCTTATTTTCCTTTGGAAGTAGAATATCCTTTTTGGTAGATTCCAGCCCTTTTTTGTCAATGGTTGTTCAGCAGTTAGTTGTGATTTTGGTGTTTTCATGAGAGGAGGTGGGCTCAGGTCCTTCTACTCCACCATAATGTCCTCTCTCCCTTTTTCCTTTTCTTTTGTGCTTCATCTAGTTTCACTTTCTCGTAGGGTATCACATGCAGAGGCCTCACATGTGGCACTAAGACCAGAGCTCCTCATTTGAAACCGCTGTGCCAGACACCTCAGCTCAGTTGGCCATGCCTGTGTCTTTTAAATTTTTAATTACTCAACTGGGTAGGCTCAGAGAAGAAGGTGTTGAGCCTCGAAATTGGCTTCTTGCAGCACTCGGCTCTGCACACCTCTGCCTCATGCCAAGATGGGTTCTCCCTTGGGCTGCAACATGGTAACCAAGTTTTTTTTCTTTAAATATGCTTTCTACCTCTTTATCCCTCTTTGCTTCTTTTGTGACACCAATGACACATAGATTAGTTTTCTTAATCATGTACCATAAGACCTATTAGATTTTTTCCTTTCTTTTTTATTTTTTTTCTCCTCTGATGGATAATTTTAAATGATCTGTCTTCAAACTCACTGATTCTTTTTTTTTTCTTGATCTAGTCTTCCATTGAAGATGCTTATTGAATGTTTTAGTTAGGTCACTGTGTTCTTCAGCTCCAAAGTCTATGCGTCTTTTTTATGTTTTCTTTCTTTTTTTATCTTCTCATTTTATTCTTGTATTGTTTTCCTGGTATTATTACATTGTTTATGTTTGCTCTTGTAGCTCTCTGATCACCTTTAGAACAATTCTTCTGGATTCTTTGTTGGGCAATTCCTGTATCTCCATTTCTTTGTGGGCCAATTACTGGAGGCTTACTGTGTTCCTTTTGCAGAGTCATGCTTTCTTGATTCTGATCCCTGTAGCCTTGAGTAGGTGTCTGCACATTTGAAGAAGCAGTCACCTCTTCTATATTTCATGGACTGATATTTATGAGGAATGGTCTTCACCTGTGTGTAGGGGCACACTAGAGCATGTTGTGACCTTGGGTCTAACAGTGCAGGAAGCCAAGTGCACAAGTTATAGCAGCACTGGGTCTGTGGGGGATGGTGACTAATCAACTCTGGCCATTGTGGTTCAACAACATTGACAACTGCATGGTCTTTAGCCAGTGTTCTGGGAGTTCTGCAGAGTGTATAAGGGCTGTTGGGGTTCTCAGCATTGCCTCCTGGTTTAAAAGCTAGTGTCTAGAGAAATCAGCAGTAGTGGCCAGATCCAGTGGTGTGCACATGCTTAACTTCAGGGACCAGCTACAAGTGCCTGTGTAGTGGTAGAGGTTGGTTGCAAACATACATGTAATACTAAGGGACAGTATAGGTAGCATGAGTTGAGGTCAACTGTGGGTGTACTGGCAGCTGTGGTGGCACTGTCATTATGCACTGCTGTGGCCACTGGATCTTTCCATGGCATATGGTAGTGGAGGTCAATGATGGGGGTCAGGCCATGAACATCAAGGTGCTATGTTGGAGAGCCTATCTGCAGTTTGGCCCAGGGTTGTAGGCTTGTGACAGAAGACAGCCATATCTGGTGCCTCAAGGACTTATGGGGGATCTGGCTTTTGACATGCTCTCCCTTGGCTGCAGTCTTCCCATGAGCATGCACACGGTAGTGGAGCCTGGAGATGGGGGTTGGGCTGGGGATATGCAGGTGGACAGCAGGGGTGTTACTTGAAAGTGAGCCAGTGCTGCAAACCAGTGGTATAGGGTAAGGCCAAATCTGGGCCTCAAGCATCTGTGGCGGCCTTGATTATTGGTATGGTATGCTATGACTGCAGGATCTTGCCTTGGATGAATACATGACAATGGAGGTTGGTGATGTGCCTCAGGTTGGCAGTGTGCACAGTTGGAGAGGTTGAAACCCAGCACATTCATGGTAGTAATAGTCAGCAGTGGAGGTCGTCCTTGCATCTTGCACTCACACAGCTACAGAGGGCTGACTGCTGGTAGAGTTCTCAGGGTCTGGCAGTGGCAGCAAGTGGGGGATGGGAGGGATCAGGGAAGGAATCAGGTAGCTGGCATAAGCAAATGAGCTTATGGTATTTCCTGGTATAAGCAAATACCTGTGAAGCAAAAAATGATAATATCTGCATGGAGTCCACAGCAGCTGCTCCGACCACTGGTTTCTTCAGTTGTGAAAGCAGCAGCTTTTGTCTACAGAGCAGGTTGCTGGGAATCGCAGTCTCTCCTGCTGTTTGATTAATACTGGTATCTCCTGCTTATCTTCTTGTTCTTAGACAACTCCTGCACTCCAGAGAGTGCAGAAATTATACAAACTAGCCAATTCTAAGTTTGTTTACTATACCTCATCCATTCCTTTGCACAAAAATACAATGAAGGCTCTAGTTGTTCTCCCCACTCCCTGCCTCCTGTCTAATCCTGATGCTGCCTTGTGTAGAGCATCAAGGAGTGGTATGCCAATCCTCTTGGAAACTGTGAACAAAATACTACATTTTCAATGGGTTATTTCCTGATCTTTTGGCCTCACCATACCTGAATAATAATAGAACATATTTTAAAGTTGTATTCTTCAGTCATTACCTACAATACTCCTCATCTTCTTCATCCCTAGGCAACTATTAAGCTACTTTCTCTCTGTATGTATTTGCTTGTTCTGCACATTTCCTATCAATGGAATGATACAATATGTGGTCTTTTCTAATTGGCTTCTTTTACTGAACATAGTCATTTTGAGGTTCATCCAGGTTGTACACGTATTAGTGCTTCATTCCATTTATGGCCAAATAATATTCCATTATATGGATATATCACATTTTGTTTAACTGTTCATCAGTTGATGTACATTTGGGTGATCTTCAACTTTTTTGCTATTATAAGTAATGTCACTATCAATGTTCTTGTATGAGTTTTTTTTTTTAATTTTTTAATTTTTTATTTTTTTATTAGTTTCTGCTTTATAACAAAGTGAATCAGTCATACATATACTTCTGTTCCCACATTCCTTCCCTCATGCATCTCCCTCCCTCCCACCCTCCCCATTCCACCCGTCCAGGCGGTCACAAAGCACCGAGCTGATCTCCCTGTGCTGTGCGGATGCTTCCCACTATCTATCTACCTTACGGTTGGTAGTGTATATATGTACATGACTCTCTTTCGCTTTGTCACAGCTTACCCTTCCTCCTCCCCATATCCTCAAGTCCATTCTCAAGTAGGTCTGTGTCTTTATTCCCGTTTTACCCCTAGGTTCTTCATGACATTTTTTTTAATTCCATACATATATGTTAGCATACGGTATTTGTCTTTCTCTTTCTGACATACTTCACTCTGTATGACAGACTGTAGGTCTATCCACCTCATTACAAATAGCTCAGTTTCGCTTCTTTTTATGGCTGAGTAATATTCCATTGTATATATGTGCCACATCTTCTTTATCCATTCATCCGATGATGGACACTTAGGTTGTTTCCATCTCCGGGCTATTGTGAATAGAGCTGCAATGAACATTTTGGTACATGTCTCTTTATGAATTATGGTTTTCTCAGGGTATATGCGTAGTAGTGGGATTGCTGGGTCATATAGTAGTTTTATTTGTAGTTTTGTAAGGAACCTCCATAGTGTTCTCCATAGTGGCTGTACCAATTCACATTCCCACCAGCAGTGCAAGAGTGTTCCCTTTTCTCCACACCCTCTCCAGCATTTATTGTTTCTAGAATTCTTGACGATGGCCATTCTGACTGGTGTGAGATGATATCTCATTGTAGTTTTGATTTGCATTTCTCTAATGATTAATGATGTTGAGCATTCTTTCATGTGTTTGTTGGCAGTCTGTATATCTTCTTTGGAGAAATGTCTATACAGGTCTTCTGCCCATTTTTGGATTGGGTTGTTTGTTTTTTTTTTGCTATTGAGCTGCATGAGCTGTTTATAAATTTTGGAGATTAATCCTTTGCTTCATTTGCAAATATTTTCTCTCATTCTGAGGGTTGTCTTTTGGTCTTCTTTATGGTTTCCTTTGCTGTGCAAAAGCTTTGAAGTTTCATTAGGTCCCATTTGTTTATCTTTGTTTCTATTTCAATTTCTCTAGGAGGTGGGTCCAAAAGGATCTTGCTGTGATTTATGTCATAGAGTGTTCTGCCTATGTTTTCCTCTAAGAGTTTGATAGTTTCTGGCCTTACATTTAGGTCTTTAATCCATTTTGAGCTTATTTTTGTGTATGGTGTTAGGGAATGATCTAATCTCATACTTTTACATGTCCCAGTCCAGTTTTCCCAGCACCACTTATTGAAGAGGCTGTCCTTTCTCCACTGTACATTCATGCCTCCTTTATCAAAGATAAGTTGACCATATGTGCATGGGTTTATCTCTGGGCTTTCTATACTGTTCCATTGATCTATCTTTCTGTTTTTGTGCCAGTACCACACTGTCTTGATTACTGTAGCTTTGTAGTATAGTCTGAAGTCAGGGAGCCTGATTCCTCCAGCTCCGTGTTTCGTTCTCAAGACTGCTTTGGCTATTCGGGGTCTTTTGTTTCTCCAAACAAATTTTGAAATTTTTTGTTCAAGTTCTGTGAAAAATGCCAGTGGTAGTTTGATAGGGATTGCATTGAATCTGTAGATTGCTTTGGGTAGTAGAGTCATTTTCACAATATTGATTCTTCCAATCTAGGAGCATGGTATATCTCTCCATCTATTTGTATCATCTTTAATTTCTTTCATCAGTGTCTTATAATTTTCTGCATACAGGTCTTTTGTCTCCTTAGGTAGGCTTATTCCTAGATATTTTATTCTTTTTGTAGTAATGGTAAATGGGAGTGTTTTCTTGATTTCATTTTGACATTTTTCATCATTAGTGTACAGGAATGCCAGAGATTTCTGTGCATTAATTTTGTATCCTGCTACTTTACCAAATTCATTGATTAGCTCTAGTAGATTTCTGGTAGCATCTTTAGGATTCTCTATGTATAGTATCATGTCATCTGCAAACAGTGACAGCTTTACTTCTTCTTTTCCAATTTGGATTCCTTTTATTTCCTTTTCTTCTCTGATTGCTGTGGCTAAAACTTCCAAAACTAAGTTGAATAAGAGTGGTGAGAGTGGGCAGCCTTGTCTTGCTCCATATCTTTGTGGAAATGGTTTCAGTTTTTCACCATTGAGGATGATGTTTGCTGTGGGTTCGGCATATATGGCCTTTATTATGTTGAGGAAAGTTCCCTCTATGCCTACCTCCTGCAGGGTTTTTACCATAAATCGGTATTGAATTTTGTCGAAAGCTTTCTCTGCATCTATTGAGATGATCATATGTTTTTTCTTCTTCAATTTGTTAATATGGTGTATCACATTGATTGATTTGCGTATATTCAAGAATCCTTGCATTCCGGGAATTCCTGTTCATCTTGGTGTCTGATCCTTTTAATGTGCTGTTGGATTCTGTTTGCTAGTATTTTGTTGAGGATTTTTGCATCTATGTTCATCAGTGATATTGGCCTGTAGTTTTCTTTCTTTGTGACCTACTTGTCTGATTTTGGTATCAAGGTGATGGTGGCCTCGTAGAATGAGTTTGGGAGTGCTCCTCCCTCTGCTATATTTTGAAAGAGTTTGAGAAGGATAGGTGTTAGCTCTTCTATAAATGTTTGATAGAATTCTCCTGTGAAGCCATCTGGTCCTGGGCTTTTGTTTGATGGAAGATTTTTAATCACAGTTTCAATTTCAGTGCTTGTGATTGGTCTATTCATGTTTTCTATTTCTTCCTGATTCAGTCTTGGCAGGTTGTGCATTTCTAAGAATTTGTCCATTTCTTCCAGGTTGTCCATTTTATTGGCATAGAGTTTCTTGTATTAATCTCTCATGATCTTTAGTATTTCTGCAGTGTCACTTGTTACTTCTCCTTTTTCATTTCTAATTCTACTGATTTGTGTCTTCTCCCTTTTTCTCTTGATGAGTCTGGCTAATGGTTTATCAATTTTGTTTATCTTCTCAAAGAACCAGCTTTTAGTTTGGTTGATCTTTGCTATCGATTCCTTCATTTCTTTTTCATTTATTTCTGTTCTGATCTTTATGATTTCTTTCCTTCTGCTAATTTTGGGGATTTTTTGTTCTTCTTTCTCTAATTGCTTTAGGTGCAGAGTCAGGTTGTTTACTCGAGATGTTTCCTGTTTCTTAAGGTGGGATTATATTGCTATAAACTTCCCCCTTAAAACTGCTTTGGTTGCATCCCATATTTTTTCGGTCGTCGTGTCTCCATTGTCATTTTTTCTAGGTATTTTTTTTATTTCCTCTTTGATTTCTTCAGTGATCACTTCGTTATTGAGTACTGTATTGTTTAGCCTCCATGTGTTTGTATTTTTTACAGATCCTTCCTGTAATTGATGTCTAGTATCATAGCATTGTGGTCGGAAAAGATACTTGATACAATTTCAATGTTCTTAAATTTGCCAAGGCTTGATTTGTGACCTATATGATCTATCCTGGAGAATGTTCCATGAGCACTTGAGAAAAATGTGTATTCTGTTGTTTTTGCATGGAATGTCCTATAAATATCAATTAAGTCCATCTTGTTTAATGTATCATTTAAAACTTGTGTTTCCTTATTTATTTTCATTTTGGATGATCTGTCCTTTGGTGAAAGTGGGATGTTAAAGTCCCCTACTATGAGTGTGTTACTGTCGATTTCCCCTTTTATGGCTGTTAGTATTTGCCTTATGTATTGAGGGCTCCTATGTTGGGTGCATAAATATTTACAATTGTTATATCTTCTTCTTGGATCGATCCCTTGTTCATTATGTAGTGTCCTTCTTTGTCTCTTTTAATAGTCTTTATTTTAAAGTCTATTTTTTCTGATATAAGAATTGCTACACCAGCTTTCTTTTGATTTCCATTTGCATGGAATATCTTTTTCCATGCCCTTCCTTTCAATCTGTATGTGTCTCTAGGTCTGAAGTGGGTCCCTTGTAGACAGCATATATACGGGTCTTGTTTTTGTATCCATTCAGCCAATCTGTGTCTTTGGGTGGGAGCATTTAGTCCATTTACATTTAAGGTAATTATTGATATGTATGTTCCTATTCCCATTTCCTTAATTGCTTTGGGTTCGTTATTGTAGGTATTTTCCTTCTGTCGTGTTTCTTGCCTAGAGAAGTTCCTTTAGCATTTGTTGTAAAGCTGGTTTGGTGGTGCTGAACTCTCTCAGCTTTTGCTTGTCTGTAGGTTTTAATTTCTCCATCAAATCTGAATGAGATCCTTGCTGGGTAGAGTTATATTGGTTGCAGGGTTTTCTCCTTCATCACTTTAATTATGTTCTGCCACTCCCTTCTGGCTTGTAGAGTTTCTGTTGAAAGATCAGCTGTTAAGCTGATGGGGATTCCTTTGTGTGTTATTTTTTGTTTTTCCCTTGCTGCTTTTAATATGTCTTATTTGTGTTTAATTTTTGACAGTTTGATTAGTATGTGTCTTGCCGTATTTCTCCTTGGATTTATTCTGTATGGGACACTCTGTGCCTCCTGGACTTGATTAACTATTTCCTTTCCCATATTCGGGAAGTTTTCAACTATAATCTCTTCAAATATTTTCTCAGTCCCTTTCTTTTTCTCTTCTTCTTCTGGAACCCCTATAATTCGAATGTTGGTGCGCTTAATGTTGTCCCAGAGGTCTCTGAGACTGTCCTCAGTTCTTTTCATTCTTTTTTTCTTTATTCTGCTCTGCAGCAGTTTTTTCCACTATTTTATCTTCCACGTCACTTATCCATTCTTCTGCCTCAGTTATTCGGCTATTGATCCCATCTAGAGTATTTTTCATTTCATTTATTGTGTTTTTAATCGATGCTTGATTCATCTTTAGTTCTTCTAGGTCCTTGTTAACTGTTTCTTGCATTTTGTCTATTCTATTTCCAAGATTTTGGATCATCTTTACTATCATTATTGTGAATAATTTTTCAGGTAGACTGCCTATTACCTCTTCATTTGTTAGGTCTGGTGGGTTTCTATCTTGCTCGTTCTCCTGCTGTGTGTTTTTCTGTCTTCTAATTTTGCTTATCTTACTGTGTTTGGCGTCTCCTTTTTGCAGGCTGCAGATTCGTATTTCCCGTTGATTTTGGTGTCTGTCTCCAGTGGATAAGGTTGTTTCAGTGGGTTGTATAGGCTCCTGGTGGAGGCGTGTAGTGCCTGTGTTCTGGTGGATGAGGCTCCATCTTGTCTTTCTGGTGGACAGGTCCACGTCTGGTGGTGTGTTTTGGGGTGCCTGTGGCCTTATTATGTTTTTAGGCAGCCTCTCTGCTAATGGGTGGGGTTGTGTTCCTGTCTTGCTAGTTGCTTGGCATAGGGTGACCAGCACTGTTGTTTACTGGTCGTTGAGTGAAGCTGGGTGCTGGTGTTGAGTTGGTGATCTCTGGGAGATTTTTGCCACTTGATATTATGTGGAGCTGGGAGGTCTCTTGTGACTCCGTGTCCTGAAGTTGGCTCTCCCACTTCAGAGGCACAGCAGTGACTCCTGGCTGCAGCACCAAGAGCCTTTCATCTACCCAGCTCAGAATAAAAGGGAGAAAAGTAGAAAGAAAGAATTAGTAGAAGAAAGAAAGAGAGAAAGAGAGAAGGAAATAAAGGAAGGAAGGACGGAAGAAAGAAAGAAAGAAAGGAGGGAGGGAGGGGGAAAGGAAAGAAAGAAAGAAAGAAAGGAGGGAGGGAGGGGGGAAGGAAAGAAAGAAAGAAAGAAAGAAAGAAAGACAGGAGGGAGGGAGGGAGGGAGGAAAGAAAGAAATAAAGAAAGGAGTGGGAGAGGGAGGGAGGGAGGAAGGGAAGGTAGGAAAAAGAGAAAGAGAGAAGATAAAATAGAATAGAATAAAGTATGATAAAATATAGTAGCATTATTAAAATATAAAAGTAATTATTAAAAAAACATTAAAAAAAACAAAAAAAACGGACGGAAAGAACCCTGGGACAAATGGTGGAAGCAAAGCTATAGAGAGAAAATCTCACACAGAAGCATACACATACACATTCAGAAAAAGAGAACAAGGGAAAAAAATCGTAAATCTTGCTCTCAAAGTCCACCTCCTCAATTTGGGATACTTCGTTGTAAAAAGAGGAAAAGTGGAAAATGTCTGAAATCTTGCTCTCAAAGTCCACCTCCTTAATTTGGGATAATTCATTGTAAAAAGAGGAAAGGGGGAAAAAATTTTAAATCTGTCCTCAAAGTCCACCTCCTCAATTTGGAATGATTCACTCTCCATTCATGCACTCCACAGACGCAGGGCACATCAAGCGGACCATGGAGCTTTAATCTGCTGCCTCCAAGGCCGCACAGAGAGATTTCCCTGTCTCTTCCCTGCTCTCACAGCTCCCGGGTCTCAGCCTTGGACCTGGCCCCGCCTCTGCGCGTAGGTCGCTGGAGGGCGTCCATTCTTCGCTCAGACAGGACGGGTTTAAAGGAGCCGCTGATTCGGGGGCTCTGGCTCACTCAGGCTGATGGAAAGGAGTGGCACACAGTGCAGGGCAGGCCTGTGGCGGCAAAGGCCGGCGTGATGTTACACCAGCCTGAGGCGCTCCGTGCGCTTTCCCAGGGAAGCCGTCCCTGCGTCCCGTACCCCAGCAGTGGTGGGCTGCACAGGCTGCCCAGAAGGGGGAGTGGACAGTGACCTGCGCTCGCACACAGGCCTTGTGTTGGTGGCAGCAGCAGCCCCAGCATCCCACGCCCATCTCCGGGGTCTGTGCCTTTAGCTGTGGCTCTCACCCATCTCTGGAGCTTCTTTAAGCAGCGCTCTTAATGCCCTCTCCTTGCGCACCAGGAAACAAATGGGAAGAAAAAGTCTCCTGCCTCTTCGGCAGCTCCAGACTGTTTCCCCAGACTCCCTCCGGGCTAGCCGTGGTGCACTAACCCCTACAGGCTCTCTTCCTGCCGCCAGCCCCAGTCCTCTCCCTGCGCTCCAACTGAAACCCGATACCCGAGCCTCAGCTCCCAGCTCCGCCCGCCCTGGTGGCCGAGCAGACAAGCTTCTCGGGCTGGTGTGTGCCTGAGGGCACCGATCCTCTGTGCGGGAATCTCTCTGCTTTGCCCTCCACACCCCTGTTGCTGTGCTCTCCTCCACTACTCCGAAGCTTTCCCCCTCCACCACCCACAGTCTCCGCCCACTAAGGGACTTCTAGTGTGTGGAAAAATTTTCTCCTTTACGGTTCCCTCCCACTGGTGCAGGTCCCTTCCCTATCCTTTTGTCTCTGTTTATTCTTTTTTCTTTTGCCCTACCCAGGTATGTGGGGAGTTTCTTGCCTTTTGGGGGGTCTGAGGTCTTCTGTCAGCATTCAGTAGGTGTTCTGTAGGAGTTGTTCCATGTGTAGATGAATTTCTGATGTATCTGTGGGGAGGAAGATGATCTCCACGTCTTACTCTTCCGCCATCTTCCTCCGTCTCTGATCCTTTTATTATTAAATAATGTCCTTCTTAATCTTTCTTTATGGTCTTTGTTTTATACAAGAGGGAGGAGATAGAGGGATATATGTGTATGTATAGCTGTTTCACTTTGTTATAAAGCAGAAACTAACACACCGTTGTAAAGCAATTATACTCCAATAAAGATGTTTAAAAAATAAAATAAAATAATAAATAAATAAATAAAGCCTACCTTGTCTGATGTGAGTACGGTTGCCCCCACTTTCTTGCCATTTCCATTTGTATGAAATATTTTTTTCATTCCCTCACTTTAAATCTATGTGTCCTTCATCTTAAAGTGGGTGTCTTATAGGCAGCATATTGTAGGCTCTTGTTTTTTATGCAGTCTGCCACTCTATGTCTTTTTCGTTTTTTTTCTTTTTTGGCTGTGCTGGGTCTTCATTGCTTCATGTTGACTTTCTGTAGTTGCAGAGGAGCAGGAGATACTCTTCATTGCAGTGCACAGGCTTCTAATTGTGGTGCCTTCTCTTGTTGTGGATCATGGGCTCTAGGCCCACTGGCTTCAGTAGTTATAGCATGCAGGCTCAGTAGCTGCAGCACATGGGCTCTAGAGCACGTGGGCTTTAGTAGCTGGGGCAAACAGTCTCAATACTTGTGGCTCACGGGCTCTAGAGCACAGGCTCAGTACTTGTGGGTCATGGGCTTAGTTGCTCCGTGGCATGTGGGCTCTTCCAGGACCAGGGATCAAACCCATGTCCCCTGCATTGGCAGGTGGATTCTTAACCACTGTACCACCAGGGAAGTACCAATCTTTGCCTTTTGATTGGGCATTTAGTCCATTGACCTTTAAAGTAATTTTTGATAGATATGTATTTATTGCCATTTTAAACTTTATTTTCCAGTTGATTTTGGATTTCTTCTTTGTTCCTTTCTTTTTCTTTTTGTTTTTCCTTTTGTGGTTTCATAGTATTCTTTTGTATTATGCTTGTATTTGCTTTTATTTATTTATTTTGGTTTTTATGAATCTACTGTATACTTCTGATATGTGGTTACCCTGTTTTTCAGGTATGTTAACCAATTTCTGTATCTACTTGCTTTGGACTGGTTATATAGGCTGAAACACATTCTAAAAACCTCTACATTTTTGTACTCTCCGCCCTCATATTTTATGATACTGATATCATCTTTTACATCTTCTTATCATTTTTTAATATCTTCATTGGAGTATAATTGCTTTACAATGGTGTGTTAGTTTCTGCTTTATAACAAAGTGAATAAGTTATACATATACATATGTTCCCATATATCTTCTCTCTTGTGTCTCCCTCCCTCCCACCCTCCCTATCCCACCACTCTAAGTGGTCACAAAGCACCGAGCTGATCTCCCTGTGCTATGTGGCTGATTCTCACTGGCTATCTATTTTACGTTTGGTAGTGTATATATGTCCATGCCACTCTCTCACTTTGTCACAGCTTACACTTCCCCCTCCCCATATCCTAAAGTCCATGCTCTAGTAGGTCTGTGTCTTTATTCCGGTCTTGCCCCTAGGTTATTCATGACCCTTTTTCTTTTTTCCTTAGATTCCATATATATGTGTTAGCATACGGTATTTGTTTTTCTCTTTCTGACTTACTCCCCTCTGTATGACAGACTCTAGGTCCATCCACCTCACTAAAAATAACTCCATTTCATTTCTTTTTATGGCTGAATAATATTCCATTTTATATATGAGCCACATCTTCTTAATGAATTCATGTGTTGATAGACACTTAGGTTGCTTCCATGTCCTGCCTATCCTAAATAAGCTGCAATGTACATTTTGGTATATGACTCTTTTTGAATTATGTTTTTTTCAGGGTATATGCCCAGTAGTGGGATTGGTAGGCCATATGGTAATTCTATTTTTAGATTTTGAAGGAACCTCCATACTGATCTTCATAGTGGCTGTATCAATTTACATTCCAAGCAACAGTGCAAGAGTGTTCGCTTTTCTCCACACCCTCTCCAGGATTTATTGTTTCTAGATTTTTTGATGATGGCCATTCTGAATGGAGTGAGATGATATCTCATTATAGTTTTGATTTGCATTTCTCTAATGATTAATGATGTTGAGCATTCTTTCATGTGTTTGTTGGCAATCTGTATATCTTCTTTGGTGAAATGTCTATTTAGGTCTTCTGCCCATTTTTGAATTTAGTTTTTTTTTTTTCTATTGAGCTGCATGAGCTGCTTGTAAATTTTGAAGATTAATCCTTTGTCAGTTGCTTCATTTGCAAATATTTTCTCCCATTCTGACAGCTCTCTTTTGGTCATGGTTATGGTTTCCTTTGCCGTTCAAAAGCTTTAAATTTCACTAGGTCCCATTTGTTTATATTTGTTTCTACTTTCATTTCTTTAGGAGGTGGGTCAAAAAGGATCTTGCTGTGACTTATGTCATAGAGTGTTCTGCCTATGTTTTCCTCAGAGAGTTTGATAGTGTGTGGCCTTATATTTAGGTCTTTAATGCATCTTGAGTTTATTTTTTGTGTAATGTGTTAGGGATTGTTCTAAATTAGTACATCTACATGTACCTGTCCAGTTTTCCAAGCACCACTTATTGAAGAGGCTGTCTTTTCTCCACTGTATATTCTTGCCTCCTTTATCAAAGATAAGGTGACCATATGTGTGTGGGTTTATCTCTGTGATTTCTATCCTGTTCCATTGATCTACATTTCTGTTTTGTGCCAGTTCCTTACTGTCTTGATTACTGTAGCTTTGTAGTAAAGACTGAAGTCAGGGATCCTGAGTCCTCCAGCACCATTTTTCGTTCTCAAGATTGTTTTGGCTATTCGGGGTCTTTTGTGTTTCCATACAAATTGTGAAAATTTTTGCTCTAGTTCTTTGAAAAATGCTAGTGGTAATTTGATAAGGATTGCATTGAATCTGTAGATTGCTTTGAGTAGTAGAGTCATTTTCACAATGTTGATTCTTCCAATCCAAGAACATGGTATATCTCTCAATCTATTTGTACCATCTTTAATTTCTTTCATCAGTGTTTTATAATTTTCTGCATACAGGTCTTTTGTCTCCTTAGGTAGGCTTAATCCTAGATATTTTATTCTTTTTGTTGCAGTGGTAAATGGGAGTGTTTCCTTGATTTCACTTTCAGATTTTTCATCATTAGTGTATAGGAATGCCAGAGATGTCTTTGCATTAATTTTGTATCCTGCTACTTTACCAAATTCATTGGTTAGCTGTAGTAGTTTTCTGGTAGCATCTTTAGGATTCTCTATGTATAGTATCATGTCATCTGCAAGTCGTGACAGCTTTACTTCTTCTTTTCCAATTTGGATTCATTTTATTTCTTTTTCATCTCTCATTGCTGTGGGTAAAATTTCCAAATCTATGTTGAATAATAATGGTGACAGTGAGCAACATTGTCTTGTTCCTGATCTTAGTGGAAATGGTTTCAGTTTTTCACCATTGAAGGCAAAGTTGCTGTAGGTTTGTTATATATGGCTTTTATTATGTTGAAGGAAAGTTCCCTCTATGCCCATGTTCTGCAGGGTTTTTATCATACATTGGTTTTGGATTTTGTTGAAAGCTTTCTTTGCATCTATTGAGATGATCATATGGATTTTCTCCTTCAATTTGATTATATGGTGCATCACATTGAGTGATTTGCTTATATTGAAGAATCCTTGCATTCCTGGAATAAACCCCACTTGGTCATGGTGTATGATCCTTTTAATGTGCTGTTGGATTCTTTATGCACGTATTTTGTTGAGGATTTTTGCATCTATGTTCATCAGTGATATTGGCCTGTAGTTTTGTTTCTTTGTGGCATCTTGATCTGGTTTTGGTATCAGGGTGGTGGTGGCCTCATAGAACTAGTTTGGGAGTGCTCCTCCTTCTGCTGTATTTTGGAAGAATTTGAGAGGGATAAGTGTTAGCTCTTCTCTAAATGTTTGAAAGAATTCGCCTGTGAAGCCATATGGTGCTGGGCTTTTGTCTGTTGGCAGATTTTTAATCACAGTTTCCATTTCAGTGCTTATAACTGGTCTGTTCATATTTTCTATTTCTTGCTGGTTCAGTCCTAACAGGTTGTGCCTTTCTACGAATTTGTTCATTTCTTCCAGGTTGTCCATTTTATTGGAATATTGTTGCTTGTAGTAATCTCTCATGATCCTTTTTATTTCTGCCGTTTCAGTTGTTACTTCTCCTTTTTCATTTCTAATTCAATTGATTTGAGTCTTCTCCCTTTTTTTCTTGATGAGTCTGGCTAATGATTTTTCAATTTTGTTTATCTTCTCAAAGAACCAGCTTTTAGTTTTATTGATCTTTGCTATCGTTTCCTTCATTTCTTTTCCATTTATTTCTGATCTGATCTTTTTTTTTTTTTTTTTTTCAGTACGCGGGCCTCTCACTCTTGTGGCCTCTCCCGTTGCAGAGCACAGGCTCCGGACACACAGGCTCAGCAGCCATGGCCCACGGGCCCAGCCGCTCTGTGGCATGTGGGATCCTCCCGGACCAGGGCACAAACCCGTGTCCCCTGCATCAGCAGGCAGACTCTCAACCACTGCGCCACCAGGGAAGCCCCTCTGATCTGATCTTTATGATTTTTTTCCTTCTGCTAACTCTGGATTGTTTTGTTCTTCTTTCTCTAATTGCTTTAGGTGCAAGGTTAGGTTGTTTATTCGAGATGTTTCCTGTTTCTTATGTTCGGATTGTATTGCTATAAATTTCCCCTGTAGAACTGCTTTTTCTGCATCCCATAAGTTGTGGGTTGTCGTGTCTACATTGTCATTTGTTTCTAGGTATTTTTTTATTTCCTCTTTGATTTCTTCAGTGATCACTTTGTTACTAAGTAGTGTATTGTTTAGCCTCCATGTGTTTGTATTTTTCACAGGTCTTTTCCTGTAATTGATGCCTAGTCGCATAGCCTTGTGTTCAGAAAAGATACTTGATACAATTTCAATTTTCTTAAGTTTACCAAGACCTGATTTGTGACCCAAGATATTATCTATCCTGGAGAATGTTCCATGAACACTTGAGAAAAACCTGTATTCTATTGTTTTTGGATGGAATATCCTATAGATATCAATTAAGTCCATCTTGTTTAATGTATCATTTAAAACTTGCTTCCTTATTTATTTTCATTTTAGATCATCTGTCCATTGATGAAAGTGGGGTGTTAACGTCCACTAGTATGATTGTGTTACTGTCAATTTCCCCTTTTATGGCTGTTAGTATTTGCCTTATGTATTGTGGTGCTCCTATGTTGAGTGCATAAATATTTACAATTGTTATATCTTCTTCTTGGATCGATCTCTTGATCACTATGTAGTGTCCTTCCTTGTCCTTTTTAATAGTGTTTATTTTAAAGTCTATTTTCTCTGATATGAGAATTGCTACTCCAGCTTTCTTTTGATTTCCATTTGCATGCAATATATTTTTCCATCCCCTCACTTTCAGTCTGTATGTGTCCTCAGGACTGAAGTGGGTCTCTTGTTGACAGCATATATATGGGTCTTGTTTTTGTATCCATTCAGCTAGTCTGTATCTTTTGGTGGGAGCATTTCCTCCATTTACATTTAAGGTAATTGTTGATATGTATGTTCCTATTCCCATTTTCTTAATTGTTTGGGGTTTGTTATTGTAGGTCTTTTCCTTCTCTTGTGTTTCCTTCCTAGAGAAGTTCCTTTAGCATTTGTTATAAAGCTGGTTTAGTTGTGTTGAACTCTCTCAGGTTCTGCTTGTTTGTAAAGGTTTTAATTTCTCCATCAAATCTGAATTAGATCCTTACTGGTTAGAGTAATCTTGGTTGTAGGATTTTCTCCTACATTACTTTAAATATGTCCTGCCACCCCATTCTGGCTTGCAGAGTTTCTGCTGGAAGATCAGCTGTTATCCTTATGAGGATTTCCTTGTGTGTTTTGTTTTTCTCTTGCTCCTTTTAATATGTTTTCTTTGTATTTAACTTTTGATAGTTTGATTAATATATGTCTTGGCGTGTTTCTCCTTGGATTTATCCTGTATGGGACTCTCTCTGCTTCCTGGACATGATGAACTATTTTCTTTCCCATATTAGGGACGTTTTCAACCAAAATCTCTTCAAATATTTTCTCAGTCCCTTTCTGTTTATCTTCTTCCTCTGGGACCCCTACAATTCAAATGTTTGTGCATTTAATGTTTTCCCAGTGGTCTCTGAGACTGTCCTCAGTTCTTTCCATTCTTTTTTCTTTATTCTGCTCTGCAGTAGTTATTTACACTGTTTTATCTTCCAGGTCACTTATCTGTTCTTCTGCCTCAGTTTTCCTGCTATTGTTCCCTTCCAGAGAATTTTTAGTTTTATTTATTGTGTTGTTCATCATTGTTTGTTTGCTCTTTATTTCTTCTAGGTCCTTGTTAAACATTTCTTGTATTTTCTCTACTCTATTTTCAAGATTTTGGATCATCTTTACTATCATTATTTTGAATTCTTTTTCAGGTAGACTGCCTATTTCTCCTTCATTTGTTTGGTCTGGTTGGTTTTTACCTTGCTCCTTCATCTGCTGTGTGTTTTTCTGTTTTCTCTTTCTGCTTAACTTAATTTATTTTCGGTCTCCTCTTCGCAGCCTGCAAGTTTGTTGTGTCCGTTTGTGTGTGTGTGTGTGTGTGTTGGCAGTGGCTAAATTTGGTTCAGTGGGTTGTGTATTCTTTCTGTTGGAGGGGACTAGTGCCTGTGTTCTGGTGGGTGAGTCTGGATCTTGTCTTTCTGTTTGGCAGGTGCACGTTTGGTGGTGTGTTTTTTGCTGTCTGTGGCCTTATTATGATTTTAGGCAGCCTTGTGTTAATGGACGACGCTGTGTTCCTGTCTTGCTAGTTGTTTGGCATAGGGTGTCCAGCACTGTAGCTTGCTGGTCGTTGAGTGAAGCTGGGTCTTTGTGTTGAGATGGAGATCTCTAGGAGATTTTTGCTGTTTGATATTACATGGAGCTGGGAGTTCTCTTGTGGACCAGTGACCTGAACTTGGCTCTCCCACATCAGAGGCAGTCCTGACGCCTTGCTGGAGCACCAAGAGACTTTCATCCACACGACTCTGAATAAAAGGGAGAAAAAATAGAAAGAAAGAGGCTAATATAAAGTAAAGTAAAATGAAATAAAATAAAGTTATTAAAATTAAAAAAATAATTATTAAGAAATAAATTTTTAAAAGTAAAAAAAAAAAAAAAACCAAAAAACGGACGGACAGAACCCTAGGACAAATGGTGAAAGAAGAGCTATAGTGACAAAATCAAACACAGAAGCATACACATACACACTCACAAAAAGAGAAAAAAAGGGGAAAAATAATATATCTTTGCTCCCAAAGTCCACCTCCTCAATTTGGGATGATTCATTCTCTATTCAGGTATTCCACAGACACAGGGTACATCAAGTTGATTGTGGAGCTTTAATCCGCTGCTCCTGAGGCTGCTGGGATAAATTTCCCTTTCTCTTCTTTGTTCGCACAGCTCCCAGGGTTTAGGTTTGGATTTGGACCCACCTCTGTGTGTAGGTCACCTGAGGGCATGTGTTCATCTCTCAGACAGGACGGAGTTAAAGAAGCAGCTGCTTTGGGGACTCTGGCTCACTCAGGCCGGGGGAAGGGAGGGGTATGGAGTGCGTGGCAAGCCTGCAGTGGCAGAGACCAACGTGACGTTGCACCAGCCTGAGGCATGCCATGCATTTTCCCAGGGAAGTTGTCCCTGGATCATGGGGCCCTGGCAGTGGCAGGCTGCACAGGCTCCCTGGAGGAGCAGTGTGTATAGTGACCTGTGCTTACTCACAGGCTTGTAGGTGGCTGCAGCAGCAGCCTTAGCATCTCATGCCTGTCTCTGGGGTCTGCGCTGATAGCCGTGGCTCACGACCGTCTCTGGAGTTGCTTTAAGCAGTGTTTTTAATCCCCTCTCCTTGAGCATCAGGAAACAAAGAGGGATGAAATAGTCTCTCGCCTCTCCGGCAGCTCCAGACTTTTGCCTGGACTCTCTCCCAGCTAGCTGTGGTGCACTAGCCCCCTTCAGGCTGTGTTCACGCAGCCAACCCCAGTCCTCTTCCTGCGATCCGACTGAAGCCCGAGCCTCAGCTCCCAGACCCCGCCCGCCCGGGCAGGTGAGCAGACAAGCCTCTTGGGCTGGTGAGTGCTGGTTGGCAGTGATCTTCTATGCAGGAATCTCTCCCCTTTGCCCTCCGTACCCCTGTGGCTGTGCTCTCCTCCATGGCTCTGAAACTTCCCCCCTCCACTGCCCACAGTCTCCGCCCCTGAAGGGGTTTCCTAGTGTGTGGAAACCCTTCCTCCTTCACATCTCCCTCCCACTGGTGCAGGTCCCATCCCTATTCTTTGGTCTCTGTTTTTTCTTCTTTCTTTTACCCTATCCAGGTACGTGGGGAGCTTCTTGCCTTTTGGGAGGCCTTAGGTCTTCTGCCAGTGTTCAGTAGGTGTTCTGTAGGAGTTGTTCCACATGTAGATGTATTTCTGATGTATTTGTGGGGAGGAAGGTGATCTCTGCATCTTACTCTTCCACCATCTTGAAGCCTTGTTTATCATTTTGCTGTTCATTTTAACTATAATTCCTTTTACACAATTATTTGTCTTTCTCGCTGCTGTTCTGATTGAGTGATTTCTATCATTCTACCTTCCAGATCACTTATTCATCCTTCTGCATTATCCAGTTTTCTATGTGTTGCCTTTAGCTCAGCTTTTGTCTCAGCAAGTGAGCTTTGTAATTTTAACTGGCTCCTCTTTATAATTTCTAGTTCCTTTTTTACAGTAAACTGCATTTCTATTGATAGTCCTTCCTTAATTCCTTCAGTATTTTCATTATCTTCTTTTAGCTCAGGATCTAGTAGACTGGAGAGGTCTATTTCATTGTTTGTTCTTTCCAGTGAATTCTCTTGCTCTTTTAATTAGGAGTGGTTATTCTGTTTCTTCAATTTACTTATGCTTCCATGACTCTATGATTTTAGGAGAAACCGTTATCTACTGTGGTCTTGAAGGGCTGTTTTCATGTGGGAGTGTCCCTGAGTAGCCTCTGTGATTCTAATATTTTTGTGCGAGGTCTGTTTTTAGTATGACTGTTTCAGGATGACTGCCACACCTTTCCTCAGTGTGTTTTGGCCATTTTACCTTTGATGTGGGTGTGATTGTTGATGTGGTGACCAGAGTCTGAACTAGATATTGAGCAGGGCCTGTTCTTTGCTCTGTGGCTGTCATAGCCCTGTTGGGGCAGCGTCTGATCCCCTGTTGTTGGTTTGATGCCCCCAGATCTGTTTATGAGGTGCTGTGTGAGGTAGGGAGGATTGGAGCACTCCTGCTGGGAGAGGAGCCACTGAGTTGCCCCTGCAGGAGCTGTCCACTTGGATGTGTATTCTATGGTGTCACCTGTCACCCATTGTGACAGCTCACAAAGTACATTATTTTTGGATCTACCCTTGGCCCCACCTCAACCATGGGAATTCAGGCCATTGGCCTGGGTGTCCCTCAGGTACTGTGTTCACAAAGCCACAGGTGCAGATTCCTTGGCACAGAACCACTGAGGTCAGGCACTGGGACTGCCATAGTACACAGCTGTTCCTGCCTTGGGAGCTACTGAGCCAGCCCAGATACTGTCCCCACCCCTGCATGCACATGATCGCAAAGGTCACAGTTGCTATAGCCAGACCCCCACCCCCAGCCATGGGAGCACCAGCAATCAGCTCAGATGCCCATCAGGCACTGACTTTACAAAGTTGCCCATGACACAGAAATCCACAGATTGCACAGCTGCTGGTACACTCAGATTTCAGCCCTGCTTCAGAAGTCATTTGACCCCTGAGGATGAACTCAGATTTCAGCCCTTCTTCTACATGTGGGCAACCCACCTGTGTTTGTGCACTCCCAGAACTCATAGAGGTGGAGCTGCCCTTGCTGTGAGCACTCTGAGAATGAGGCTTCTATGGTGGACTTCACCTCTCCTTTCAGGCATGCACGTTAACAATGGAACTTCAATGGTGTACCCGGGCTTCTTCCTGTGCACACCCCTTGTTGTGGCATGGACCACACTCCAGCCCCTTCAGGCTGTCTCTGTGTAGCCAAATCCAGTCCTCTCCATGGTCTGTCATCTGAAGCCCAAATTTCAGCACCCAGCCTCTGCACACACCAGCAGATGCATGTCTTGGCCTGGGGAGTGCAAGGATGTTGCCAGGACCCTCTGTGTTGGTCTCTCTCTGTTCTGCCTGCCACAATCCAGCTGCTACACTCTCTTCCAAGCCTCTGAGGCTCCCTTTCTGTTCCAGCTGATCTCTCTGCCAGTGAAGGGGCTTCCCAGGGTGAGGGAACATTTCCTTTTTCACCCACCCAGGGGTGCAGGTCCCATTCTGATTCCTTTTTTATTCTTTTGCCCCACTGGGTTATGTGGTGATCTTTCTTGAAATTTTGGTTTTATGAGATCTTCTGCCAGTGTTCAGCGGGTATTCTGTGAGAATTGTTCCACATGTAGATGTATTTTGAATGTATTTGTGGGAGGAGGTGATCTCCACATCCTTCTATTCTACCATCTGGATCTGCCCCCCAACCCTGGTGCTGTGCTATCTCTTCCAGGCACCCAGTAGCCTCTGTGAACCACTTCCTGGGTGTAGGTTCGACCCATACAGTGCTGGTGCCAGTCAGGACTCTTTGCCTTTCTTTGAGCTCTATCTGTGGGTGTCAATTACAGCAAGCAGCAGTTCTGAAGAATTTTTAAAATTAATTATTTGACTTTTTTGTTTGACCTATTGATTGTTCAGAAGTGTGTCATTTAATGTCCACACAACTATGAATTTTCCAGCTTTCCTCCTGCCATTCATAACTAGTTTCATACCATTGTGGTGAGAAAAGATACTTGGTATGATTTAAACTTCTTAAATTTGCTGAGACTTTTAATTTTTTACCTGTTATATGATCTATCCTGGAGAACCTAGAGTGGAAGCCTGAAAAAAATGTCTATTCTGATGCTGTTGGATGAAATATTTATATACATCTGTTAGTTCTATTTGGTCCAAAGTATGTTTTAAATACAATGTATCCTTTTTAATTTTCTTTCTGGATGATATATCTATTGTTGAAAGTGGGGTTTTGGCATCTATTATCATTATTATTGTACTTTTTTCTATTTCTGCTTTCATACTTTTATTTGCTTAATATATTTAAGTGCTCTGAAATTAGTGCATATATATTTATAATTGTTATCTGTCCTTGATGAATAGGCTCCTTTATCATTGTATAAAAAGATCATCTTTGTCTCTCATTACCACTTTTGTCTCTTTTTTCTCCTATAAATATATCTACCACTGCTCATTTTTAGTTTCCACTTTCATTCGTGTCCTTAAAGCTGAAGTGAGTCTCTTGTATGCAGCATTTGGTTGGCTCTTTTAAATTAGCTATGGAGCCACTCTATGTCTTTTGATTGAAGAATTCAATCCATTTACATTTAGAGTAATTACTGACAGGTAAGGACTTTGTATTCCCATTGGGATCATTATTTTTTGGCTGTTTTGTAATCCTGATATTTGTTTCTTTCTCTCTTCCTTCCTTCCTTTATAAATTCATAAATTTTTCTAGTGGTATACTTTAATTCCCTTTTTTCATTTTTGTTTGAATCGAATATAATTATTTGTTTGTGGTTACCATGATGCTTACATAACATCTTATAGATATAACAGTTTATTTTATACTGATCACAACTCAAACACTGTGCTCCATTTTATGTTTTTGATGTTACAATTTACCTCTTTTTTCTCAGGATTGTTGAAAAATAGTTAACATATATCATTGTATAAGTTTAAAACATACAGCATGATGGTTTGATTTACATATATTAAAAATAATTACCACAAAAGGTTCATCTAATATCCATCTTCTCATATAGATACAATAAAAAGAAAAGGGAAAAAAAGGAAAACAATTCTTGTGATAATAACTCAAAGGATTTACTCTCTGAACAACTTTCACATATATCATACAGCAGTGTTAGCTATAGTCACCATGTTGTATGTTATATCTCTAGTATTTATTTAACTTATAACTAGAAGTTTGTACCATTTGCCCACCTTCCGCCAATTTCCCATCTCTCTGCTCTGACTCTGGTAACAAGAGTCAGACTTTTTCTATGAGTTTGTCTTTTTTGATTCCATCTATAAGTGAGATAATACAGTATTTGGTTCTTGCTGTTTGTCTTATTTCACTTAGCATAATGCCTTCAAGGTCTATCCATGTCGTTGTGAATGATGGTAAGATTTCATGTTGTTTTTATGGCTGAATAATATTCCATTGAATATATATATATATATATATATATATATATATATATATATATATATATATATATAATCTCACAACATTTTTTAATCAATTTATCAATCAGTGGATCCTTAGGTTGTTTCCATGTCTTGGCTATTATAAATATTGCTGCTATAAACATGGGGGTGCAAATACCTTTTTGAATTAGTTTTTCTTCCCTTTGGATATATTCCAGAAGTAAATTTGCTTGATAATATGGTAGTTATATTTTTAATTTTTTGAGGATTCTCTGTACTCTTTTCCATAGTGGTGGCACCAATGTACATTCCAAAAAGAGTACACAAGTGTTCCCTTTCTTCAAATTCATACTAGCATCTGTTATCTCATCTTTTTGATGATGGCCATATGAACAGGTGTGAGGTGATATTTCATTGTTGTTGTTTTTTAACTTACTCAGTTTTAATGAAAAGAAAATTATTAAGATGGTTTACAGAATCTTTGGAAGGGATGGAAAATCAGACACAGTGACCTCACAGGAAGGAAAAATATCGAATTCATATTCTTGATGGGCAAGGGCCCTGCAGTCCACACTGCAAGACTGATGGAGGAACACAGTGCTATGAGCTCTGTCATTCTCATCATTGTGCCACGCCTCACCATGCATGCCAGGGAAAGAGAATCCTGTACGATCTCCTTCCCTTCTTGCTCTCTTTCAAGCCCAGTCTTGTTACAAGGAGTCTGACTGGCTTAATGTAGGCTTTGTGCCTGATTCTGGGAAACTCAGCCCTTGTTTCTACCCTGGGATGAAAAATTCACAAAAAGGGAAACTCCATAAATTTAAAGAGGATATTAAAGGTTGTTGGCCACAAAGTATGAAAAACCTACTACAATTCGAGAATGTATGATACCTGGCACATAATGAAAACACATTTACTATTTTTACCACATGGTATTATGAAAAGAAACAGAAACAAATTAAGTTACTTTTGATATACATACATATATCTTCTTGTTAGCACTTTCATATTTTAAAACACACATCACATGCAAAATATTTTATTATTTTATTATTTTTTATTAAAGTACAATTGATTTACGATATCATATTAATTTCAGTTATACAACATAGTCATTCAATACTTTTATAGATTATACTCTATTAAGTTACTACAAAATAATGGTTGTATTTCCTTGTGTTGTATCTTTGTTGCTTATTTATTTTATGCATAGTAGTTTTTGTTTCTTAATCCCATATAACCACCTCACCCCTCCCCACTTACCTCTCCTGTCTGGTAACCAAAAGTCTGTTATCTATATCTGTGAATCTGCTTTTGTTTTGTTATGATACACCTGTTTATTTTATTTTTTAGATTCCAAATAAAAGTGATAACATAGGATATTTGTCTTTCTCTGTCTAATTTATTCCAATAAAGGTTATACTCTAGGTTCATCCACATTCTTGCAAATAAAAGAATTTCATTTTTTTAAGGATGGAGTAATGTTCCACTGTATGCATATCACATCTTCTTTATGCATTCATCTGTTGATGGACACTTAGTTTGCTTCCACAGCTTGGCTATTGTAAATGGTGCTGCTATAACATTGGGGTGCATGTATCTTTTTGAATGAGTGTTCTCGTATTATTTCAATATATACCCAGGAGTGCTCTTGTTGGATCATATGGTAGTTCTGTTTTTAGTTTTATGAGGACGTTTCATACAGGTTTCCATAGTGACTGGGCAAATTAACAGTCCCAACACCACATCCTCTTCAACACTTGATATTTATAGAAGTTTTGATGATAACCGTTTCTAACAGGTATGAGGTGATATCTCATTGTGGCTTGATTTGCATTTCTTTAATATTTTGTGATGTTGAGCACATTTTTATGTGCCTGTTATCCATCTATATGACTTCTTTTGAGAAATATCTATTCAGGTCTTTTTCCCATTTATAAATTGGTTTGTTTGTGGGTTTTTTTGGTATTGATTGTATGAGTTGTTTTTATATTTTGGATATTAACCCCTTATCTGTCGTATCACTTGCAAATATTTTCTCCCATTCAGAAGACTGTCTTTTTATTTTGTCAATGGGTTTAATTGTTAAGCAAAAGTTTTTAAGTTTGATTAGGTAATATTTGTTTATTTTTTCTTTAATTCTTTGGGCTTGGGAGATGGATCTAAGAAAATATTGCTATGATCTATGTCAGAGAATATTTTGCCTATGTTCTCTTCTAGTACTTTTATAATGTTATGTCTTATATTTAAGTCTTTAAAACATTTTGAGTTTATTTTATGTATGGTGTGTGAGTGTTCTTTAATTGATTTACATGTGGCTGTCCAGTTTTCCCAACTCTTGCCTCCTTTGTCATAGATTAATTGACCATAGATGTGTGGGTTTATTTCTGGGCTCTGTACTCTGTCCCATTGAACTATGTGTCTGTTTTTGTGCCAGTACCATGGTGTTCTGATTACCATAGCTTTGTAGTATAGTCTGAACTCTGGAAGGTTATTCCTTTAGCTATGTTCTTTTTCCTAAGAATTGCTTTGGGAATTCTGGACCTTTTGTAGTTCCATGTAAATTTTAGGATTATTTGTCTGAGTTCTCTGAAAAACATCATGGGTATTATAATAAGATCTGAATTAAGTCTGTAGGTTGTGATGAGTCGTGTGGCCATTTAAAAAAATATTAATTCTTCCAATCCAAGAGAATGGAATAGCTTTCTATTTCTTTGTATCATCTTCAACTTCTTTCATCAATGTGTTACAGTTTTCAGAGTATAGGTGTTTCACCTCGTTGATTTGTCACAAGTGGCCTTTATTATGTTGCAATATGTTTGCTGTATACTAACTTTGATCATAAATTGGTGTAGAATTTTGTCAAATGTTTTTTTCTGTGTCTATTGAGATGATCATGCAGTTTTTAACCTTTCTTTTTTTAATGTAGTGTATATACCACATTGATCAGTTTCAAATATTGAACTTTCCTTTCTTCCTTGGAGTAAACCCCACTTGATCATGCTGTATGATGATTTTTATATATTTTTGGATTAGGATGGCTAATATTTTGTTGAGGATTTTTGCATGTATATTCGTCAAAGATATTGTCTGTAATTTTCTCTTTTTTGTAGTATTTTTGTCTGTTTTTTGTATCAGGGTAATTGTGGCCTTGTAGAATAAATTTGTGAGTGTTCTGTCCACCTGAAGTTTTTGCAATATTTTGAGAAGATTAAGAATTAGCTCCTCTTTATATGTTTGGTAGAACTCCCCCAAGAAGCTATCCACACTTAGACTTTTCCTTGCTGGGAATTTTATTTTTATTTTTTATGGATATATTTTAAATTATTAATGTTCAGGATAGAGTTAAAACAGGTTTTCCAGGGAATTCCCTGGTGGTCCAGTAGTTAGGACTTGGTGTTTTCACTGCCAAGGGCCTGGGTTCAATCCCTGGTCTGGGAACTAAGGTCCCAGAAGCTGCGTAGCATGGCCAAAAAATAAAATAAAATAAAGAGCATAAAACCAAAACACAACAGGTTTTCCAGTGAAATATTTTTTGAAGTGTCATTGATTTACAATGTTGTGTTAGTTTCAGGTGTAGAGCACATTGATTCATATATATATATATTCACATATATTCATATATATATATTCACATAAATATGAATATATATGTTCTTTTCCAGATTATTTTCCCTTACATGTTATTACAAAATACTGAGTATAATCCCTTGTGCTATATAAATTGTAGTATGTATATGTTAATCCCAAACTCCTAGTTTAACCCTCTCTCTGCTTTCCCCTTTTGTTACCATACATTTGTTTTCTATGTCTGTAGGTCTATTTCTGTTTTGTAAATACATTCATTTGCATCTTTTTCAGATTCCACATATAAGCAATATCATATGATATTTATCTTTCTCTGTCTGGCTTACTTCACTTAGTAAGATAACCTCTAGGTCCATCCATGTTGCTGCACATGGCACTATTTCATTCTTTTTTATGGCTGAGTAATATTCCATTGTATATGTATCCACATCTTTTATACTTTCATCTCTTGACAGACATTTAGGTTTTTTCCATGTCTTGGCTATTGTAAATAGTGCTGCAATGAACACTGGTGTGAATGTATCTTTCTGAATTAGTTTTCTTCTGATATATGCCTAAGAGTGGGATTGCAGGATTATATGGTAATTCTATTTTTAAT
Source organism: Mesoplodon densirostris (assembly GCF_025265405.1). NCBI lineage: Eukaryota > Metazoa > Chordata > Mammalia > Artiodactyla > Ziphiidae > Mesoplodon > Mesoplodon densirostris. Next base: position 86,555,389 of record NC_082681.1, read on the forward strand.
TTTTTTAAGGAACGTCCCTGATGTTCTCCATAGTGGCTGTATCAATTTACATTCCATCCAACAATGTAGGAGGGTTCCTTTTTCTCTATACCCTCTCCAGCATTTATTATTTGTAGACTTTTTGATGATGGCCATTCTGACTGGAGAGGTGATACCTCATTGTAGTTTTGATTTCATGGCTGGGAGTTTTAAAATTATTATTATTACACTTTTAATTTCATTACACTAGTGATCAGTACCTTCAGATTGTCTGTTTCCTCCTGATTCAGTATTAGCATTTTGTATGTTTCTAGAAATTTGTTTATTTCTTCTAGTTGTCCAATTTGTTGGCATTTCACTGTTCATAGTATTCTCTTATGATTTTTGTATCTCCACAGTATCAGTTGTTATTTCTCCTCTTTTACTTCTAATTTTGTTTATTTGGGTCCTCTCTTTTCTTCTTGACAAGCCTGGCTAAAAGTTTATTAATATTGTTTATCTTTTCTAAAAACCACCTCTTGTTTTCATTGATATTTTCTATCATTGTTTGGATGTCTATTTATGTTTTCCTTTTGGATCTTTAGTTCCTTAATTCTGCTGACTTTGGGCTTTATTTGTTCTTTTTTCTAATCCCTTTTAGTGGTAAGTTAGGTTGTTTATTTGAGATTTTTCTTCTTTCTTGAGGTAGGGCTGTATAGTTATAAACTTACCTCTCAGAACTTCTTTTGCTGCAATCCATAGATTCTGGAAAGTTGTGTTTCCATTTTCCTTTGTCTCAGTGTATATTGTTATTTTCTCTTTGATTTCTTAATTGACCCTTTGGGTTTTTTAGTAGCATGTTGTTTACTATCCATGTATTTGTGCTTTTCCCATTTTCCTTTCTGTAATTGATTTCTAGCTTCATTCTCTTTTGTGCTGAAAAAATGTTTGATATTATTTCTATCCTCTTAAATTTGCTGAGACGTGTGTTGTGACCAAGCACGTGATCTATCCTGGAGAACTTTGCATTTGCACTTGAAAAGAATGTTTATTCTCTTGTTTGGGATGGAATGTCTTATAGATATTTATTAAATCCAACTACTTTTTTGTGTGTCATTTAAGACCACTGTTGCCTTTTTGATTTTCTGTTATGACAATCAGTAAGTTATGTTTAGTATTAATGAATTCTTTTAGTTTTTGCTTGTCTGAGAAGTTATCAGTCTTTTACTTCTAAAAGATAATTTTGAGGAGTACAGCACCCTTGGTTGCCAGTTTTTACCTTTCACTACATTGAATATATCATGCCGCTCCCATCTGGCCTGCAACATTTCTGCAGAAATATCAGTTGATAGCCTTATGAGGATTCCTTGTATATCTCTTTGTTTTTCTCTTGTTGACTTTAAAATCCTCTCTTATCTTTACCCTTTGCCATTTTAATTATGATATGTGTTGGTGTGAGTCTCTTTGGTTTCTTCTCATTTGGGACTGTCTTTTCTTCCTGTGCCTGGATATCTGTTTCCTCCATCAGTTTGGGGAAGTTTTCAGCCATAATTTTATCAAATACAGTTTTGACTCCTTTCTCTCTCTCTTCTCCTTCTAGGAACCCTATAAGGTGAATGTTAGTACACTTGATGTTCTCCCAGAGATCTCTTAAACTGTTCTCACTTTTTTCCTGTTATGATCAGTGAATTCCATTATTGTATCTTCCATGTCACTTATGCATTCTTCTGTATCACTTAGCCTGCTCGTAATTACTTCTAGTAGTTTTTTTTTTTATTTCAGGTATTGTATTCTTCATTTCTTACTGGTTTCTTTTTGTATTTTCTTGCTCACCTTGGTAGGGTTTAGGGCCAGAGATGGAGCTCCTAGGTCTAGCACCAGTGGTCATCACTGCCTATTGGGGCATGGTTGAATCCCAAGTTGCTGAAGTAGAAACCTTCTGGCTTGAGTCTGAGCTGTCTCTGTTCCCTTTAACTTTGTGCTCTCCTCTCTCCCAGCATCAGGACCTTTGCCCCAGAGGGAAGCAGAGCTGGGGCGAGAGAGCCTTATATGACCTATTGGTTCATGACAGGGTGTGAGCTGCTGCAGGCCAGTTGCATTCAGAGGTCTAGATTCCCCTGATGCATTGCCGGTGCAAGACCAGCAATGGCTACCCTCACCCTGCTCTGTTGCAGCCTCGGGTCCAACTCTCTTTTGTCCCTCACAGCAGACCAATTCCTTTCAGCCAGCCACTGCCCTGTTGTGGAGCAATGTCCCAGGACAGGCAGGGTCTGTGTTTGTTCCTGGCATGTACTGGTGCATGGGCTGTAGTAGAGCACCTCTTGTCAAGGACCAGGGCTGCATCTGATCTGCTGCCTGAGTAAACACCATCAACAGCTGTCCCACCCTACACAGGTGCTAAACTGGATCCAAGTTGCCCCTGTTTTGCATCCTACAGCCAAGGTGTCTCCCTGGTGATGGTAGTCCTTGGTCGAGTGTGGATCTGTGACCTGAAGTAAGTGGGGCAAGTGTGCTTGCTTGGCTCAGGTTGGGGTGTTCACTGGGGTGGTCGCAGGAAATCTGGCAACCACTGGAGCAGTCCTCAATTTGCCTTAACTGTCAGCCTCAGGAGCAAAGCAGCATGTGCTCATTCTTCACGAGCTGATTCCAGGCTACCTACAGCCCTCCTGTTAGTCTCAGCAGCTCTCCAACCAACCAAGGGATCTTGTCTTCTTTGTGTCTGACTCCAGGACTTGGGGCACCCAATATGTGACTCAAACAGCTCACTCCCCAAGGCTGATCTAAACCCATGTAATCTCCCTTTTCCTCTGAGTCCACTCCCAGTGTCACAAGTCACAACCTAATCACTTCTTTTTAATTCCTACACAATTCTGTTTGAATCTCTCTTACAGCACTGGTTGTACATGAGTCTTTCTGCCAGACTCCATTTAGCTGTCAGTGAGAATTGTTCCACATGTAGATGTATTTTTGAAATGTTTGTGAGGGAGGCGATGTCCATGTCCTCCTACTCCACCATCTTGGTTGATCTCTTTTATATGAATTTTAAGAGTGCTATTTCTACTTCTGTAGAAAATACCATTGGAAACTTGATAGGAATTACATTGAATCTGAGTATGACTTTTGGAATTATTGTCATTTAATAATATCAATTCTCCAATCCATTAACATGTGACACCTTTCCATTTCTTTTGGTCTTCTTTGAATTTTTAAAATCAATGTCTTACATTTTTCATAGTACAGGTTTTTGACCTCTTTGGTTAAATTTATTCATAAGCATTTTATTGTTTTGATACTATTGTAAATGGGATCAATTTATTTACTTCTTTTTAAGAAAATTCTTTGTTATTGTATAGAAATTATACTCATTTTTGTATGTTAATTTTATGTCCTGAAACATTACTGAACTCATTGATTAAATGTAAAAGTGTTCTGTTTCAGTCTTTAGAATTTTCTGCATATAAAATCATGTACTCTGAAAATAGAGATTAACTTAATTCCTGCTTTTTATTTATTTATTTTTTAACATCTTTATTGGAGTAAAATTGCTTTACAATGTTGTATTACTTTCTGCTGTATATCAAAGTGAATCAGCTATATGTATACAAGTACACTCATATGCCCTCCATCTTGAGTTTTCCTGCCACCCTCCATATCCCACCCCACTACGTCGTCCAAAAGCATCAAGGTGATCTCCCTGTGCTTTGCAGCCACTTCCCACTAGCCATTCCATTTACATTTAGTGGTGTATATATGTCAATGCTACTCTCTCACTTTGTCCCAGCTTACCCTTCCCCCTCCCTATGCCCTCAAGTCCATATTCTACATCTGCGTCTTTATTCCTGTCTGGCACCTAGGTTCATCAGAACCTTTTTAGATTCCATATATATGTGTTAGCATACGGTATTTGTCTTTCTCTTTCTGACTTACTTCACTCTGTATGACAGACTCTAGGTCCATCCACCTCACTACAAATAACTCAGTTTCGTTTCTTTTTATGGCTGAGTAGTATTGCATTATATATATCTGCCACATCTTCTTTATCCAGTTATCTGTCAATGGGCATTTAGGTTGCTTCCATGTCCTGGCTATTGTAAATAGTGCAGCAATAGCACTGTGATACATGTATCTTTTTGAATTATGGTTTTCTCAGGGTATATGCACAGTAGTGGGATTGCTGGGTTATATGGTAGTTCTATATTTAGATTTTTAAGAAACCTCCATAGTGTTCTCCATAGTGGCAGTATCAATTTACATTCCCACCAACAGTGCAAGAGGGTTCCCTTTACTCCACACCCTCTCCAGCATTTATTATTTCTAGATTTTTTTGATTATGGACATTCTGACTGGTGTGAAGTGATACCTCATTGTGGTTTGATTTGCAGTTCTTTAATGATTAGTGATGTTGAGGATCTTTTCATGTGTTTGTTGGCAATCTGTATGTCTTTGGAGAAATGTCTATTTAGGTCTTCCACCCATTTTTGGATTGTTTGTTTCTTTTGATATGGAGCTGCATGAGCTGCTTGTATATTTAAGAGATTAATCCTTTGTCAGTTGCTTCATTTGCAAATATTTTCTCCCATTCTGAAGGTTGCTTTTTGGTGTTGTTTATGGTTTTCTTTGTTGGGCAAAAGCTTTTAATTTTCATTAGGTCCCATTTGTTTATTTTTGTTTTTATTTCCATTACTCTAGGAGGTGGGTCAAAAAGGATCTTGCTGTGATATATGTCATAGAGTGTTCTGTCTATGTTTTCCTCTAAGAGCTTTATAGTGTCTGGCCTTGCATTTAGGTCTTTAATCCGTTTTCAGTTTATTTTTGTGTATGGTGTTAGGAAGTGTTCTAATTTCATTGTTTTACATGTAGATGTCCAGTTTTCCCAGCAGCACTTATTGAATAATTCTCTCCTTTTTAATTTTGATATCTTTTATTATTTTTTTCTTGCCTTATTGCCCTACCTAAGACTTATAGTATTCTGTTAAGTAGGAGTGGTAAGAGTGGGCATCTTTTTATTGTTCCTGATCTCAGAGGAAAAGGTTTCAACCTTTTACCATTGGGTATAATGTTAGCTGCTGGCTTGTCATAAACACCCTTTATTGTGTTGAGATGCTCCTTCTATGCCTATTTTGCTAAGAGTTTTTGTTATGAATGGGTGTTGAATTTTGTCAACTGCTTTTCTCTGCATCTATTGGTATGATCATGCAATTTTCTCTTTCATTTTATTAATATGATGCATCATTATTAATATGATGCATCATTAATATGATGTGGCAGGTATATACAATGGAATACTACTCAGCCAAATTGATTTGCCTATGTTGAACTATCCTTGCATTCTAAGGATAAATCCCATTTGATCATAGTGTGTGATTCTTTTACTGCACTGTTGAATTTGGTTTGCTAGTATTTTATTGAAATTTTTTACATTTATATTCATCAGGCTTATTGACCAGTAGTTTTCTTTTCTATTAGTGTCCTTGTCTGGTTTTGGTAACAGAATAATGCTGACCTTGTAAAATGAGTTTGGGAGTTTTTTTTTTTCCTCTTCAACTTTTTTTTGGGAGGAGTTTGTGAAGGATTGAAGTTAATTCTTCTTTAAATGTTTGGTAAATTCACCAGTGAAGCCATCTGGTTTTGGGATGATTTTATTGGAAGATTTTAATTATTGGTTCAATCTCCTAACTAGTAATTGATCTATTCAGCTTTTATATTTCTTCCTGATTCATTCTTGGTAAGTTGTATGTTTTTAAGAGTTTTTCCATTTCTTCTAGGTTGTCCAGTTTGTCTGCGAATAGTTATTGATAGTAGCTGTTTGTGAGCCTTTGAATTTCTGTGGTATTAGTTGTAATGTAGCCTTTGAAGTTCTGTGTTGTTAGTTGTAATGTATCCTTTTTCATTTATAATTATGTTGATTTGATTCATTTTCTATTTTTCCTTGGTATTCTAGCTAAAGTCTTGTTAATTTTGTTTATCTTTTCAAAGAACCAAATCAGTTTTGTTAATCTTTTCTATTGTTTTTTCTGTTCTCTGTTTCTTTCATTTCTGCTCTAATATTTATTTTCTTTCTTCTGCTAACTTTGCATTCAGTGTGTTCTTCTTTTTCCAGTTCCTTAAAGGATAGTGCTACATTGTTTATCTGGGAACTTTCTATCTTCTTAGTGTAAGTGTTTATTGCTATGAACTTCCTTCTTAGAACTGCTTTTGCTGCATGCCACAAGTTCTGGTATGTTGTTTTTCTACTCTTATTGTCCCCCAAAATTTAAATTCCCCCTTTAATTTCTTCTTTGATCCATTGGTTGTTCAGGAGACTTTTCTTTAATTTCCATTTTCTGTGAATTTTTCAGTTTTCCTCTTGTTATTAATTTCTTGTTTCATGCCACTGTGGTTTGAGAAGACACTGGAATGATTTCAATCTTCTTGCATTTTCTAAGACTTGTTCTGGGATCTAACATATAGTCGATTCTTGAAAATGTTCTTTGTTCTCTTGAGAAAAATGTGTATTCTGATGATTTGAACAGGTTGTTCTGTTAATGTGTTTTAGGTCTATTTGGTCTATAGCATTGTTCAAATCTACTTTGTACTTATTGATTCTCTGGGTGATCTGGCCATTGTTGATAGTGGGGTATTAAAATCTCCATTATTGTATAACTGTTTATTTCTTGTTTATGTCTGTCAGTTTTTGCTTTATATATTTAGGTGCTTCAATATTCGGCACATAAATATTTACAATCATTTTTTTCTGGATATGTTGACCTCTTTATCATTATGTAATGACTTTGTCTCTTTTTATCATTTTTAATTTGAAGACTATTTTGTCTGATATAAGTATATCTACCTTTGCTTTTTTTTGTTAATTTTTCCTGAAATGTCTTTTCATTTCTGTACTCTCAGTCCATGTGTGTCTTTAAGGTGAAAATCAGTTTCTTATAAGCAGCATATTGTTGGATATTCTATTAATCAATTTAGCCATTCTTTGTGTTTAATTAAAAAAATAATCTGTTTACATTTAAAACAATTACTGACAGTTGAAGACTACTATTAACATGTTGTTAATTTTCTTCTGGTTGTGTTGTAGATCCTTTGTTCCTTGTTTCATATCCTGCTGCCTTTTTTGGTGTGTTTTGATGTCATTTTGATATCAGTATGCTTTGACTTCTCTGTCATATTCTTTTGCATAATTACTACAGAATTTTCCCTTGTGGTTACCACGAGACTTACATAAAATATCTTACAATTGTAATGTCCTATTTTAAGCTGATAACAACTTAATTTCAATAAAATATGTATACTTTACACTTTTACTTCTCCTCCTTCCCACATTTTATGTTATTGATGTTAAAATTTACATGTTTTTTAAATTGGATAACTAATTATTGTTTTTATGGTTATTTTTACTACACTCATTTTTAACCTTTTAAACTAGAGTTGTAAGTGAATTATGCACTGCTATTACCATATTGCAGAATCTAACTATGCCTATATATTTACCTTTATCAGTGAGATTTACACTACCTTTTTATGATATTAGTGTTCTTTACTTCCACTCAAATAACTCCCTTTAATATTTCATGTAAGGCAGGTCTGGTGGTAATGAACCCCTTCAGCTTTTGTTCAGGAAAGTCTTTATCCCTCCTTTATTTCTGAAGAACAGCTTCCCTGGGTATATAATTCTTAGTTGAAAGTTATTTTCTTTCAATATTTTTAGTATGTAATCTTATTCTCTCCTGGCCTGAAATGTTTCTGTTGAAAAATGCACCAATTGTTTAATTGGCATTCCCTTGTTTACAATCTCTCTTTTATCTTGATGCTATTAAAATTCTTTCTTTGTCTTTTACTTTTCACAATTTAATTATAATGTATCTCAGTTTAGTACTATTCAGGTACAACCTATTTGGGGATCTTTTGGACTCATGTATTGGTAAGTCCATTTTTCTCCCAGGTTTAGAAAGTTTTCAGCCACTATTGATTCAAATATACATTTTCTTCTTCTCTTTTCCTTCTGGAAATCCCATAATACAAATATTGTTTATTTTACTTTTTCTATAATTCCTGTAGGCTTTATTTCACTCTTTTCACTCTTTTTTTCTCTTTGTTCCTCTGACTGGCTGTTTTCCAATATCTTATCCTCCAGGTCACTGATTCTTACTTTTGCATGATCATCTCTACTTTGAAACTCTCTATTGAGGGTTTATTCTTCAGTTTATTTATGTTGTTTTTCAGATCTAGGATTCTTTTTTATTATTTGATAGTTGCTATTTCCTGTTGAACTGTGCATTGTTTTCCTAATTTTAGCTAGTGTGGCCTGTGTTTTCTTATAGTTCATAAAACTTCCTTAAGAGGATTATTATGAAATCTTTGTCGGACAGGTCATAGATCTCCATTCCTTTAGTTATTGGAGCCTTATTAGTTTTGTTTGTTGAATATTTACCTGATTTTTCATGATCTTTGAATTTTTTACCTTGTTATCTGTGCATTTGAGTAATTGGCTCCTCTTCCAGACTTTACAGGTTTGCTTTGTAGAAACATTTCTTCAACATTCAGCTCAATTTAAATTTCTGGGTGTGTCTGTTGGACAAGTGGGACCTGTTATTATGGTCTATTTTGGGGAGAGGCAACAGCTCAAGCTCTGAGGATGGGGATTGGTGTGTGCCACTGGCTGAGTACAGTTAGATAAAACTTCTCACTTTCTTCCCTATCCAAGTGAGGCTGCAGGGTAGGCTCCACAGTTGCCTTTATTCTCTGGCCAGCCTTAAAATGCGGTGGGTCTGGGTACTGTAGTTGATGGGGCTCTGAATTGGCTTCCTTGTCCTTGCAGGGCATCAGGATGGGACTGAAGGCCTGCCCAGCTCATTGTTTGGGACCCTAATTCAGACCAGAGTGTGCAATGAATTTCCTGGTTAGGTGAGACCACTGTTTTTGCTCTGCAGATGTGGGAAGCCATGACCTAAACTCTCTGTTAAAGTGATTCTCCCTGAAGGGCTGTTGAATGGGTTATGCAGTTTCCTGTGTGCTCTGGTTAGGTTACCTGGTTAGAGAGGCTGAAGGCTTTAATCAACAATAAACAGGGCTAAAAATTAGATTCCCTGCCCAGGCTCAGTGGGAGAAGCAACTCTAAAGCTGTTAACGGTTTTTTGTTTTGTTTTGTTTTGTTTTGTTGTTGTTGTTTTATCATTGTTTAAACTCAAGCTGACCCACAACCCAAGTTTCATGACCAATTGGAGCCCTGGCTTTGTTCTGCAAACTACTGGCTCTGCCTGCTTGCTTCTAGGCTTGATTGTCACTGGGTTGCAGAGCTTCCAGGAGTCACCTCCAGCCTTTTTGTAAAGATGGGGTCAGAAAATACTCTTCACAGTGACGGGGCTATGCTTCTGCTCCCTTGCCTGGGCAGGAGTGGGAGGTACTACTCCAAGCTACTCTCAATTTCTCAGACAGTCTCCACAGTTGGAAGGGGACAGGGGCTGCCTTCAGACTTGGCTATGAATTAATCACCTTGACTGTTCCTAGCACAAGAATGTTCCACACCTGGTACTGGCTTTGCCCTGGGGGTGATCAGCTCTGCCTGCCCAACTTTTAGGTTGAGTGCCCTTGGGCTGCACTGCTTCCTGGAGTTTTCTCCATCTCTCATGGTCACATGGGGTAGGAAGACACTCTCAAAAACAGGTGGGGCTGTGATTCAGCTCCTTGCTTAAGTATATGCAATTCAGGCCCTAGGTCTGCAAAACTCTTTGTCTGAGGATCTAAATTAGGTAAATATACCCAGTCCTGGGTACCCTGGACAGTGCTCCCTTGACTTGGTTATACAGATGAGCAAACTGCTGGTTGTGATTTCTACTTAGGAATTCCAGGTATGAACTTGGTCTACAAGATCCATGTGTTGGGTGTTTCAAGCTCCCCACCTCTTCTATGACATAGTCATATTCTAAGTGGTTGAGCCCTGCAGATTCCCTTGAAATCCCCATGGCAAGAGATTACAAGATCTAAGTAGCAGCTCCCAGAAAGTGACCCACAGTGCTGGGATGGGGGCTGGTTGACCCTCCTGGATTTTCTTTTCTTATTGGAGGAACTGGAGTCTCAGGGAGACCTCTTTGTGTGATGCTACACTGGCATGGGGGAGAACAATGTAATCAATGTGCAGCTGCTGCTTTTACCCTTCTAATACAGTCTGTCATGATCTCTGTGGTGTATAGGTGGTCCTTCAGCCTCACTCTCATGTTCTAGAACTCTCTCAATGGTACCTTGTTCTCGAATAATTGTTATTTTTTCTTTTGGTGAGGGAGAAAGAAGTCAGGGATAAAATATATCACCATTTTGGTGATGTTACTTCAAAAAGATATTACATCTTTTTATATTGTGTATTTGTTATCAAATTATTATAGCTATATTTTCAATATTTTAATTATTTGACCTTTATGCTATAATTAAGTTATTAAGCAATAACTATATCACAGCATTAAATTTGACTATATACTGAATTTGACTATATACTTACTTTAGTAATGTGTTGCATGGTTTCATATCTTTTCATCTTAATAACTTGCATCCTTTCATTTCAGATTGAAGACCTCCTTCCAGCATTTCTTGTGAGGGCAGACTGGTGATGATGAATTCCCTCAGCTTTCCTTTGTCTTGAAAGTATTTATCTCTCCTTTATTTCTATACAGTATCTTTGCTAGGGAACATATTCTTGGTTGACAGTTTTCTTCTTTTAGCACTTTAAATACAACATCTCTCTCATTCAGCCTGTAATCTTTCAGCTGAGAAATCTTTTGATAGATTTGTGGGAGTTCCCACAAATATAAGCTATATTTTTTTCTTGTGCTGCTCTTAAAATTCTATCTTTGATTTTTGACAGTTTAATTAGAATGTGTCTTGGAGAGAATCTTTTAAGTTGATTTTGTTTTATGACCGCTGAGCTTCATGAACTTGGATAACAAAATCTCTCCTTAGATTTGGAAAATTCTCAGTAAGCAGTTCTTTAAATAAGCTTTCTGTCCAATTCTTTTCTAATTCTAAAACTCCATTAATATGTAAATTTTTTTCTTAAATAGTATCCCATAAATCACATAGGCTTTATTTTTAAATCTTTATTGGACTATAATTGCTTTACAACAGTGTGTTAGTTTCTCCTTTATAACAAAGTGAATCAGTTATGCATATACATATGTTCCCATATCTCTTCCCTCTTGTGTCTTCCGCCCTCTGACCCTCCATATTCCACCCCCCTAGGTGGTCACAAAGCACCGAGTTCTTCTCCCTGTGTTATGCTGCTGGTTCCCACTAGCTATCTATTTTACGTTTGGTAGTGTATGTATGTCCATGACACTCTCTCACTTTGTCCCAGCTTACCCTTCCCCCTCCCTATATCCTCATGTCCATTCTGTAGTAGGTCTGTGTCTTTATTCCTGTCTTACTCCAAGGTTCTTCATGACATTATTTGGTCTTTAATTCTATATATATGTGTTAGCATACGGTATTTGTCTTTCTCTTTCTGACTTACTTCACTCTGTATGACAGACTCTAGGTCCATCCACATCATTACCAGTAACTCAAATTAGTTTCTTTTTTTTAACATCTTTATTGGAGTATAATTGCTTTACAAGGGTGTGTTAGTTTCTGCTTTATAACAAAGTGAATCAGATATACATATACATATGTTCCCATATCTCTTCCCTCTTGCATCTGCTTCCCTTGCACCCTCCCTATACCACACTTCCAGGCAGTCACAGAGCACCAAGCTTGTCTCCCTATGCTATGCAGCTGCTTCCCACTAGCTATCTACCTTACGTTTGGTAGTGTATATATGTCCATGCCTTTCTGTCGCTTTGTCAGAGCTTACACATCCCCCTCCCCATATCCTCAAGTCCATTCTCTAGTAGGTCTGTGTCTTTATTCCTGTCTTACCCTAGGTGCTTCATGACATTTTTTTCTTTTCTTAAATTCCATATATATGTGTTAGCATATGGTATTTGTCTTTCTCTTTCTGACTTACTTCACTCTGTATGACAGAATCTAAGTCTATCCACCTCATTACAAATAGCTCAACTTCGTTTCTTTTTATGGCTGAATAATATTCCATTGTATATATGTGTCATATCTTCTTTATCCATTCATCTGATGATGGACACTTAGGTTGCTTCCATGTCCTGGCTGTTGTAAACAGAGCTGCAATGAGCATTCTGGTACATGACTCTTTTTGAATTATGACTTTCTCAGGGGATATGCCCAGTAGTGGGATTGCTGGGTCATATGGTAGTTTTATTTGTAGCTTTTTAAGGAACCTCCATACTGTTCTCCATAGTGGCTGTACGAATCACATTCCCACCAGCAGTTCAAGAGTGTGCCCTTTTCTCCACACCATCTCCAGCATTTATTGTTTCTAGACTTTTGATCATGGCCATTCTGATTGGTGTGAGATGAGATCTCCTTGTAGTTTTGATTTGCATTTCTCTAATGATTAATGGTGTTGAGCATAATTTCATGTGTTTGTTGAGAGGCTGTATATCTTCTTGGAGAAAAGTCTACTTAGGTCTTCTACCCATTTTTGGATTGGGATGTTTGTGTTTTGATATTGAGCTGCATGAGCTGCTTGTAAATTTTGGAGATTAATCCTTTGTCAGATGCTTCATTGGCAAATATTTTCTCCCATTCTAGGGGTTCTCTTTTGGTCCTGTATATGGTTTCCTTTGCTGTGCAAAAGGTTTGAAGTTTCATTAGGTCCCATTTCTTTATCTTTGTTTTTATTTCCATTTCTCTAGGAGGTGGGTCAAAAAGGATCTTGCTGTGATTTATGTCATAGAGTGCTCCGCCTATGTTTCCCTCTAAGTGTTTGAGAGTTTCTGGCTTTACATTTAGGTCTTTAATTCATTTTGAGCTTATTTTTGTGTATGGTGTTAGGGAGTGATCTGATCTCATATTTTTACATGTACCTTTCCAGTTTTCCAAGCACCACTTATTGAAGAGGCTGTGCTTTCTCCACTGTACATTCCTGCCTGCTTTATCAAAGGTAAGGTGACCATATGTGCGTGGGTTTATCTCTGGGCCTTCTATCCTGTTCCATTGATCTATCTCTCTGTTTTTGTGCCAGTATCATACTGTCTTGATTACTGTAGCTCTGTAGTATAGTCTGAAGTCAGGGACCCTGAGTCCTCCAGCTCTGTTTTTCATTCTCAAGATTGCTTTAGCTATTCGGCATCTTTTGTGTTTTCATACAAATTGTGAAATTTTTTTCTACTTCTGTGAAAAATGCCACTGGTACTTTGATAGGGATTGCATTGAATCTGTAGATTGCTTTGGGTAGTAGAGTCAATTTCACAATGTTCATTCTTCCAATCTAAGAACATGGTATATCTCTCCATCTATTTGTATCATCTTTAATTTCTTTCATCAGTGTCTTATAATTTTCTGCATACAGGTCTTTTTTTCTCCTTAGGTGGGTTTATTCCTAGATGCTTTATTCTTTTTCTTGCAGTGGTAAATGGGTGTGTTTTCTTGATTTAACTTTCAGATTTTTCATCATTAGTGTATAGGAATGCCAGAGATTTCTATGCATTAATTTTGTATCCTTCTACTTTACCAAATTCATTGATTAGCTCTAGTAGTTTTCTGGTAGCATCTTTAGTATTCTCTATGCATAGTATCATGTCCTCTGCAAACAGTGACAGCTTTACTTCTTCTTTTACAATTTGGATTCCTTTTATTTAATTTTCTTCTCTGATTGCTGTGGCTAAAACTTCCAAAACTAAGTTGAATAAGAGTGGTGAGAGTGGGCAACGTTGCCTTGTTCCTGATCATAGTGGAAATGTTTTCTGTTTTTCACCATTGAGGATGATGTTGGCTGTGGTTTTGTCATATATGGCCTTTATTATGTTGAGGAATGTTCCCTCTATGCCTTCTTTCTGAAGGGTTTTTATCATAAATGGGTGTTGAATTTTGTCAAAAGCTTTCTCTGCATCTATTGTGATGACTATATGGTATTTCTCCTTCAATTTGTTAATATGGTTTATCACGTTGATTGATTTGCGTGTATTGAAAAATCCTTGCATTCCTGGAATAAACCCCACTTGATCATGGTGTATGATCCTTTTAATGTCCTCTTGGATTCTGTTTGCTAGTATTTAGTTGAGGATATTTGCATGTATGTTCATCAGTGATATTGGCCTGTAGTTTTCTTTCTTTGTGACATCCTTGTCTAGTTTTGCTATCAGGGTATGGTGGCCTCATAGAATGAGTTTGGGAGTGTTCCTCCCTCTGCTCTATTTTGGAAGTGTTTGAGAAGGATAGGTGTTAGCTCTTCTCTAAATGTTTGATAGAATTTGCCAGTGAAGCCATCTGGTCCTGGGCTTTTGTTTGTTGGAAGATTTTCAATCAGTCTCAATTTCAGTGCTTGTGATTCGTCTGTTCATATTTTCTATTTCTTCTTGATTCGGTCTTGGCAGGTTGTGCATTTCTAAGAATTTTTCCATTTCTTCAAGATTCTCCATTTTATTGGCATAGAGTTGCTTTTAGGAATCTCTCATGATCTTTTGTATTTCTGCAGTGTCTGTTGTTATTTCTTATTCATTTCTAATTCTATTGATTTGAGTCTTCTCTCCTTTTTTCTTGATGAATCTGGCTAATGTTTTATGAATTTTGTTTATCTTCTCAAAGAACCAGCTTTTAGTTTTGTTGTTCTTTGCTATCATTTCCTTCATTTCTTTTTCATTTATTTCTGATCTGATCTTTATGATTTCTTTCCTTCTGCTAACTTTGGGGGTTTTTTTTTTTGCCGTTCTTTCTCTAATTGTTTTAGGTGCAAGGTTAGGTTGCTTATTCAAGATGTTTCCTGTTTCGTAAGGTAGGATTGTATTGCTATAAACTTCCCTCTTAGAACTGTTTTTGCTGCATCCCATATGTTTTTGTCGTCCTGTCTCCATTGCCATTTGTTTCTAGGTATTTTTTGATTTCCTCTGTGATTTCTTCAGTGATCACTTCGTTATTAAGTAGTTTATTATTTAGCCTCCATGTGTTTGTATTTTTTACAGATCTTTTCCTGTAATTGATATCTAGTCTCATAGCCTTGTGGTTGGAAAAGTTTCTTGATACAATTTCAATTTTCTTAAATTTACCTAGGCTTGATTTTTGACCCACAATATGATCTATCGTGGAGAATGTTTCATGAGCACTTGAGAAAAAAATGTGTATTCTGTTGTTTTTGGATGGAATGTCCTATAAATATCAATTAAGTCCATCTTGTGTAATGTATCATTTAAAGCTTGTGTTTCCTTATGTATTTTAATTTTGGATAATCTGTCCACTGGTGAAAGTGAGGTGTTAAAATCCCCTAGTATGAATATTTTACTGTCGATTTCCCCCTTTTATGGCTGTTAGTGTTTGCTTTATTTATTGAGGTGCTCCTACCTTGGGTGCATAAATATTTACAGTTTTTATATCTTCTTAGATCCCTTCATCATTATGTAGTGTCCTTCTTTGTCTCTTCTATTAGTCTTTATATTAAAGTCTATTTTGTTTGATATGAGAATTGCTACTCCAGCTTTCTTTTGGTTTCCATTTACATGAAATATATTTTTCCATCCCCTCAATTTCAGTCTGTATGTATCTCTAGGTCTGAAGTGGGTCTCCTGTACACCTCATATATATGGGTCTTGTTTTTGTATCCATTCAGCCAGTCTAGGTCTTTTTTTCGGAGCTTGTATTCCATTTACATTTAAGGTAATTATCGATATGTATGCTCTTATTCCCATTTTCTTAATTGTTTTGGGTTCGTTATTATAGGTCTTTTCCTTCTCTTGTTTTTCTTGCCTAGAATAGTTCCTTTAGCATTTGTTGTAAAGCTGTTTTGGTGGTGCTGAACTCTCTCTGCTTTTGCTTGTCTGTAAAGTTTTTAATTTATCCATCAAATCTGAATGAGATCCTTGCTTGGTAGAGTAATCTTGTTTGCATATTTTTCTCCTTCATCAGTTTAAATATGTCCTGCCAGTCCCTTCTGACTTGCAGAGTTTCTGCTGAAAGTTCAGCAGTTAACCTTAGGGAATTCCCTTGTGTATTATTTGTTGTTTTTCCCTTGCTGTTTTTAAAATGTTTTCTTTGTATTTAATTTTTGACAGTTTGATTAATACGTGTCTTGGCATATTTTTTGTTGGATTTATCCTGTATTGGAATCTGTGCTTCCTAGACTTGTTTAACTATTTCCTTTCCCATATTAAGGAAGTTTTCAACTATAGTCTCTTCAAATATTTTCTCAGTCCCTTTCTTTTTCTCTTCTTCTTCTGGAACTGCTATAATCTGAATGTTGGTGTGTTTAATGTTGTCCCAGAGGTCTCTGAGACTGTCCTCAGTTCTTTTCATTCTTTTTTCTTTATTCTTCTCTGCAGTAGTTATTTCCACTATTTTATCTTCCGGGTCACTTATCCATTCTTCTGCCTCAGTTATTCTGCTATTGATCCCTTCTGGAGTATTTTTAATTGCATTTATTGTGTTGTTCATTGTTGCTTTTTTCATCTTTAGTTCTTCTATGTCCTTGTTAAATGCTTCTTGCATTTTCTCTATTCTATTTCCAAGATTTTGGATCATCTTTACTATCATTGTGAGTTCTTTTTCAGGTAGACTGCCTATTTCCTCTTCATTTGTTAGGTCTAGTTGGCTTTTATCTTGCTCCTTCATCTTCTGTGTGTTTTCTGTCTTCTCATTTTTCTTTTCTTACTGTGTTTAGGGTCTCCTTTTTGCAGGCTGCAGGTTTGTAATTCTCGTTGTTTTTGGTGTCTGTCCCCAGTGGCTAAATTTGGTTCAGTGAGTTGTGTAGGCTTCTTTTTGCATGGCACTAGTGCCTGTGTTCTGGTGGATGAGGTCGGATCTTTTCCTTCTGTTGGGCAGGTCCATGGCTGGTGGTGTGTTTTGGGGTGTCTGTGGAATTATTATGATTTTAGGTAGCCTCTCTGCTAATGGGTGGGCTTGTGTTCCTCTCTTGCTAGTTGCTTGGCATAGGGTGTCCAGCACTGTAGCTTGCTTGTTGTTGAGTTAAGTTGGGTGTTGCTCTTGAGATGATGATCTCTGGGACATTTTCACCATTTGATATTATGTGGAGCTGGGAGGTCTCTTGTGGACCAGTGTCCTGAAGTTGGCTCTCCCACCTCAGAGGCACAGTACTGACTCCTGGCTGTAGCACCAAGAGCCTTTCATCCACATGGCTCAGAATAAAAGGGAGAAAAAGCAGAATGAAAGAAAGAAAGAAAGAAAGAAAAGAGGATAAAATAAAATAAAATAAAATAAGGTAAAATAAAAGTTATTAAAATAAAAAAAATATTAAGAATTTTTTTAAACTAAAAAAAAAAAAAGAAAACAAACGGATGGATAGAACCCTAGGACAAATTCTGAAAGCAAAGCTATACAGCCACAATCCCACACTGAAGCATATACATACACACTCACAAAAAGAGGAAAAGGGGAAAAAATAATGAATCTTGCTCTCAAAGTCCACCTCATCAATTTGGGATGATTCATTGTATATTCAGGTATTCCACAGATGCAGGGTACATTAATTTGATTGTGGAGATTTAATCCATTGTTCCTGAGGCTGCTCGGAGAGATTTCCCTTTCTCTTCTTTGTTTGCACACCTCCCAGTGTTCAGTTTTGGGTTTGGCCCCATCTCTGTGTGTAGGTCGCCGGAGGGTGACCTTCGCTCAGACAAGACGATGTTAAAAGAGCCGCTGATTCAGGGACTCTTGCTCACTCAGGCCTGAGGGAGGGAGGGGTATGGAGTGTGGGGCGATCCTGCAGTGGCAGAGGATGTCTTGATGTTGCACCAGCCTGAGGCTTGCCATGTGTTCTCCTGGGGAAGTTGTCCCTAGATCCCAGGACACTGGCAGTGGTGGGCTGTGCAGGCTCCCCAGAAAGGGGATGTGGACAGTGACCTGTGCTCGCACACAGGCTTCTTGGTAGTGGCAGCAGCAGCCTTAGCATCTTATGCCCGTCTCTGTGGTCTGCACTGATAGCTGTGGCTTGCGCCCATCTCTGGAGCTCCTTTAAGCAGCGCTCTTAATCCCCTCTCCTCTCTCCACAGGAAACAAAGAGGGAAGAAAAAGTGTCTTGCCTCTTTGGCAGGTCCATACTTTTTCCCGGACTCCCTCCCAGCTAGCCGTGGTACACTAACCCCTTCAGCCTGTGTTCACGACTCCAGTCCTCTCCATGCACTCAGACTGAAGCCTGAGCCTCAGCTCCCAGCCCCGCCTGCCCCAGCGGGTGAGAAGACCAGCCTCAGGGGCTAGTGAGTGCTGGTTGGCACTGATCCTCTGTGCGGAAATCTCTCCGCTTTGCCCTCTGCACCTCTGTTGCTGTGCTCTCCTCCTCGGCTCCGAATCTTCCCCTTTCTGCCACCCAGAGTCTCCACCTGTGAAGAGGCTTCTAGTGTTTGGAAACCTTTCCTCCTTCGCAGCTCCCCTCACTGGTGTAGGTCCCATTCCTTTTGCTTTGTCTCTGTTTATTCTTTTTACTTTTGCCCTACCCAGCTACGTGGGGATTTTCTTGCCTTGTGGGAGGTCTGAGGTCTTCTTCAAGCGTTCAATAGGTGTTCTGTAGGAGTTGTTCCACTTGTAGATGTATTTCTGATGTATCTGTGGGGAGGAAGGTGATCTCTGTGTCTTACTCTTCTGCCATCATCCCCCTCTCCCTCACATAGGCTTTTGTCACTCGTTTTCATTAATTTTTTCTTCATTCTCATATGGATAATTTGAAAGTTTTTGTCTTCCATCTTACAGAGTCTTTCTACTTCTTGATTAATTCTGCTGTTGATACTCTGTATTACATTTTTCATTTTATTCATTTAATTTTTCACCTCTGGAATTTATTCTTGATTCTTTGAAGATCCATCTTTCTGTTAAAATTCTCATTTCGTTTGTGCTTTGTATTCCTGATTTAATTGAACTGTATTTCTTTGTTTTTTTCTAGTTTTATGAACTTCTTTATACAATTACTTTGATTTATTTATTGGGCATATCACAGATCTCCATATTTAGTGCTTATTTACTGGAAGATTATTGTGTTCCTCTGGTGGTCATATTTCCTTGATTATTCATGTTCCTTGAAGTTTTGTGGTGTGTTTACATTTAAAGTAGCAGTCACCTCTTCCAATCTTTACTTACTGTTTTTGGGAAATAAATACCTTCTTTCAGCCATCCCAGGAATTTTGAATCTATGTCAGACCTTCTATAGGTACACCTGTTCTACCCTTCTTTCTACTTCTTGTGGTAGAATTCTTAAGCTTGTATGCCTTCTCTCAATGCTGCAACACACCAGGCCAGTACAAATAGTCTCTCATTATTTTTCCAAAGGTGACACTAAGGTTCAAGTTGTGATCTCTTTCTGGCTCATAGATTTGTGCCACCTTTCTGTGCAAGCTCACTAGCTTCTGTGAAGCCTGAACAAAGAGCCAGTCACTGTGTTT
Source organism: Mesoplodon densirostris (assembly GCF_025265405.1). Classification (NCBI taxonomy): domain Eukaryota; kingdom Metazoa; phylum Chordata; class Mammalia; order Artiodactyla; family Ziphiidae; genus Mesoplodon; species Mesoplodon densirostris. The sequence goes on from NC_082681.1 coordinate 86,574,777, forward strand.
GTGTTTGTGTGTGTGAGAGAGTAAGAGAGATGAAGAGACAGAAAGACAGTGAAAGAGATATGGAGATACGAGTGCTGGGCAAGTCCATGTTCCAGTTGGTGAAATCCAAAATTGATGCAATCCCAGCAGCTTGTGTATGAGCTACCTGATGGAGGTTGCAATATAGTTACTAGTATCTGTATCCCTTTACTGTCTTCTGAGAGTCCTTTCAGCCTCTCTCCTATTCTCTTCCAATTCCCTCAATCATGTAGCTCATGATTTAGTACTCTGTACGGGGAAAGAGAGAAATGAGCCCCTTTGGAAGCATCCAGTACAACTGGGGAAGCTGATTGCTCACTCACATGTTCTCCCATTAACCTATGGGAGATATTGTGTTCTGAGAAAACTCTCTTGGCACTAAGCTTTGCCACCTTGAGTGAGAAGTTATGCATGTAATGTCAAGCTATTCCGTTTACGCATTCCCTTGCTTCCAAACTAATTTTTTACTCCAGTGGTGTGTTGAACATCTTCTCTGGAAATCTGGACTTCCACAAAAGCTCTCTCATCTGTGAGTGATTATGAAAGTGTTTTACAGGAGCTACTAGGCCACAGCCAAGTGGGGCTGGAGCTCATTCACAGGACATGGGAGGATCCACAGCCAGATCTGAGGTCTCTCTGATTATTACCCAGTTTATGCCTGTGTATTCCTGCTGGGTGACTTGGCATATGGTTCTGGATCAAACAACTTCCACAAAGACAGTTTTGTTCAAGGTTGAATGTCAAATTTTTGTTACTGAGGAGAGGTACAAAATCGTGCATTGTCTTCTGCCACCAGGATGTTTACATAACTCCACCAACAAGTAGAATTTGAAATTAAAAACAATATTAATTATATTAGCACCAGCAAAATTAAAATACTTATATAAAAATCTAATAAATATTTATCATATAGATATGAGGACTACTACAAAACTCTGATGAATGATGTCAAGGCATACCATATTGAGATATTTTTTATTCATGAATAGGAAGACTCAATAATGTTACGATGTCAGTTCTTCCCAACTTGACCTGTAGATTCAACACAGTTCTAACAGAACCCCAGCTCGTTAGTTTGTGGATATCAACAAATTCATACTAAAATTTATATGGAGAAGCAAAAGCCCCAGAATATTCAAAATAATATTGAGAAGAACAAAGTTGGACAAATGACATTCTGAACTTCAAACTTTATCTTAAATTTATAGTAACCAACACTGTGTGATATTGGCAAAAAGGAAAACAAACAAGCAAAAAACACCAAAACAAATACATCAATGGAACAGAACAGAGAGTCCAGAAATAGATTGTCATAAATATAAACAATTGATCTTAATAAAAGAGCAAAGGGAATACAATAGAGTGAAGATTGTCTTTTCAACAAATGGTGCTGGAAAAACTGGGCATCCACATGCAAAAAAAAAAAAGGAGTGTAGACAAAGTCATTATACACTTCACAAAAACTAATTAAATATGGATCACAGGCTTAAATATAAAATACAAAATATAAAAACCCTGTAAAATAATATAAGGAAAAACCTAGGTAAATTTGGGTATATCAATATCTTTTTATTTTAATTATTTTTTAACATCTTTATTGGAGAATAATTGCTTACAATGGTGTGTTACTTTCTGCTTTATAACAAAGTGAATCAGTTATACATAAACATATGTCCCCATATCTCTTCCCTCTTGCATCTATATCCCTCCCACCCACCCTATCCCACACCTATAGGTGGTCACAAAGCACCAAGCTAATCCCCTTGTGCTATGCGGCTGCTTCCCACTAGCTATCTATTTTACATTTGGTAGTGTATATATGTCCATGCGAATCCCTCACTTTGTCCCAGCTTACCTTTCCCCCTCACCATATCCTCAAGTCCATTCTCTAGTAGGTCTGTGTCTTTATTACCATCTTACCCCTAGGTTCTTCATAACCATTTATTTGCTTGCTTTTTAGATTCCATATATATGTGTTAACATATGGTAATTGTTTTTATCTTTCTGACTTACTTCACTCTGTATGACAGATGCTAGGTCCATCCGCCTCACTACAAATAACTCAATTTCGTTTCTTTTTATGGCTGAGTAATATTCCATTGTATATATGTGCCACATCTTCTTTATCCATTCATCTGTTGATGGACACTTAGGTGGCTTCCATGTCCTGCCTATTGTAAATAGAACTGCAATGAATATTTTGGTACATGACTCTTTTTGAATTATGGTTTTCTCAGGGTATATGCCCACTAGTGGGATTGCTGGGTCGTATGGTAGGTCTATATTTAATTTTTTAAGAAACCTCCATATTGTTCTCCATAGTGGCTGTATCAATTTACTTTCCCCCCAACAGTGCAAGAGTGCTTATTTTCTCCACACCCTCTCCAGCATTTATTGTTTAAAGATTTTTTGATGATGGCCATTCTGACTGGTGTGAGATGATATTTCATTGTAGTTTTGATTTGCATTTCTCTAATGATTAATGATGTTGAGCATTCTTTCATGTGTCTGTTGGCAATCTGTATATCTTCGTTGAAGAAATGTCTATTTAAGTCTTCTGGCCATTTTTGGATTGGGTTGTTTATTTTTTTGATATTGAGCTGCATAAGCTACTTGTAAATTTAGGAAATTAATCTTTTGTCAGCTGCTTCATTTGAAAATATTTTCTCCCATTCTGAGGGTTGTCTTTTGGTCTTGGTTTCCTTGGTGTGCAAAAGCTAGTAAATTTCTTTATGTCCCATTTATATATTTTTGTTTTTATTTCCATTTCTCTAGGAGGAGGGTCCAAAAGGGTCTTGCTGTGATTTATGTCATAGAATGTTCTGCCTGTTTTTCCTCTAAGAGTTTGATAGTGTCTGGCCTTATATTAGGTCTTTAATCCATGTTGAGTTTATTTTTGTGTATGGTGTTAGGGAATGTTCTAATTTCATTCTTTTACATGTAGTTGTCCAATTTTCCTAGAACCACTTATTGTAGAGGTGGTCTTTTCTGCACTGTATATTCCTGCCTCCTTTATAAAAGATAAGGTGACCATATGTGCTTGGGTTTATCTCTGGGCTTTCTATCCTCTTCCATTGATCTATATTTCTGTATTTGTGCAAGTATGATACTGTTTTGATTACTGTAGCTTTGTAGTATAGACTCAAGTCAGGGAACTTGAATCCTCCAGCTCTGTTTTTCTTTCTCAAGATTGCTTTGGCAATTCGGTGTCTTTTGTATTTCCATACAAATTGTGAAATTTTTGCCTCAAGTTGGGTGAAAAATGCCAGTGGTAGTTTAATAGGGATTCATTGAATCTGTAGATTGCTTTGGGTAGTAGAGTCATTTTCACAATGTTGATTCTTCCAACCCAAGAAAATGGGAAATCTCTCCATCTGTTTGTATCATCTTTAATTTCTTTCATCAGTGTCTTATAATTTTCTCCATACAGGTCTTTTGTCTCCTTATGTGGGTTTATTCCTAGATATTTTTTTCTTTTTGTTGCAATGGTAAATGGGAGTTTTTTATTAATTGCACTTTCAGATTTTTAATTATTACTGTATAGGAATGCAAGAGATTTCTGTGCATTAATTTTGTATCCTGCTACTTTACCAAATTCATTGATTGGCTCTAGGAGTTTTCTGGTAGCATGTTTTGGATTCTCTCTATATAGTATCATGTCATCTGCAAACAGTGACAGCTTTACTTCTTTCCCAGTTTGGATTCCTTTTATTTCTTTTTCTTCTCTGATTGCTGTGGCTAAAACTTCCAAAATGATATTGAATACTAGTAGTGAGAGTTGGCAACCTTGTCTTGTTCCTGATCTTAGTGGAAATGGTTTCAGTTTTTCACCACTGAGGACGATGTTAGCTGTGAGTTTGTCATATATGGCCTTTATTATGTTGAGGTATGCTCCCTCTTTGCCTACTTTCTGGAGGGTTTTTATCATAATTTGGTGATATGAATTTTGTCAAAAAATTTCTCTGCATCTATTGAGATGATCATATGTTTTTTTCTCCTTCAATTTGTTAATATGGTATATCACATTGACTGATTTCCATATATTGAAGAATCCTTGCATTCCCGGGATAAAACCCACTTGATCATCGTGTATGATCCTTTTAATGTGCTGCTGAATTCTGTTGGCTAGTAGTTTGTTGAGGATTTTTGCATCTACATCATCAGTGATATTGGCCTATAGTTTTCTTTCTTTGTGACATTTTTCTCTGGTTTTGGTGTCAGGGTGGTGGTGGCCTCATTGAATGAGTTTGGGACTGTTCCTCTCTCTGCTATATTTTGGAAGAGTTTGAGAAGGAAAGGTTTTAGCTCTTCTACAAACTTGCTTGTGAAGCCATCTGGCCCTGCTCTATTGTTTGTTGGAAGATTTTTAACCACAATTTCAATTTCAGTGCTTGTGATTGGTCTGTTCGTATTTTCTTTTTCTTCCTGGTTCAGTCTCGGAGTGTTGTGCATTTCTAAGAATTTGTCCATTTCTTCCAGGTTTTACATTTTATTGCCATACAGTTGCTTGTAGTAATCTCTTATGATCCTTTGTATTTCTGCAGTGACAGTTGTTACTTCTCCTTTTTCATTTCTACTTCTATTGTTTTGAGTCTTCCCTCTTTTTTTTCTTGATAAGTCTGGCAAATGGTTTATCAATTTTTTTTTAACAAATTTAATGTTATACATATACATATGTTCCCATATCCCCTCCCTTTTGTGTCTCCCTCCCGCCCTCCCTATCCCACCCCTCCAGGCGGTCCCCTTCCCCCTCCCCATATCCTCAATATCAATTTTTTTTATCTTCTCAAAAACCAGCGTTTAGTTTTATTGATCTTTGCTATGGTTTCCATCATTCCTTTTTTGTTTATTTCTGATCTCATTCCATGTCATTGGAATCTTGATAAGGATTGCATTTTAATAGTTTGAACATTTTGACAATATCAGTTCATCCAATCTATGAACATGAGATATCTTTCCATTTATTTCTGTCTTCTTAAATTTCTTTCATCAATATCTCCTAATATCTGTGTGTGTGTGTGTGTGTGTGTGTGGTACACGGGCCTCTCACTGTTGTGGCCTCTCCCATTGTGGAGCACAGGCTCTGGATGTGCAGGCTCAGTGGCCATGGCTCACGGGCCAGCCGCTCCGTGGCATGTGGGATCTTCCCAGACTGGGGCAAGAACCCGTGTCCCCTGCATCAGCAGGCGGACTCTCAACCACTGCACCACCAGAGAAGCCCAATATCTTCTAATTTTAACTGTAGAGATCTTGGTTAAATTTATTCCTAAGTACTTATTGTTTTGATGGTATTACAAATAGGATCATTTTCTTTATTTCTTTTGCAGATCTTTTGTTGTTAGTTTGTAAAAATGCTACTGACTTTTGTGTGCTGCTCTTGCAACTTTATTGAATTCATTGATTAGATCTAATATCTTTGGCACATTCTTCAGGATTTTTTAACCATTTAATAACTTTTATTAGCAAAATAAAAGGAGGAACCTATCCATTTGCCTGAAAAAAAGATTCAAACACAAGGTAAAAAACAAAACAAAACAATGAAGCACTACTGGACGATTGCAGAAGAGCTCCAGTTGAAATGGCTCCTACCACTGCCTTTGGTATTTTTGGAATATAATCTTCAACTTATAGAGCAGGAAGGATATTTAGCTCAGCTTTTTCACAGCTCATAAGCAGTGAGGTTGTCAATGAAACTATCAACCCAAAGTAAGTACTTATCTCCATCAATCGGTGTTGGGCCTTTATTTTCCTGCATGCTCACTATAGTTCCTTGATATGATTTAATAAGAGTATCAAACACTGCTTTGTGCCAGGCACAGGTTCTGTGGATGCAGCAAGATCAAAAGTTACAGTCTCTTCCTTTAAGGATCAAACATTCTTGGTTGCAGAGGACAGACAAATAATGTGTGGAAGTGATAAATGTCATGAAGAAATGTAAGCATGAAAAGACAGAGGGTGGTGAAAGTGTGCGCCTTTGGATAGAGTGATCTGTGAAGCCTCAGATGTAGACCTTTGAGAAGGGACCTTAAATACACATTGAACATCTATGAGTTAAAAGAAATCTGGAGGAAATGTTCCATCCCGAGGGAACAGCAAGCACAAAGTCGTGAATTGGATTGAGCCTCTGTGTTGTAGGAACAGAGAGAAAGAGAGAGAGGTGAGCGAGGGCGTTATGTAGTCAGAGATGAGGTAGGCAGGAGCATATACAATATACACACACAGAAATTTTTCTACCTGAGACCACCCTGCTAAGGAGGGAGGGTGTACAAATCTCTCAAAAGGCAACAAAATGCAGGATGAAGCAGACTTCCAACCGCATCACTAGAGGGATGCCTTTCCTCAGTGGGTAGAGCCAAGTTAGACAATCACAAGGGATGGGCTGGGTTCTGCCCTCTGAAGACCAATCCTCGTCCAGGGGTGGGGTGGTCTGTGGGGGCGGACCTCAGCCACTCCTGACCCACCCAGCCCTCAGGTGCTGCACCGGCCATGCTTACCAGCAGGCAGTGTAGTAAGCATAGCTGCAGCCACCTCCCACCCGTAGTGGCAGGAACAGGAGACAGGGACCCACCTGGAAGCACCTCCACACCACTGTCCAGCTTCCTGCGGTGGTGGCCACCTGAGCCAGTGTCCTGGCAGGGGCAGAGAGCAGCCACAGCAGCAGAGCCTCCTGGAGTGGCCTGCAGCACCCCACCACACATTAAAGATGAGCAGGTGCTCAGGGCACGTGGTGGGGGCCAGATGCAGTGGAGGGGGAATGGAGGAAGAGGGAACTCAAGGGCAATCAGCTCTGGGACCCTGGGAGGAGGGGGCTGGAGACGGCAGAGGCAACCTCTTCAGGATTTTGTATGCAGTACATAAAATAATGTCATCTGAAAACAGTGACAGTTTTACCTCTTCTCTTCCAATTTGGATACCATTTATTTGTTTTGCTTACCTGATTTCTCTGGCTAGGACTTTCAGCCCTATGTTACATAAGACTGGTGAGAATGGGTACCATTGTCTTGTGTCTAATATTAGAGGAAAATCTTTCAACTTTTCACCATTAAATCTGTTAGCTGTGGGCTTGTCCTATATAGCCTTTATTATGTTGAGGAATGTTTCTTCTAGACCTAATTTGTTAGCATTTTTATCATGAAATTATGTTAAATGTTGGCAAATGCTTTTGATGTGTCTGTTGAGATGATCATATGATTTTTATCTTTTATTCTATCAATGTGATATTTTGTAATTATGACTACCCTATGTATTATGTATTGATTACCTATATATTAGCCATCCTTGCATCCCAGGAGTGAATGCCACTTGATCATGGTGCTTGATCTATTGAATGTGTTGCTGAATTCGATTTGCTAGAGGATTTTTGAGAATTTTTGCATCTATATTCATCAGGGATGTTGGCCTATAGTTTTCTTATAGTGTCCTTATCTGGCTTTGGTATCAGGGTAATGCTGGCCTTATAAAATGAGTTTGGAAGTGTTCTCTCCTCCTCGATTTTTTGGAAGTGTTTGAGAAGGATAGAGTTAATTCTTTAAATTTTTGATAAAATTAAACAGGGAAACCACCTGGTAGTAGAGTTTCTTTGTTAAGAGGTTTTTGATTACTGATTTAATCTCCTTACTATTAATGATCTTTTTGGCTTTTCTATTTCTTCCTGATCAAATCTGGATAGTGTGTATATTTTTAAGAATTTTCCATTTCTTCTAGGTTGTCTAGTTCCTTGGTGTAAAGTTGTTCACATTAGCCATTTTTGATCTTTTGTATTTCTGTGGTATCAGTTTTAATAACTCATCTTTTATTTATAATTTTGTTATTTTGGGCTCTCTTTTTTCTTTCATTAGTCTAGCTCAAGGTTTGTCTTATTTTTTTACCTTTTCAAAGGTAAACTCTTTGTTTGGTTAATCTTATCTTTTTTTTCCTGTTCTCTATTTCATTTATTTTCATCTTATCTTTATTATTTTCTTTCTTCTGCTAAATTTGGGCTTAGTTTGTTTTGTTTAGTTCATTAATATGTACAGTTAGGCCTTTTATTTTAGATCTTTCTATTTTCTTGGTGTATATGTTTATATTGGGTTGGCCAAAAAGTTTGTTTGGGTTTTTCCATAACATCTTATTGATATTACAAATTTTCCTCTTAGAACTGCTTTTAATGCATCATATAAGTCTTGATATGTTTTATTTCCATTTTCATTTGTCTCAGATACTTTTAAAATCTCCTCTTTAATTTCTTCCTTAACCCACTGGTTGTTCAGAAGAGTGTTTTTCAATTTCCACATATCCATGAGTTTTTGTTTTCCTCCTGTTATTGATTTCTAGCTTCATACCATTGTGGTCAGAAAAGATACCTGGTATAATTTTAGTCCTCTTGAATTTGCTAAGACTTGTTTTGTGGCCTAAAATAAGATCTATCATAGAAAATGGTCCATATACACTTGAGAAGAATGTGTATTCTGCTGTTGTTGGATAGAATGTTCTGTATATGTCTGTTAGAGCCATTTGCTCTATAGCTTTGTTTAAATCCACTTTTTCCTTATTGATTCTCTGTATGGATGATCTATCCGTCTACCCATTGTTAATAGTGGGGTATTAAACACTCCGACTGTTATCATATTGCTGTGAATTTCTCCTTTAAGCTCTGTTAGTTTCTGCTATATTTATTTAGATGTTCTGATGTTGGGTGCATAAATATTTACAATTGTTATATCTTCTTGATGAATTGATCCTTGTTTCATTATGTAATGATCTTATTTGTCTCTTTTTACCATTTTTATCTTAAACTTTACTTTGTCTAATACAAAAATAATTACCTATGCTTTTTTTGGGGTTACCATTTGCTCGAAATATCTTTTTCTATTCCTTTATTCTCAGTCAGCAGTGTGTCTTTAAAACTAGATTTAGTCTTTTAGGCAGGATATTGTCTGATGTTTTTATTCATTCAGTCACTTTACTTTTTTTAGGTGGAGTATTTACTCCATTTCCCCTTAAAATAAGTTTTTATAGGTAAGGACTCAGTAGGGTCATTATAATATTTATTTCCTGACTGTTTTGTAGATCCATTGTTCCTTGCTTCTTATCCTGCTGTCATTTTCTATGATTTTATGAGCTTTTGTAACAGTATGCTTTGACTTTATCATGTTCCTTTGTGTAACCACTACCAGTTTTTCCTTTGTGGTTAACATGAGGCTCACATAAGATATCTTAAAATAATAACACCCAATTTTAAAGTGAGAACAACTTAACTTTGATAGCATTCCTAGACTTTACACGTTTTCTTCTCCCTCACACGTTTTAGATCACTTACGTTACAATTTACATATATTTTATAAGGATTATCATGTAACAAATCATTGTAGTCGTGGTAGTCATGGCATTTTTAATACTTTTTTTCATTTTAAACTAGAGTTGGAAGTGAATAATGCACCATTACCATATTAGAGAATCTGACTTTGAATATATATATATATATATATATATATATATATATATATCCCATTACCTGTGAGTTTTACATTACCTTCATATGTTTTTACAATGTTAATTAGTGTCCTTTTACTTCCACTTGAAGAATTCCTTTAGCATTTCTTATAAAGCAGGCCTAGTGGTGAGGAATCCTCTCAGCTTTTGTTTGTTAAAAAATTAGTTTTTCCTTCATTTCTGAAGGTATCTTTGCAGGGCATAGTACTCTTAATTGACTCTTTGCTTTTAATATTTTGAATATATCATCCAATTTTTCTCCTGACCTGAAATATTTCTGTTGAGAAATCTACTCATAGTCTTGTGGGTTTCTCTTGTATGTGATATGGTGTTTTTCTCTTGCTACTTTCAAAATACTTTCTTTGTCTTTGACTTTGACAATTGAATTATGATATGTCTTGCTGCAGCCCTATTTGTGTTCAACCTATTTTTGGCGCTTTGGGCTTCATGGATCTGGCCGTCCATTTCTCTCCCAAGGTTTGGGAAGTTTTCAGCTATTATTTCTTTAAATATAATTTCTGTCCCTTTCTCTTTGCCTTTTGGTATTCCCATAATATGGATATTGTTTATTTTGATTTTGTTCTATAAGTCCTGTAGGCTATCTTCACTCTTTTTCATTCTTTTCTCTTTGTTCCTCTGACAGGATAATTTCAAATACTCTGTTTTCTAGATCACTGATTCTTTCTTTCTCACAGTCAAATCTGCTGTTGAAGCTCTCTATTGAATTCTTCAGTTCAGTCATTGTCTCTTCAGCTCTTGGATTTCTGATTGGTTCTTTTTGATTGTTTCTATTTATTTGTCTGACATCTGGCTTGTCATGCATTTTTTTTTAAATTTTGTGTAATTGCATGTTCTTGTAGTTTTCTAAACTTCTTTAAGAAGATTACTTTGAATTCTTTATGTGACAGATCTCCCTTTCTTTTGGGTCAGTTATTGGATATTTATTAGTTTCCTTTAGTGATGTCATGTTTGCCTGATATTTTTATTCTTGATTTTTTTTACATGGGTGTATATGCATTTGAGAAAGTGGTCTCCACTTACAGACTTTAGAAGTTCACTTTGACAGAAACACTTTTTTACCTGTCAGCACAGTTTGGGATTCTGGACCTGTCAAGTGATAGTGTCCTTGGGCAGGTGTAGCTAGGTGTCAGTGCCTATTTTTAGGCAAGGCCACTGCCTGAGCTCTGAGTTGAGTGGGTGCTGCTTACTGAGAACAGTTGGATAAGGCTGATGGCTTGGTTGCCTTCCCATGTGAAACTGTAGAATGAGCTCCATGGTTTCCTGGATTCTCTGGTCAGGCTTTCTAGATGGGTGGACTAGGTAGTATACTTAGCAGTAGATGGGGCTATGAATTAACTTCCCTGCCTAGGTGAGGCAGCAGAGCAAACGCAAGGTCACCACAGCCAAGTGTTTGGGGATCTGAATCAGGCAGGACTGATCACAGAATTCTCTGACCAGATGGGGCTACTGGTCTTGCTCTGCAGATATGGAGAGCAGAGAGTTGTGTTCTCTGCCAAAATGCCACTATATGTGGGGCTGTTGGATGGGCAATGTAGCTTCCTATATGCTCTGATTAGGTTCCCTGATCAGGAGGGTTGAAGGCTGTATTCAACAGTGGGCAGGACTATGAATTAGTTTCTCTGCTGTGGTGGGGCCATCATACAGGCCCCAAGTCCAACTAAGGTCCTGTTTGGGGATCAAATTAGACAGAGCTATGCATGAATTCCTTGGCCTGATGGGCTACTGCCCTAGATATGCAAAAGATCAGGGCCACCAGCTGGGTTCTATGCTTAAGTGCCACTGTAACAAGACGGGCTATGCAGATTCCTGGGAAATCTGGTTATATTTCCTGGTCAGACTGGACTGGAGGATGTATGCAGCTTTGAGTGAAGCTATAAATTAGCTTCCCTGCCCATTTGACTCTGGAGAATAAGTTCCATTCCAGGAAGTCTTTTTGTTTGGGTACCAAATCAGGCAGAAGGGCATGCTAAGCTCCCTGGCCAGTTGAGGTCACTGGCTTTGTTCTGACAATGGGCAGAGCCACTGGCAAGGCTCTTCACTCAAGTGTTGCTGAGCCAAGCAACTTCTCACGTGCTTAAGCCAAGCTTCCTTGTTGGTAGAGGCCAGGAGTTACACTTACAGTTATGAATTAGGTTCCCTGTCTGAACAAAGCAGCAGAATCAGCTACAAGGCCTGCAAAACTCTTTGTTTGGGGTCCTGAATCAAATAGAATTGCGTCCCAAGTCCCCTAGCCAAACACCAACTGTGTCCTGGTTCTTCAGATGTACACTGCTACCAGCCAGGCTCTCTGCTCAAGTGCTGATGGGTTAAGCATCTTCCAGGGTGTTTAGGCCAGGTTTCCTGGTTGGGAGGTGCTAAGAGCTACACTCAGTAATGGGCAGGACTATACATTAGCTCCCCCGCCTGGGGAGAGAAGGAGAACTGGTAATGATGAGAAGGCTCTTTGTGTTGACTCAGACAGAACTACACTCCAAATTCCCAGATAAACAAGGCCACTGGCTTTGCTCCAGAGACAGGCAGCACTACTGACTAGGCTCTCTGTTTGAGTGCTGCTGGGTTAAGTAGCTCTCCAGGTGCTCTGACCAGGCTTCCTAGTCTGACAGGACCAGGAGCCACACTCAGCAGTGGGAAGGGTTTTAAATTAGCTCTCCTGCCTGTGCAGAGTGGAGACTAGGCTCCAATACTAGCAAAATTCTTTGTTTGGGATCTCAGATCTATGCCCTGTTGAGTTCCCTGGTCACACTGCATTACAATCTTGGCTCTGTAGATGAGCTAAGCCACTGTTTGGGATTTCTACCTGGGCTCTGCTGCAAGTGGGAACTCGGTCTACCAAGATCCAAGCACTGGTTGCTGTAAGCCCCACCCCCCTTCTCCATCATAATCTGATTCCCAGTAATAAACCCTGCAGATTCCCCTGTGATGCCCATTATGTGAGACCAGAGAAGATCTTCTGAGAAGAAATACACAGTGTTAATGGAGCTGTATGCCCATCTTGTTATTTTTCCAACTAGAGAAATCATGGGCCGGTGGGGTGTTCTCAGGGTTGTGCTGTAACAACCTGGGTGAGGGGTGATGTGATCACTGTGTAGCCATCCCTCTCACCCTTCTAATGGAGTCTGTCTTGGTCTTTGTGATGTGGGGTTTTGATTCAGCCTCACCCCAAGTTTCTAAGATTTTCACAGTGGTGTCTTGTCCATGAATAGCTGTTAGTTGGTCTTCTTGTGAGGATGGGGGTAAAGTCAGGAACAACCTATGTTGCCATCTTTGTGACATTACTCTTGCTTTGTTTGTTTCTTAAGATTGTTTTGGCTATTTGGGGTATTTTTATGTTCCATATTAATTTTAGAATTAGTGTTTCTCTTTTTGTAAAAAGAAATACCTTTGGGATTTTGATACGGATTGCATTGAATCTGTAGAATGCTTTTGGTCGTATGGATATTTTAACAATATTATTATGTATTCCATAACAATACAATTTATGTATTCATAAACGTGGGATGTCTTTCCATTTATTTGTCTTCTTTAATTTCTTCATCAACATTTTGTAGTTTTCAGTATACAAGTCTTTTGCCTCTTTGGTTAAGTTTATTCTTAAGTTTTTTTTTTATTATTTTTGATGTTTTTATAAGTGTAATTTTTAAATTAATTTCCTTTTGGGATTTTTTTTTTTTTTTTTTTTTTTTTTTTGTGGTACACGGGCCTCTCACTGCTGTGGCCTCTCCCGCTGTGGAGCACAGGCTCCGGACACACAGGCCCAGTGGCCATGGCTCACGGGCCCAGCCGCTCCGTGGCACGTGGGATCGTCCCAGACCGGGGCACGAACCCGTGTCCCCTGCATCGGCAGGCGGATTCCCAACCACTGCGCCACCAGGGAAGCCCCCTGGGATTTTTTTATTACTGTATACAAGTACACCTGATTTTTATATATTGTTTTATAACCTGCAGCTTTACTGAGTTCCTATATTAGTTCTAACAGTTTTGGTGTGTGTGTGTGTGTGTAGTCTTTAGGGTTTTCAATGTATATAATCATGACGTCATGATCCAGTGTAGGTGTTGAATGGAAGTTGAGAAGGTGGGCACCCTTGGGTTGTTTTTGATCTTAGAGGAAAAGCTTTCACTTTTCTTTGTTGCGTCTGATGTCAAATGTGTGCTTTTAATATATGTCCTTTATCATATTGAGTAAACTACTATTCTTAGTTTGTTGAATGCTTTTGTCGTGAAAGGGTTTTAATTTTTTCAAATGCTTTTTCTGCATCTATTGAGATTATCATGTAATTTTTATCTTTTATATTTTATTGTGGTGTATCATATTGATTGATTTTCATATGTTGAAGCAACTTACAACCTACCAAGACTGAATCATGAAGTAATAGAAAATCTGAGCAGCCATTTAATGAGTAAGGAGATTAAATTAGTGATCAATAACCTCTCAACAAAGAAAAGCCCAGATCCACATGGCTTCACTGATGAATTCTACCAAATATTTAATGAAGAATTAACACCAACACTTCTAGAACCCTTCAAAAAATTGAAGAGGAAGGGATACTTCCAAACTAATTCGGTGAGACCAGCATTACTTCATTACCAAATTCACAGGCTCCACAAGAAAACAATAGGCCAGTATTTCTTATTATGGTAGATGCAAAAAGCATCATAAAATACTAGACAAACTAAATTCAACAGCACATTGAAAGGATCATAAACCACAATCAAGTGGGATTTTCCCCTAGAATGCAAGGGATATGCTCTGAGACACATATGCTCTGAGACATACAAAACAGGAACCAGAGCAGTTCCTCAAAAAGTGTGAACATTGGACATATGTTTCAATCTTCTCTTTTTCTCCTCAGGGAGAAGCTGGGGGCTATGAATTTTCTCAGTTATGTTGCACTGAGTCAGGTGAAAGGCTCTGGCAGTGTGTACTAGTTAAAACCATTGTCTCTGTTCTCAGCGGTCCCCGGGAATTTAGAGTATGCCAGGTCTCATCAACATTCTGAGACAGGTGATACAGAGACAGTTCCTTAGGAATCCCTGCCAAAAAATCAGAACATTGAACGGACACTTCATCTTTTTTCATCCGGGAAAGCTTGGATTTAAAGGTTTGTGCCCACTTGTTTTGTGCTAAGGAGAGGGAGTGGCTATGGCCAGTGAGGGTATACTAGTTTAAACTGTCACTTTTGTTTTCATTGGCTCCCAACCTGGGACCCTTTCTTTCAGTGCTCAGGTGCAGGCAAGGCAGAAATCAGTCCCTCAGGTAGCCCCTTAGAAAGTCAGAATATTGGACATAGGGTTCAGTCTTCTTCTCTCACCAGGAAGGAGCTGAGAGCTGAAATTTTCCTCCCAATCATGTGGCACTGTGTCACAAGGAAGGAATATGGTGAAAAAGTGCCACAAATTTTTGATGCAGCTGGCTTTATGATCATCTCGGATGCAAGAGCCTCTCATCCAGTGTCTGGATTTCTCACAAAGGGAATTAGTCCATGTATTGTTGAATTTGTGTGTCCATGGCGAGAAGAAGGGTCCAGGGCTTCCTATTGTGACATCTTGCTGATGTTACTCCTGTCTTTAGTTTTCTGAAGTGTGATTATGATGTATCTTAGTATGGATAGCTTTGAATTGTTTGAGGTTCATTCAAGTTCTTTCATCTGTAGTATTACACATTTCACCAAATATAGAAAAATATCAGCCATTATTATTTTATAAACTTTCCAGCCCCATCCTTTTCTTCTGTTCTTTTGGGACTCTGATGACATAAATGTTAGAGCCTACCCAGTGTGTTGTTATTTTGCTTATTAAATTTTCAGGTCTATAATATCTCTTTGGGTTTTTTTAAGTCCTCTATTTGGGGGAGATATTTTCTATAGCTTCATTTGTTTCAAGATTGTAATGGCTTGCTGAACTATTTTTATGATTGCTACTTTAAAATGTCTTTCAGATATTCCAACATCTCACTTATCTCAGTATTGGTGTCTACTTAATGTACTTATTCATTCATTTGTGAGAAAACTGATTCTTGGTATGTTGAGTAATTTTTTTTCTGTATTCTAGATACTTTGTGTGTTATGTTATAAGACTCTGCATCTTATTTAATCTTTTTTTAAGCAATAATTTTTCCTGTTGAGCAATGCACAGTTTTGTGTGGAAGTGTATGGTCAACTCCCTTCTGGGCTCTACTGTCACTATTTCAGCAAATGGAGACTGCTGACACACACTGCCTTGCCAAAGATGGGTGGGTTTGGAGTTCATCCATCCTTTGGCCCTGCTGATACCTGCCAATGAAAGCACAGCACTGACTTGAATTGCCTCACTGCCTCCAATTGGTTTGGAGGTTTTTCTACTGAGGCCCACTGATATCAGGGAGGTGGGAAGTAGAAGACCAACTAGTACCACCGTATTTCTGTAGGTTAGAGTCATTAGCTCAGCTCTCCACTGGGGTCCAATGATCCCAGGAAGTGGGAGAGAAGCATAGGGCCCACTAGCCTTGCCTCCCACCACCTTATTTCACCACTTTGATGTTAAATGGGGGTGGAGACTCAACTCCCTACTTAACTCTAATAATTCCTAAGTGTGAAGGGTAACTGGAGGGCCAACTAGCCCTGCTTTGTGTCACATTATTTAGTCTCATTGCTCCTGGATGAGGGTGACAGTTATACTCCTTACTAGGCCTTACTCTCACCCAAGAGTGGGGAGTGGATTTGTCGTTAAACCCAATACCTGCCATCTTGTTCAGTATTGCTGCCAGTGATGATAAATATTCTAACTCCCCACAGGGCCCTCCCCTAGGGGAAAGTGTAGTAGTGGGAATAGAGTGCTTATTAACCCTGACTCAAACCATTTCTCTATTCTCGTTGCTGCAGGTGGTGGGGGAGACTCAGTTATCTGCTGGGTCCACTTACTCAGGGGAGGGGTGGAATATAGTACTATGTAGACTGTTCCATACCATCTTGCTAAGTCTTATTTCTGCTGGGTAGGGGTGGAGGTTCAGCCCACCCAGGCCAGGGAATTGGAGCTCTGTCTGCTTTCTCTGGATTGAGCATGGAAGATCAGCTCCTTGCTCAGCCTACCTATACCATTCTGACAGGGGAATTAGTATACTGCTCCCTGATTCTGCTACTTGGGTGGGTTGAAGATAAGCTACCTGCTTGGCCCCACAAATATACCACTCATTGGTTGCCTAATTCTTAAGCCAGAGTTCCTGCTGCCACTGGTTCATGTCTATTGGATTCAGATGAGTATCAGGGCACCTAGAAGATATGCACCCAGAGAATGTCAGTGTCTCATTTGGAAGAATGTAGTTGTGGTTAAAGCGTATGGCTTTTGGCAGAATTGAGTTTGTTGTCTATGGAAATGTGCTGAGAACTCCCTCCCCTCAGTGTTTCGGGCAACAGCCCACATTTTACCTGTAGAGGTTCTGCCAATATAATTATTGAAATCAGTCCAACCATATCGAACCAAAACTGAGAATTAGTTTACCTCTATTGTGGGAACCCATGCATTTAAAAATAATTCTAGGGCTTCCCTGGTGGCGCAGTGGTTGAGAGTCCGCCTGCCGATGCAGGGGACACGGGTTCGTGCCCCGATCCCGGAAGATCCCACATGCCGCGGAGCGGCTGGGCCTGCGAGCCATGGCCGCGGAGCCTGTGTGTCCGGAGCCTGTGCTCCGCAACGGGAGAGGCCACAACAGTGAGAGGCCCGCGTACAGCAAAAAAAAAAAAAAAAAAAAAAATTCTACCAAAAATGGCAAGCGCCTCAGCACCAGTAAGGAACAGCAAGGAGTCAGCAAGGATAACACTAAGGCGCACTGATGATTGTGCTACCACTGCCACCTAGTGGCAGCAAACCAAAATGACAAGCTCAGAATAAATATTAGAACTTTAGAAGCACTATATGAGATTTGAAGATGGAGAAACGGAGGCCTTTAGAGAGATGATTATCATCTGATCTATGCATTGTGCATATAAGAAGTCTGATTTACAGAAATAGATGAGGTGATTTTTCAAGGTCACATAGCAAGTTAGTAACAGAACCTGGGTAGATATCTGCTTGGTTAGGAATCATTTCTGTGGTCAAACTACTTCTTAGAATGACAAAACTGAAAAATGTGTAAGGATACAACAAACACCACCTGATTATCTTAGAGTGTGATCCTGTTAGACCCAGTCTTAACTGTTACCACTTGAGATAAGCCAAAGTAGGCTTAAAGATAGAAAAATTAGATTTTCTAATTAGAAGGGTCATGGGGGCACAGATTACATTTTTAATTAGTTTGGATTAAATTAAATGGCAGGATTCAATTTCTTAGGAATATACCCATTGATACTCCCCAATTCTATACCTCATGGCAGACATCAGTAATCAATCATATTTTCTTCCCAAGCCCAGAATCTACTGCCCAGTCCTCAATATACCACTTTAGAAAGACACTGAAGATTTGTGGTAGTTGTAATTCAAGATGAAATCTATTTGTTAGGCCAAGAGTCATTCCATTCATCTCTTCATTGCAATGAACTCTGAGAAGTCACAGATGCCAGAGCTTGGTACTGCAATAGAGCAGAGAACAAGGAATAATCAGTTAATATTTATTGAGCACTTGATGTGAGCTATTCATTTAACCTTCACAAGATTTCTGTAAGAATAGTACTCTAATTATCACCGTTGTAATTTTTTTTTCTCATTTTAGTTAAGAAAACTGAGGCACAGAGAATTTGAATAGATTATCCATGGTCACATAACTAGTAAGTGGTAGGAAGCCCTGGAAGTTGGGCTCTTGAATCTCTGTTCTTAATCATTATGCTCTGATGCCTGCAGAAGTCAGAGAAGGCTTCCTGAAGGAGCAATTTGAGCTAAATATTGAAGAATGAAGAGAAGAAGTTTGGTAAGAGAAGAGTGGGCAGGCATTCCAGGCAGGGAGATTAGTGTATGGGGTAGGGGCAAAGATGCATGATGGGGTAGGAATGTAGGATGCATGAGGTCAGGAGCTTACATAGAGTATTTCAGGGAAGGAAAATAGCAAGAGAAGAGGTCAGAGGGTAGGCTGGGTTCAGACTTTCAAGGGCTCTGAATCTGTGTGGGAAAGCTGCAGCATACTTCCCTTCAGGTATCATCAGTAAGCATGATTTTCTTGTCTCTCCAAGTCCAGATTCTGCCTTAGAAGCCATCTCTATCAGTGCTCCAGGCACACTTTTTCCCATGAATGGGAGTTACCATTCACCATCCAAGGGACCTCAAATGACAGCTAGCTAAAATGCGGGGTCCTGGTTAAGGGTCCCAGAACATTTTGAATACTGACTAGAGATAGACGACTCCAGGAAAGGATTTGGATGGGAATTTCCAAGAGAAAGTGAAGAGAATTTAGAGTCACTGCCAGGGAAACCTTGACTACTCTGGCCTCCAATGCAGACCCACTAAAATGAATTAAAGGAATCTGCAGCCTTCTCAGGTCCCATGAAATGGGCCCTTCAAAGAAGGCCTAGTTAAAGAAGTAGGACAGGGTAGAAAGTGTTGGGGTAGAAGGAGATAATTATAGATCCTGTCACAGTCTGAAGATGTATGGGCCAGCCTAGTAATTCCTAACGTTTTCCCCATCAAGGGAATTCTTGTAGTTTTTATTTCCCCCACTGTGCCCTATATCCAAATGACTACTACACAAAGGGAATTTATTAAGTATAGTTAATTTTCCCATTTTATTAAATAATAGACAATTGTTCAAGTGCTGGTCACAGTGCTACCAACTAGACAATAGCAAATAAACTCGATATTTTACTTTGTGTGATCTTATCATGGGTAAGTATACACATTTCTTTTAGTTTTAGAAATGTTGAAAGTAACTCCCAGTGTTTCTTTTCCCTTTCATTAGTCCCTGGACTGACAGTAGACCAGGCTTGTTTGTGCCTAGCATACAGTGTGAAATCAAGTGGGATAAAGTGATTACAGATTTAAAAAAACAGAAAAAACTTGACATCATCTATCATGTCACATGTGAACAATGTCTTATATTATTCAGAGCCCCCAGAAAAGTGTTTCCCCAGAGGAGCTGTATTTTTTCTCCTTACTGATAGTGATATTTCTCTAACACACCCTGGAATCTTTTTTACCCTGGCTGCCAGGAAGCATAGAGCCTCTTTAAAAAAAGTGCTGTCACAGCAACTACAAGAGTCTTTATGGTAAGCATGGAGGCATACCCTCTTCCCTTACTTTATTGCAAATATATGTGTGTGTATGTATACGCACACGTGCAGAAAGTTGAGTCTGTGTGAGACTGGACCCAAAGAGTTTTACGGGGGAGTTTTGTTTTGTTTTGTTTTGGTCATGCTGTGTGACATGCGGGATCCTAGTTCCCCTCCCAGGGATAGAACCCATGCCCCCTGCATTGGGAGTGTAGAGTCCCAGCCACTGGACCGCCAGGGAAGCCCCTGGGTGGGAGGAGTTATTACTACAAAGAGATTGAAATAGACTTGAACTGAGATCAGTTCTACTACACTTGGACTTGCCTGTTGGTGCCTTACAAATTTTATTTAAGACTTTGAGAACTGAAATGTTGTCTAATTGCGTGATTATCTGCTTGGATCATAAGCTCAGATCACACCTCTGTGGGTGGAGGGAAACTTTTTCTAAAGGAAACAAGCATTTATATTGGCAGTCCTGAGAAGGGGGTCAATCCTGGGGCAGGCAATGAAGACATTGTTTATTCTTTAGGTTCAACTTCCTTTCAATGATCTCCCAAATTTCAGTATTCTAAATTTCTTTAAAAATTAGAACTTGGTCTCAATTCATACTGTGGTGAATCAGGAAAAAGTTTGCTTCATGCAGGAGCTCAATCAGATAAGGAGAGGACAAGGTGCATTCCCTCAAAAGACAGAATAGAGGACAGGTGGGCCCATAGAGCTGTAGTATCATGAGAGTTCTTGAGAGCAGAGACAGCAATGTGGAAATAAGATAAAACCATGGGGTAGAACCAAAATGGCCCGTTCCTCTTATGTAGCAAGTCACCCTGGGAAACACTCAAAAAATCTGGGGTCCACATCTAAGAAAGGTTAATTATTGGCAATCAAATTGATGAAGGCATAAGCTGAACTAATTAATGTTAGCTCAAACACACACACACACACATTTGTATTTGTGTATGCATATATACATGTGTATACAAGGAAAGAAGACTAAAAGACAAAAAACAAAGTATTAACATGGTCAATATTAAGATGCTGGGTGATTTTTTAATTCTTTAGACTTTTCTATATATATTTTCCTCCCCACATCTTACATTAAGTTTTTTACTTAAAAAATTAAAACAGGGGCTTCTGGTTTCAGCTTTGATGTGTAAAGAACTTGAAAACCATCACTCTCATTCTTAAAACAAGAAAAAGCGGGGCAAACTGAAAATCATCAACTTCTGTTGCACTCGTCAGAGAACTGAGGTCACAGAAAAAACTGCCAGCTTGAAATATCCAGAGAGATACAGAAGCCAAGTGATATCTGTTTACCTGGAGCAGAAGCAGCTGGAACCATAACTGGTTGGAACATTAAATGCTAATTTTGATAAATTGTTAAAAGCTGAGTACAGACTAGCTTGAGAGAGAGAGAAACTCCTGGGGACTACTGTCTTAGGCGTGGCTCTACACTTTTGTGGGAATTCCTTCCAGAAACTCCATAGGTTCTCATTCTGAGGATCCCAGAAATAGTTCCTCTTCCACTGGAAGGAGGGGAAAATAACTATTATGAAACATGCTCAGAACCATCTCCATACAAAAGCCTACTTGCCAAAGCACAATTCTGCAATCTTATCCCAGGTGAAGTAAGGAACTCTGTGAGCCTTTCTGTCTCACAAAAGGTGGGGGGAGGGCATAACCAGCATAGTGACAAGGCTTCAAGGAAGTAGATTAAGAATGCTGCAGCCAGGAAAGGGAGTAGGGGGCTGGAGGGGAAATCTCTACCACTGGAGGAGGAACAGAAATATTTGTGAAGGTCTCAGCCCTGAGACACAGATCCACTACAAAACTGAGAATTATTGGAAGATTAACAAAACTCCCTCTCCTCCAAAACCTACCACCACACCAATGGTGGCTCGCAAAACTGGTAGTTACAGTGGCTTACTGCTGAATATCTATAAAATCCAGATTCTCTGAGATCTCATCATAGGGAAGCCCCAAAGCTAAGAGGGTAGATAGAAACAAGGACAATAAAAGAATTTGAAGCTTGTTTGTACCTTATAGCTACAACAAATATTAAACACAGTACAACTGATATCCAGATTAACATAAATCCTCATGCTAAGGGCCTGATACACCATGTGCAGCTTTCTAGAAAAAATTGCAAGGCATGTTAAAACGCATGATAAAACACTGGTTTGAAGCTTGTTTTAGAGGCAAAGCAAGTTCCAAACCAGTCAGATATGACACAGATATTGGAATTATCAGATGGGGAATTTAAAATCACCATGATTAATATGTTAAAGTCTTCAAAGGAAAAAAGCGGAGAACAACAAGAATAGATGGGTAATGTAAGCACAGAGATGGAACCGCTGAGAAAGAATAAAAAAAATTAATGCTAGATATAAAAATGCTTTAATAAAAATGAAGAATGCCTTAGATGGGCTTATTAATAGACTCAATGCAGCCAGGAAAAGAATAAGTAAACTTGGAGTGGCAAAGATTGTAGAGTACAAAGACCCTGAGCTCACCTCTTCCCAAGGGCACACCAAAATTACAACCATTTACAGCCATTTACTACAATAATAGTTACATAATTAACTATTGATGAGAAAGACCTGAAAACTAGCAGGAAAGATCTTCTAAAACTAAAACTATGAAGAAGGAACCACAGTGAGACAGCAATGAGGGGTGGAGATGTAGTATACTCAAGACCCACAACCCTCCAGTTTGTGGGTAGACAACCCACAAACTGGAGGATAATTACAACTGCAGAGATTCTCCCCAAGGAGCAAGTTGTCCCCTGCTACATCAGTCTCCCCACCCCAGGGGTCCTGCACTGGGAAGACAAGCCTCCAGAATATTTGGCTTTGAAGGCCAGTGCAGCTTACTTTTGGGAGAGCCAAAGGGCTGTAGAAAATAGAGACTCCACACTAAAAGGCCCACACAAAATCTCACATACTCCAAGACACAGGCCAGAGGCAGTCATTTGAAAGAGCCTGAATTGGATCCACCTGCTGATCTTGGAGGGCCTCCCAGAGTGGCAGGAAGAAACTGTAGTTCACTCTGGGAACATAAATGCTGGCAGTGCCATTTTTGGGAGCTCATTCTACCATGAGGATACTGGGGGTGGCGAGCGCCATTTTGAACTCACCTCTCTAGCTTATTAGAGTCAGTCACTGGCCCTGCTCACTAACCTGTCAGAACAAGTAATGGGACGCCTCAGATCAAGGAGCTAGCCATGTGGGGACACAGACCCACCCACCAGCAGGCCAGATGCCTTAGGATCCCCTGAGCCCCCAGCTTCCCCACAACCTGGTTACACCCACCAGAGTGACAAGGCCCAGGCCCAGACAAACAGTGCATCAGCACTGGCCCCAGGTCCCCTGGGCCACTATAGCCAGAGACCCCAGGACATAGCTCTGCCAAATAGTGGACAGAAAATAGCCCTAGGACCCTCTGAGCCTAGGCCCCAATCACCAGTGGGCTGAAACGGATTCTGGGACACCCAGAGCCCTGCAGCCAGAAACCCTGAGACTTGGTTCTGCCCACCAGCAGTCAGACACCAACTCCAGAACTCCCAGGGCCCTTCAGCCATAGACCTCGGGACTTGGCTTTACCAGTAAGCTGTTACTAGCCCCGGACAGCGCCAGGACATAGCCTTGTCCACCAGCAGGTCAACAATAGCTCTGAAACACCTTTGGCCCTTCATCCAGCCACCCAGGCCTCTGGTTCCACTCATCAGCAGTCCAAAACCAACTTTGGAACACTGCAAACCCCACAGACAGTCATGTCAGGAACAAGTCCCACCTACCAACAAGTCAACTAGATCCAGGACACATAGGCCCACAATCAGCCACTCCAAGACTTGGACCTGCCCCCAAGTGGGCCAGCACTAGACCAAGGATTTCTCAGGTCTGTGCAGCTACTTGCTTTGTCAGCCATTGCACCCGCTACTGGTCAGCAGTCTCTATACAAAGCAGGGTCTGGCAACCAACTGGACTGGAGGACAGCCACAAATACTAGATCACCTATATTAGCCTGTCATGAGAGAAAGACCCACACAGCCCATATATGGTACTGCTAGAACATATGGCTCTGCTGTTGTGAGGTTAGTGAACTTATGGGATGGATATGATGTCTCCTGAATAAGGCCACTTCTCCAAAATCAAGAAAAGTAAATACCCAACCAAATATATAGACATAAAATCAGGGAGTTAGGCAAAATGAGGTGACAAAAGTATATGTTCCAAATGAAGGAACAAGATAAAACCCCAGAAGAACTAAGTGAAATGAAGATAAACAATGTACCCAATAAAGAGTTCAAGGTAGTGATCAAAAAGATGCTTGAAGAACTTGAGAGAAGAATGGATAAATATGCTGAGAAGTTTAACAGAAAAAATATAAAGATGAACCAAACAGAACTGAGGAATGCAATAACTGAAATAAAAAATACACTAGAAGGAATGAACAGTAGATTAGATGACACAAAGGAATGAATCAGTGAACTGGAAGACAGAGTAGTGGATATCACTGAAGCTGAACAGAAAAAAAAACATATTAAAATATAAGAACAGTTTAAGAAACCTCTTACACAATATCAAATGTACTAACATTCATATTATAGGGGTCTCAGAAGAAGGGAGAGATAAAGGGCCAGAGAACATATTTGAAGAGATAATAGCTGAAAACCTCCCTAACCTGGGAAAGGAAACATATCCAAGGAAGCATAGAGTTTTAAACAGGATCAGTGTAAAGAGGACCATGCCAAGACACACTGAAATTTAAATGGCAAAATTAAAGATAAATAAAGAATATTAAAAGCAACAAAGTAAAAGCAGCACATTATGTATAAGGGAACTCCCATAAGACCATAAGCTGACTTTTTAGCAGAAACTCTGCAGGCCAGATGGGAGTGGCATGATATATTTAAAGTAATGAAAGAGAAAAGCTTACATCAAGAATACTCTACCAGTAAGGCTATCATTAGAATTTGAAGGAGGGATCAAACGTTTTATAGACAAGCAAAAGCTAAAAGACTTCAGCACCATGAATACAGCTTTACAAGAAATGTTAAAGGGACCTTTCTAAGCAGAAAAGAAAAGGTCCAAACAAGAAATATGAAAATGACAAAAGGAAAAATCTCATTGACAAAGGCAAATACACAGTAAAGTTAGTAAATTGACCAATTATAAGCAAGTAGGAAGCTTAGAAGACAAAAGTAGTAAAATCGTCTATATTTGAAATAAGTAAAGGGCTACACAAAACAAAATGATGTAAAATATGATGCCAAAAACAATAAACGTTTGGTGTGGGGAGTACAGTTGTTAAAATGAGTTCAAAATTAAGAGATCAGCAACTTAAAATAATCACATATATAAGTTGATTGCTATATAAAACAGCCTAATGTTAACCACAAACAAAAATCTACAATGGATACAACACACAAAAGAGAAAGGAGTCCAGACATAATATTAAAGATAGTCATCAAATCACAAGAGGGC
The DNA here is from genome assembly GCF_025265405.1 of Mesoplodon densirostris. Lineage (NCBI taxonomy): Eukaryota > Metazoa > Chordata > Mammalia > Artiodactyla > Ziphiidae > Mesoplodon > Mesoplodon densirostris. The sequence goes on from NC_082681.1 coordinate 86,599,936, forward strand.
AAAAGAAGAAAAGAATAAAAAAAGACTCCATAAAAATGAGGAAACAACATGTCAATAAGTTCATACTTATCAATAATCACTTTAAATGTAAATGGACTAAATTCTCCAATCAAAAGACAGATTGACTGTGTGGATAACAGCAAGACCATATATATGCTATCCACAAGAGTTTCACTTCAGCTATAAACACACACACAGACTGAAAGTGAGGAAATGGCAAAAGGTATTCCATGCAAATGAAAGTGAAAAGAAAGCTGAAGCAGCAATACTCAGACAATATAGCTTTTACAAAAAAGACTGAAACAAGAGACATAGATGAACATTACATAATAATAAAGGATCAATCCAAGCAGAAAATATAACTATTGTAAATATGTATGGAATCAACATAGGAGCACCTAAATACATAAAGCAAATATTGACAGACATAAAGGGAGAAAATCTTTTTGACCACAATGTTATGAGACTAGAATTCAACTACAAGAGGAAAACTGCAAAGAACACAAATACATGGAGGGTAAACAATATGATACTAAAAAATCAATGAGTCACTGAAGTTATTAAAGAGGAAATCAAAAAAATACCTAGAGACAAATGAAAACAAAAAGACAATGATCTAAAATCTATGGGATGCAGCAAAAGCCACACTAAGAGGGAAGTTTATAGTGATACAAGCCTATCTCAGGAAACAGGAAAATTTTTTCCAATTTAACAACCTAAGCTTATACCTAATGCAACTAGAAAAAGAAGCACAAACAAAACACAAAGTTAGTAGCAGGAAAGAAATAATAAAGATCAGAGTAGAAATAAATAAAATAGAGGCAAAATAAAACCCAATAGAAAGGATCAAAGAAGCTAAGAGCTGGTTCTTTGAAAAGATAAAGAAAATTGATAAATTTTTAGCCAGATTCATTGAAAAAAAAAGAAAGAGGACCAAAATAAATAAAATCAGAAATGAAAGAGGAGAGCCCGGAGGAAGATGGCGGAAGAGTAAGACGCGGAGATCACCTTCCTCCCCACAGATACATCAGAAATTCATATACACGTGGAACAACTCCTACAGAACACCTACTGAACGCTGACAGAAGACCTCAGACCCCCTAAAAGGCAAGAAACTCCCCACATACCAGGGTAGGGCAAAAGAAAAAAAGAATAAACAGAGACAATAGGATAGGGACGGGACCTGCACCAGTGGGAGGGAGCCGTGAAGGAGGGAAGGTTTCTACACACTACAAGCCCCTTCGCGGGCGGAGACTGCAGGTGGCGGAGGGGGAAAGCTTCGGAGTAGCGGAGGAGAGCACAGCAACAGGGGTGTGGAGGGCAAAGCGGAGACATTCCGGCACAGAGGATCGGTGCCCTCAGGCACACACCAGCCCGAGAGGCTTGTCTGCTTGGCCGCCGTGGCGGGCGGGGCTGGGAGCTGAGGCTTGGGTATCGGCTTACAGTCTCAGCGCAGGGAGAGGACTGGGGCTGGCGGTAGGAAGAGAGCCTGAAGGGGTTAGTGCACCACGGCTAGCCCGGAGGGAGTCCGGGGAAAGGGTCTGGAGTTGCTGAAGAGGCAAGAGTCTTTTTTCACTTTCACTTTTGTTTCCTGGTGTGAAGGGCTGCTTAGGGAAGCGCCAGAGACAGGCGCGAGCCGCGGGTAAGGCGTGGACCTCGGAGATGGGCGTGGGCCGCCGCCGCCGCCGCCGCCGCCGCCGCCCCCGCGGCCCACCACCGCCGCTGCCTGCCGCCGCCCGCCGCCGCCGCGGCCCGCTGCCGCTGCCGCCCCTGCGGCCCGCCACCACCGCCGCCTGCCGCCGAACGCCGCCGCCGCAGCCGCGGGGCCTGTGTGCGAGCGCGGTTCACTGTCCGCCCCGCCTTCCGGGGGACCTGTGCACCCCGCCACAGCCGGGGTCCCGAGACCCGGGGACGGCTTTCCCGGGAAAGCGCACGGAGCGCCACGGGCTGCTGCAACGTCACGCCGGCCTCTGCCGCCGCAGGCCCGCCCCACACTGCACGCCCCTCCCTCCCCTCTGCATGAATGAGCCAGAGCCCCCGAATCAGCGACTCTTTTAAACCCGTCCTGTCTGAGCGAAGAACGGATGCCCTCCGGCGACCTACGCACAGAGGCGGGGCCAGGTCCAAGGCTGAGACCCGGGAGCTGTGAGAGCAGAGTCAGGGAAATCTCTCTGTGCAGCCTCGGAGGCAGCGGATTAAAGCTCCACGGTCCATTTGATGTGCCCTGCGTCTGTGGAGTGCATGAATGGACAGCGAATCATCCCAAATTGAGGAAGTGGACTTTGAGGACAAGATTTAAGACTTTCCCCCCTTTTCCTCTTTTTACAACGAATTATTCCAAAGTAAGGAGGTGGACTTAGAGAGCAAGATTTCAGACTTCTTGCCCTTTTCCTCTTTTTACAACGAATTATCCCCAACTGAGGAGGTGGACTTGGCGAGCAAGATTTTTGATTTTTCCCCCTGCTCTCTTTTTGTGAATGTGTATGTGTAATCTTCTGTGTAAGATTCTCTCTGTATAGCTTTGCTTCCACCATATGTCCCAGGGTTCTATCGGTCCGTTGTTTTTTTTTTTTTCAATAATTACTTTCTAATTTTAATAACGCTACTATATTTCATACTTTATTCTATTTTACTTTACCTGCTCTTTCTTTTTTTCCTACCTTCCCTTCCTCCCTCCCTCCCTCCGCTCTTCCTTTCCTTCTTTCTTTTTCTTTCCTCCCTCCCTCCCACCCTTCTTCTTTCCACTTTCTTTTTCTTTCCTTCCTCCCTCCCTCCCTCCTGTCTTTCTTTCTTTCTTTCCTTCCTCCCTCCCTCCCTCCCTTCTTCCATTCACTCTTCCGTTTTCTTTCATTGCTCCCTCCCTCCCTCCTTTCTTTCCTTCTTTCTTTCCATCCTTCCTCACTCCCTCCCTCCTTTCTTTCTTTCTTCCTTCCTTCCTTCCTTTCTTCCCTTCTTCCTTTCTTTCCCTCTCTCTTTCTTTCTTCTACTAATTCTTTCTTTCTGCTTTTTCTCCCTGTTATTCTGAGCTGGGTGGATGAAAGGCTCTTGGTGCTGCAGCCAGGAGCCAGTGCTGTGCCTCTGAAGTGGGAGAGCCAACTTCAGGACACGGGTCCACAAGAGACCTCCCAGCTCCACATAATATCAAGCAGCGAAAATCTCCCAGAGATCTCCATCCCAACACCAGCACCCAGCTTCAGTCAACGACCAGCAAGCTACAGTGCTGGTCACCCTATGCCAAGCAACTAGCAAGGCAGGAACACAACACCACCCATTAGCAGAGAAGCTACCTAAAAACATAATAAGGCCATAGGCACCCCAAAACACACCACCAGACGTGGACCTGTCCACCAGAAAGACAAGATCGAGCCTCAACCACCAGAACACAGGCATTAGTCCCCCCCACCAGGAAGCCTACACAACCTACTGAAACAACCTTAGCCACTGGGGTCAGACACGAAAAACAACGGGAACTACGAATCGGCAGCCTGCAAAAAGGAGACCCCAAACACAGTAACATAAGCAAAATGAGAAGACAGAAAAACACACAGCAGGTGAAGGAGCAAGATAAAAACCTACCAGACCTAACAAATGAAGAGGTAATAGGCAGTCTACCTGAAAAAGAATTCAGAATAATGATGGTAAAGATGATCCAAAATCTTGGAAATAGAATAGACAAAATGCAAGAAACAGTTAACAAGGACCTAGAAGAACTAAAGATGAATCAAGCATCGATTAAAAACACAATAAATGAAATAAAAAATACTCTAGATGGGATCAATAGCAGAATAACTGAGGCAGAAGAACGGATAAGTGAGGTGGAAGATAAAATAGTGGAAATAACTGATGCAGAGCAAAATAAAGAAAAAAGAATGAAAAGAACAGAGGACAGTCTCAGAGACCTCTGGGACAACATTAAACGCACCAACATTCGAATTATAGGGGTTCCAGAAGAAGAAGAGAAAAAGAAAGGGACTGAGAAAATATTTGAAGAGATTATAGATGAAAACTTCCCCAATATGGGAAAGGAAATAGTTAATCAAGTCCAGGAGGCACAGAGAGTCCCATACAGAATAAATCCAAGGAGAAATACACCAAGACACATATTAATCAAACTGTCAAAAATTAAACACAAAGAAATCATATTAAAAGCAGCAAGGGAAAAACAACAAATAACACACAAGGGAATCCCCATCAGGTTAACAGCTGATCTCTCAGCAGAAACTCTACAAGCCAGAAGGGAGTGGCAGGACATAATTAAAGTGATGAAGGAGAGAAACCTGCAGCCAAGATTACTCTACCCAGCAAGGATCTCATTCAGATTTGATGGAGAAATTAAAACCTTTACAGACAAGCAAAAGCTGAGAGAGTTCAGCACCACCAAACCAGCTTTACAACAAATGCTAAAGGAACTTCTCTAGGCAAGAAACACAACAGAAGGAATATACCTACAATAACGAACCCAAAGCAATTAAGGAAATGGGAATAGGAACATACATATCAATAATTACCTTAAATGTAAATGGACTAAATGCTCCCACCAAAAGACACAGAGTGGCTGAATGGATACAAAAACAAGACCCATATATATGCTGTCTACAAGAGACCTACTTCAGACCTAAAGACACATACAGATTGAAAGTAAGGGGATGGAAAAAGATATTCCATGCAAATGGAAATCAAAAGAAAGCTGCAGTAGCAATTCTCATATCAGACAAAATAGACTTTAAAATAAAGACTATTAGAAGAGACAAAGAAGGACACTACATAATGATCAAGGGATCGATCCAAGAAGAAGATATAACAATTGTAAATATTTATGCACCCAACATAGGAACACCTCAATACATAAGGCAAATACTAACGGCCATAAAAGGGGAAATCGACAGTAACACAATCATAGTAGGGGACTTTAACACCCCACTTTCACCAATGGACAGATCGTCCAAAATGAAAATAAATAAGGAAACACAAGCTTTAAATGATACATTAAACAAGATGGACTTAGTTGATATTTATAGGACATTTCATCCAAAAACAACAGAATACACATTTTTCTCAAGTGCTCATGGAACATTCTCCAGGATAGATCATATCTTGGGTCACAAATAAAGCCTTGGTAAATTTAAGAAAATTGAAATTGTATCAAGTATCTTTTCCGACCACAATGCTATGAGACTAGACATCAATTACAGGAAAAGATCTGTAAAAAATACAAACACATGGAGGCTAAACAATACACTACTCAATAACGAAGTGATCACTGAAGAAATCAAAGAGGAAATTAAAAAATACCTAGAAACAAATGACAATGGAGACACGACAACCCAAAACCTATGGGATGCAGCAAAAGCAGTTCTAAGGGGGAAGTTTATAGCAATACAATCCCACCTTAAGAAACAGGAAACATTTCGAGTAAACAACCTGACCCTGCACCTAAAGCAATTAGAGAAAGAAGAAAAAAAAACCCCCAAAGATAGCAGAAGGAAAGAAATCATAAAGATCAGATCAGAAATAAATGAAAAAGAAATGAAGGAAATGATAGCAAAGATCAACCAAACTAAAAGCTGGTTCTTTGAGAAGATAAAAAAAATTGACAAACCATTAGCCAGACTCATCAAGAAAAGAAGGGAGAAGACTCAAATCAATAGAAATAGAAATGAAAAAGGAGAAGTAACAACTGACACTGCAGAAATACAAAAGATCATGAGAGATTACTACAAGCAACTCTATGCCAATAAAATGGACAACCTGGAAGAAATGGACAAATTCTTAGAAATGCACAACCTGCCAAGACTGACTCAGGAAGGAATAGAAAATATGAATAGACCAATCACAAGCACTGAAATTGAAACTGTGATTAAAAATCTTCCATCAAACAAAAGCCCAGGACCAGATGGCTTCACAGGCGAATTCTATCAAACATTTAGAGAAGAGCTAACACCCATCCTTCTCAAACTCTTCCAAACAATTTCAGAGGAAGGAACACTCCCAAACTCATTCTACGAGGCCACCATCACCTTGATACCAAAACCAGGCAAGGATGTCACAAAGAAAGAAAACTACAGGCCAATATCACTGATGAACATAGATGCAAAAATCCTCAACAAAATACTAGCAAACAGAATCCAACAGCACATTAAAAGGATCATACACCATGATCAAGTGGGGTTTATTCCAGGAATGCAAGGATTCTTCAATATACGCAAATCAATCAATGTGATACACCATATTAACAAGTTGAAGGAGAAAAACCATATGATCATCTCAATAGATGCAGAGAAAGCTTTCGACAAAATTCAACACCCATTTATGATAAAAACCCTGCGGAAATTAGGCATAGAGGGAACTTTCCTCAACATAATAAAGGCCATATATGACAAACCCACAGCCAACATTGTCCTCAATGGTGAGAAACTGAAACCATTTCCACTAAGATCAGGAACAAGACAAGGCTGCCCACTCTCACCACTCTTATTCAACCGAGTTTTGGATGTTTTAGCCACAGCAATCAGAGGAGAAAAGGAAATAAAAGGAATCCAAATCGGAAAAGAAGAAGTAAAGCTGTCATTGTTTGCAGATGACATGATACTATACATAGAGAATCCTAAAGATGCTACCGAAAAACTACTAGAGCTAATCAATGAATTTGGTAAAGTAGCAGGTTACAAAATTAATGTACAGAAATCTCTGGCATTCCTGTACACTAATGATGAAAAATCTGAAAATGAAATCAAGAAAACACTCCCATTTACCATTGCAACAAAAAGAATAAAATATCTAGGAATAAACCTACCTAAGGAGACAAAAGACCTGTATGCAGAAAATTATAAGACACTGATGAAAGAAATTAAAGATGATACAAACAGATGGAGAGATATACCATGCCCCTGGATTGGAAGAATCAATATTGTGAAAATGACTCTACTACCCAAGGCAATCTACAGATTCAATGCAATCCCTATCAAACTACCACTGGCATTTTTCACAGAACTAGAACAAAAAATTTCAAAATTTGTTTGGAAAAACAAAAGACCCCGAATATCCAAAGCAATCTTGAGAACGAAAAAAGGAGCTGGAGGAATCAGGCTCCCTGACTTCAGACTATACTACAAAGCTACAGTAATTAAGACAGTGTGGTACTGGCATAAAAACAGAAAGATAGATCAGTGGATCAGGATAGAAAGCCCAGAGATAAACCCACGCACATATGGCCAACTTATCTTTGATAAAGGAGGCAGGAATGTACAGTGGAGAAAGGACAGCCTCTTCAATAAGTGGTGCTGGGAAAACTGGACAGGGACATGTAAAAGTATGAGATTAGATCATTCCCTAACACCATACACAAAAATAAGCTCAAAATGGATTAAAGACTTAAATGTAAGGCCAGAAACTATCAAACTCTTAGAGGAAAACATAGGTAGAAGACTCTATGACATAAATCACATCAAGATCCTTTTGGACCCACCTCCTAGAGAAATGGAAATAAAAACAAAGATAAACAAATGGGACCTAATGAAACTTCAAAGCTTTTGCACAGCAAAGGAAACCATAAACAAGACCAAAAGACAACCCTCAGAATGGGAGAAAATATTTGCAAATGAAGCAACTGACAAAGGATTAATCTCCAAAATTTATAAACAGCTCATGCAGCTCAATAGCAAAAAAACAAACAACCCAATCCAAAAATGGGCAGAAGACTTAAATAGGCATTTCTCCAAAGAAGATATACAGACTGCCAACAAACACATGAAAGAATGCTCAACATCATTAATCATTAGAGAAATGCAAATCAAAACTACAATGAGATATCATCTCACACCAGTCAGAATGGCCATCATCAAGAAATCTAGAAACAATAAATGCTGGAGAGGGTGTGGAGAAAAGGGAACACTCTTGCACTGCTGGTGGGAATGTGAATTGGTACAGCCACTATGGAGAACAGTATGGAGGTTCCTTAAAAAACTAAAAATAGAACTACCATATGATCCAGCAATCCCAATACTAGGCATATACCCTTAGGAAACCATAATTCAAAAAGAGACATGTACCAAAATGTTCATTGCAGCTCTATTCACAATAGCCCGGAGCTGGAAACAACCTAAGTGTCCATCATCGGATGAATGGATAAAGAAGATGTGGCACATATATACAATGGAATATTACTCAGCCATATAAAGAAACGAAACTGAGCTATTTGTAATGAGGTGGATAGACCTAGAGTCTGTCATACAGAGTGAAGTAAGTCAGAAAGATAAAGACAAATACCATATGCTAACACATATATATGGAATATAAGAAAAAAAATGTCATGAAGAACCTAGGGGTAAAACGGGAATAAAGACACAGACCTACTTGAGAATGGACTTGAGGATATGGGGAGGGGGAAGGGTAAGCTGTGACAAAGCGAAAGAGAGGCATGGACATATATACACTACCAAACGTAGGGTAGATAGATAGTGGGAAGCATCCGCAGAGCACAGGGAGATCAGCTCGGTGCTTTGTGACTGCCTGGAGGGGAGGGATGGGGAGGGTGGGAGGGAGGGAGATGCATGAGGGAGGGGATGTGGGAACAGATGTATATGTATGACTGATTCACTTTGTTATAAAGCAGAAACTAATAAAAAAAATAGAAAAAAAAAAATGAAAGAGGAGAAGTTCCAACCAACACCCCAGAAATATAAAGGATCAGAACAAAGGATTGCTACAATTATATGGCAAAAAAATGGACAACATAGAAGAAATTAACATATTCATAGAAATGTATAATCTCCGTGGAATAAAACAGGAAGAAATAGAATATATAGACAGAAAAATTACCAGTAGCAAAATTGAATCAGTAATAAAAAATCCCAACTACTCCCAAAAATTACAGAGGAAGGAATTCTTCCAAACTCATTCTATGAGGCCAGCATCACTCTGATCCAAACTCAGACAAAAATATCACACAAAAAAGAAAATTAGAGGCAAATATTAATGCTGAACATAGATGCAAAACCCCTCAACAATATATTAGCAAATCAAGTTCAACAATACATCAAAAGTGGGATTTATTCCAGGAGTGCCAGGATGATTTAATATCCACAAATCATTTAATGTGATGCATCACATTAACAAAAAGAGGGATAAAAGTCACAAGATCATCCCAATAGATGCAGAAAAAGCACTTGACAACATTCAACATCCATTCACGGTAAAACCTCTCATCAAATTTGGTATAGAGGAAATACAACTCAACACAATAAAGGCCTCATAAGACAAGCCCACAGCTATCATACTCAATGGTGAAAAGCAGAAAGCATTTCCTCTAAGATCAGGTATAAGACGAAGATGCCCACCCTTGCCACTTTTATTCAACACACACTTGGAATTCCTAGCCATAGCAATCAGATTAGAAAAAATAAATAAAAGGAAACCAAATTGTAAAGAAAGAAGTAAAACTGTCACTGTTGGCAGATGACATAAAAAATCCTAAAGGTGCCACCAGAAAACTAGTAGAGCTCATCAATGAATTCAGTAAAGTTGCAGGATACAAAATTAATATACAGAAATCTGTTGTGTTACTATACACTAACAATGAGATATCAGAAAGCGATATTAAAACAATTCCATTTTCAATCACATCTAAAAGAATAAAACACCTAAGAGTAAATCTAACTAAGGAGGTAAAAGATCTGTACTCTGAAAACTATGACACTAATGAAAGTAATTGAAGATGACACAAAGAGATGGAAAGATATATTGTTTTCATGGATTGTAAAAAGTAATATTGTTAAAATGACCACACTACCCAAGGCAATCCATAGATTCAATGTAAATTACCTGTGGTGTTTTTCACAAAGCTACAACAAATAAATCTAAAAATTGCATGGAAACACAAAAAATACCCGAATGGCCAAAACAGTCTTGAGAAAGAAGAACAAAGTTGGTAGTATCATGTTCTCTGATTTCAAACAATACTACAAAGCTACAGTCACCAAGAGAGTGTGGTACTGGCACAAAAACGTACACATAGATCACTGGAACAGAGTAGAGAGCCCAGAAATGAACCTACACTTATATGGGCAATTAATCTATGACAAAGAAGGCAAGAATATACAATGAGGAAAAGACAGCCTCCTAAATAAATTGTGTTGGGAAAACTGGTCAGTAACATGCAAAAGAATCAAACTGGACTAATTTCTCACATCATACACAAAATAAATTCAAACTGGATTAAATATATAAATATAAAGCCTGTAACCATAACAGTTCTAGAAAACATAGGAAGAACGCTGTTTGACATCTGTCTTAGCAATATTTTTTGGATATGACCTCTCTAGTAAGGGCAAAAAAAGCAAAAATAAACAAACGGGACTTTAGTTAAGTAAAAAGTTTTTGCACAGTGAAAGAAACTGTCAACAAAGTGGAAAGTCACATACTGAATGGGAGAAGATATTTGAAAATGATATATACAATAAGGGGTTAATATCCAGAATATACAACGAGTCCGTACAACTCCACATCAGAAGAACAAACCTTGATTTTAAAATGGGCAGAGGACCCGAATAAACATTTTTTCCAAAGAAGCCATACAGATGGCCAACAGGCACATGAAAAGATGCTCAACATCACTAATCATCAGGGAAATGCAAATCAAAACCTCAATGAGATATAACTTCACGCTTGTCAGAATGGCTTTTTTTCAAAAAGACAAAAAAAGTGTTTTCAAGTATGTGGTGAAAAGGGAACTCTCGTACTCTGTTGATGGGAATGTAAATTGGTACAGCCACTATGAAAAGCAATATGTATTTTACTCAAAAAATTAAAACTAGAGCTACTATAGGATTCAGCAATTCCATTCCTGGGTATTTACCTAAAGGAAATGAAAACACTAACTCAAAAAGATAAATGCATCTCTATGTTCTTTGCAGTATTATTTACAGTAGTCAAAATATGGAAACAACCGAAGTGCCATCAAGTGATGAATGGATACACCACATATTCTGTATCCATTCATCTCTTTATATATATATATATATATATATATATGTATATAGATATAGATAGATAGATATAGATATTTATATATACATTTATATATATATACTTACACACATATACATATACACACGTATGCATATACACACATATACATATACACACAATGGAATATTAACCATAAAAAGAATGAAATATTGCCATTTGTGATAATATGGATGGACCTATAGGGTATTTTGCTAAGTGAAACAAGTCAGTGAAAGACAAATACTGTATGATTTCATTTACATGTGGAAATCTAAAAAGCAAAACAAATGACCAAACATAACAAAAATGAAACAATCATAGATACAGAGAACAAAGTGGTGGTTGCCAGAGGAGAGGTGTGTTGAGGGAGGAGAGAAATACAGTCACAGGTATGAAATGTACAGTGTGGTGAATAGTGATTAATTATGTAATACCTTTGTGTGGTGACGGATGGTAGCTAGATTTATCATGGTAAGCATTTTGGCATGTATAGAAATATCAAATCCCTATGTTGTGTACCAGGAACTAAAATAGTGTTGTGGGTCAGTTATACTTCAAAAGCAAAGAAATTAAAAAACTCATAAAAAAAATAGATCAGAATTGTGATCTATTTTTCGTTACCAGAAACGAAGGGTGGGGAGAGGGGAAATTGGATGAAGGCATTCAAAATGTACAACCTTTCAGTTATAAGATAAATAAGTACAATGGATGTAATGTACAACATTATAATTAACACTGCTGTATGTTATATACGAAAGTTGTTAAGAGAGTCAACCTTAAGAGTTCTCACCACAAGGAAAATATCCTTTTTATATTTCTTTATTTTTTTATCTATATGACATGATGGATGTTTACTAAATTTATTGTGGTAATCATTCCATTATATATGTAAGTCCAATCATTGTGTTGAACACCTTAACTTTATACAGTGCTGAATGTCAATTATAACTCAATAAAACTGGAAGAAAAACTACAATAAGTAAACTTGAATCTTGATCAATGGAAACTTTCCACTTAAACTAAAATGCAAAGTGAAAAAATAATGAAAATAAAATAGAAGAGAATACCCAAGAATTGTAGAACAACACCTAAAGGTATGTCATAAAGTTGGATTACCAGAAGGAGATAAGAAAATGAAGCAGAAGAAATATTCAAATCATAATGGCTGCAAACTTTCCAAAATAAATGACCAAACCACAGATCAAAAATGTTCAAAGAACACCAAGCAAAATAAATACCCAAAGCATCATACATAGGCATACTGTATTCAAGCAGCAGAATGTCAAAGACAAAGAGAAAATTTGAAGGAAGCCAGCGAAAAAGAGCACCTTAATTATGAAAGGAAAATGATACATCAATAATCACTATGTTAATGGTCTAAATATAACATTCAACAGAGAATATCACTGTCGATTTTTAAAAAATAGACCCAACTATGTTGTCTCCCCCACAAAAAATCCTACTAAAAATGAAGACTCAGGTTAAAAGTAAAGGAATGCAGAGAGATAGACTAACACTAATCATAAGAAATCTGGAATAGCTATATTAATTTCAGAAAAGTAGACTTCAGAACAAATAAGATTATCAGGGATAAAGAGGGACAGTACATGATGACAAAGGGTCAATACTCTAAGAAGATGTAACTATCCTAAACATGCATGAATATAACAAAGGAATGACAAGGTGCATGAGGTAAAAACTGTTAACGATGACATCCCAACAGCAATAAAGATAGTGTTATCTCCACAGAGAAATGACTGATTATTGCAATTTAGTAGGCAATAAAGATGAGCCTAGAATATCTCAGAGTGCTAGAAAGTAAGGAAGTGCTCAAAATAAAATGTCAATGTATTCAGTAGCAAACAGAAAGAACTCCCTATGGACACAGCTGGAAGAGTTTAAGCAAATAAATTAATAATGTAGTATTGGATTATAACCCAAAATATGAAATCAATTATTCATACATTAATAAATAATTGGATAAATAAATGGGGAGAATAGGCAAATTTCCTGTGTAGAATAATTCCAAATATTTTATGTACATACTCTGCCCTCAAGGAAAGGGAAAATAACTCCCCAGTCCATGAGTGTGGGCTACATGTAGTGTCTTTCTTTCAAAGGGCACAGTATGGAAAGGGAGAAAAAAAAAAAGAGTATTGCTTCAGACTGACAAACACTACCACAGTTCAGTTGTCTAGAGCAACATCAACAGTAATCAATCATTTTGATAGTATATACCCTTGATATGATGTGATGTGCGTGACACTTCACCACTGTGGTCTTCCTCCTAAAATCCCATAACCACAGCTTAATCATAAAAAAAAAAATCAGACAAATCCCAATTGAGAGACATAGTAACTTACAAGTACTTGTCAAACTAACGTGAACTAAATGAAAATTAAAATATTGTGTTAGCCAAAAAGTTCATTTGGGTTTTTCCATACCATCTTATGGAAAAACCCAAACGAACTTTTTGGCCAACCCAATACAACTTATCAAGATTTGTGAGATGCAGCAGAAGCAGTACTTAAAGGAAAATTTATGGCATTAAGTGTATATATCTGAATTAAATTTTTTAAATGAATAACCTAAGATTCTACCTTAGAAATCTGGAGAAAACAACAAATTAAGACTAAAGAAATCAGAAGAAATATATAATAAAATCAGGTGGAGATTGAAAACCAGAAATAAATAGAAAAAAATAATGAAACCAAAAGCTGAATCTTTGAAAAGATCAATAATACTGATAAACCTCTAGCCAAAAATCACCAAAGGTGAAAAAAGACACAAATTACCCATAGTTGAAATAAAATGGTGGTTATAACTGCTGAGCCCACAGACATTAAAAGGACAATAAAAGAATACTACGAGCAACTCTATGCATACATATTGATATATGAAATGGATCAATCCCTTTAAAGATAAATTACCAAAACTCACTCAAGGAGAAATAGGTAACATGAATAGCTCTTTATGACAGATAGTAAATTAATAATTAAATACACCCCCCAAAGAAAGCAACTGGATGGTTTCAGAGTGATTTCTAACCAAATATTTAAGGAAAAAAATAATATCAATTTTCTACAGTATCTTCCATAAAATATAATCAGAGTAATCCTTCTGAATCCATTGTATGAGACCTTTATTACACTAATATGAAAACCAGATAAAGACATTACAAGGAAAGAAAACTACAGATGAATCAATGTATAAAAATGACCAAGCAAGATTTAAACCAGGTATCAAGGCTGGTTGACATTCAAAATTCAACCAATGTAATCCACCATATCAATAGGCTGAAGAAAAATAATCACATGATCATATCAATTGATGCATAAAAAAACATTCAACAAAGTTCAACACTCATTCATGGTAAAAATTCAGCAAGTTAGCAATATAGGAGAACTTCCTAAACTTGATAAACAACATCTACAAAAACCTATAGCAATATGATGATTAATGGTCAGAACCTAGATGCTTTCTCCTTCAGATCAGGAACAATTCAAGGATTATTCACCATATATAAGTTGATAAGTATATCTATATCTATATCTATCTATCTAGATTGAACAATTAAGTAAATACTGGAATTGAACGATTAAGTAAGTGGATGGTGGATGGTGGAAGTCAGTTTTCTCACTGTTGGAGTGGGAGGTTACAGACAAACAAAGGGGAAGGCTAAAATGATCCATTTGGTACTCAAAGTTGGAGATACCAGTATGAGCACCAGCATGTTCAGTTTAATATAGATTTAAGTGGATACATACATAAATATTTATAGATATGTATATATACACATATATAATCCCTTGATATGTCAACAGAGAGGGCCTAAGAAGCAACAACACCCAATAGCAAAAAACACCCAGATCTTGGTTTCTAATATTATTTTCCAGTAAAAGGACCAGAGCTCCCTTTTATACTGAAGGACTGAGAGGAAATAAACAAAACAAGCCTAGAGCATTTTACAGGTCCAGAAAGTAAGAGAGTGCTAAAAGAATAACAATAATAATAGAATCATAGTCTCATGATAGTGGTATTACTAGTCTCATTTTGCAGATGTGGAAAATGAGTCTCAGAGAGGTGAAGTCTGCTCAGTTTCATGAAACTGGTAAAGAAACAAAACCAGAAATTGAATGCCACGCCTACACTCTTTAACTTTACCACGTGACTTTTAGAGGCCGATGAAACCAATCAAAAATAGTTGCAGGACACCAGCAAGGATGCTGGAATTAGGTATCTGGCAGGTGGAAAATGTTTGATGACTTTCCTGTTTTTGTCCACATTTTTTCCTCATCCACAACCCTGGCTTTTGAACTTGACAAAATTCTTTACAGACGGCTTTATTGACATCCAGCATCACTTCCAAGCCCCAGCCTACAGGCCACCCACTTATTTTTGCTGCCAGGTCTGACTTATGTCATCATCTTCTTCTGCCTTTCATCAGGTTATAGAAAACTCATTCTTTCTTGGCTGTCTGGGGCTGAGAAAAAGGCAAATCTCAAAGGAATCTGCTGCAATTCACATGAGAAATTGATTTTCTGGTCTTAAAACTCTCAAAGTATGCAATTACATGGCCCATTTGGACAGAAATGGAGGAAACCACTAATTACATGCCCTCACCCCACCTCATAAATTCTTTCCGGTTTGCCAAGGACTTCTATTATCCTTAGCTCATTTTACTCTCCCAATGTTTTGGGGTCAGGTATTATTAGCTCCATTTTACAGATGAGTAAATCATGATCTAAACTGCCACCTACTGAGAGGAAACACTGGAAATCCTGTGAGTGACATTTTACTCACATTTTATAGATGTAGTAAACAAAACTCAGAGAGGTGAAGTGACTTGCCTACAGTCACACAGCTCATAAAAAAACAGAACCAGAATTGAATCCAGGTCCATCTAAGTCCAAAGTCAGTGGTCAGAACCTTCATTTTAGGGCCATCAACATGTAGCCTATGTCCCTTTAGTATGGCAACTGTTTAAAATGTATACCTGTTTCCATGTACCCCCAGTTTATATGTGGTGGAGATGAGCCAAAGACCAGGACTTCTGACACATAGTCTAGTGCACGTGTATTTATATAACCCTAAAACAGAGTCAAGCCAAAAGTACCTCATTGTCTTTCAGAATATCAGAAAATTGTGATCATGGCTGCCTCTCATACACCATCAGATTCCTTAATCTCCAACCGGTGGCAAATGGTGCTGACAAGATAAAGTGAAGATGAGAAAAACCATGGGTGGTGAGGCTCCAAGAAAGGTCACTGGCATGGGAGCCAAAAAACCTTATCTCCAGGTACGTATTCTGTGATATTAGTCAAATCTCTGCCTCCTTTTGGGCCTCAGTTTCCTTATCTCAAACATATGGAGATTGGAATAGATGAAATCTAAGTTCCTTCTTGAAATAAAATCCTATAATGGGAAAGGTGGCAAAACTTGCGAAGTCTCCTACTAATAATAAAAAAATGGTGCTTTTTTATGGCAATAAGCCCAGACATCTTCCATTTCTGGCTGCCAATTTAAGCCAAGTATGTCACATTTAATGAGAGCCTCTAAGAGTTTTAATTTTATTGTAATATTCTATCTGATTAGGTTGTGGTTTCACAAATGTACAGAAAGGAGAGGAGGTTTAAAGCGTTAACACTAAACATGTTTATAAGACTGCTGCAATGTGATGAGAAAGATCTGGACTAGGATGACAAGGCCTCTTTCCTCACTGTACATCAGTTTCTTGGACTCCCAGAGAATTCTTATCTGTGACTTGTAAAAGACTCCGATCTCCCCCACAAGCCCCTTCAACCTCCTTAATAATAAAACAGAGCTTTCTGGTGGTTGAGTTAACTTGACTATCCCACTCCAACTTTCTGGCCCAGCCTGTTGTTTATTAAAGAAGCCCCTATCTATATTCTTGCTCTAGCCCCTTTATGCCACCTGGTGAGATCATACCACATTTGTCTTCTCTGTCAGAGTTCAATAATCACAATATTCTGAAGGTTGTCTTTTCGTTTCTTGATTGTTTCTTTTGCTGTGCTTAAGCTTTTTAATTTGATGTAGTTATACTTGTTTATTTTTGCTTTTGTTGCCTGAGGTTTTGGTGACATCTGAAAAAATGGTTGACAAGACCAATGTCAAGGAGCTGTTACTCTGTTTTCTTCTGGGATATTTATGGTTTTAAGTCTTATGTTTAAGTCTTTAATCAATTTAGAGTTAATTTTTGTGAGTGGTATAAGATAGGAGTCTGCAGAGCCATGCGGGAACCTGATGCTGGGCACACCACTGGCTTCAGTGGGGCCACCGGGGAACCCAGGTTAGGCAAGCCTGTCAGCTTCAGTGGTACCACAGCAGAGCATGGAGGTGGGGCAAGCCCAATGGAACTAGCAAGGTAGAAGGAGTGCAAAAATGGTGCCTCACAGAGCCAGCACTATTGAAGTGGAGTAAAAGTGCAAAAAATGGCACCTGCCAGCACCTCCATTCCTGGAGAAAGTCCCAACAGACCCCTGTGCCCCTAGGAGACACATAAGATTAGCTAATGAATGTCCTTCACATATTGTCTAGGTGCTTTTCAAATTGCTGCTTTTGTGCTGGATCCTGGGGTGAGTAAGTCTGTGTACAAGCCCTTTAAGAGCAGACTTTCCATTCTCCACAGCATTTTAGGCCTCCTGAATGTAAGCCCCATCGGTTTGTAATGCTGGACATTTTGGGGGCTTGTGTCTCCATTGCAGATCCCAACAGTTGTGGTGCCTGAGGTGGGACATGAACCCTTAGCTCCTCAGGGAGAAGTTCCATATTTGTGAGATTATTCTTGCTTGTGAGTTGCCCCACTGGGTGTGGGGTTTTTGGTGAGACTACATCTCTGCCTCTACTAGCCATTTAGATGTGGTTCTTTTATCTTTTGTTGTGGAGGAGCTGTTCAGCTAGTTTTCAGGATTTTTCAGAGGGAATTTATCCATATGTAGCTGTAGATTTGGCGTCTCTGTGGGAGGATGTAAGTTCAGGATCTTCCTATGCTGCCTTCTTGAACCACCTCCCTGTTTCTCTTTATGGTGTCCTATAATTCACTTAGGCTTTCTTTACACTTTTTTCTTTGTTCTCCTTTGTTAGATAACTTCAAGTTTCCTGTCTTCTAATTTAGATTCTTTTTTTCTGCTTGATCCATTCTGCTGTTTATCCTCAATTTTACATTTTTCATTTTATTCTTCAGCTTCCTAATTTTTTGTTTTTTTTAAAATAATTTCTAACACTGTGTTAAACCTCTCATTTTGTCACTGTATTTTTTTCCTGATTTTCGTGGATTGTCTGTATTTATTTCTGTGTAGCTCATTTAGCTTCCTTAAAATAGCCATTTTGATGTCTCTATTGTGTAAATTGTAGATCTCCATTGCTTTTGGTTCCTCTACTGGAATATTATTGTAATCCTTTGGTGGTGTCATGTTTCCTTGATTTTTCACCACTATTAAAGTCTTGCATCACTATTTTCACACATGAAGTAGCAATCACCTCCTATCTTTAGAGACTGACATCAGGATAGAAATACTTTCTGTTAGCCCTGATAGGGATTCTGAGACTTCCTCGGACCTTCTATGGATATGCCTGCTCTCTACTTCTTGCTCCTTCTTGTGACAGACTCCTTAAGTTGTATACATTTTCTCCGTTCAACAATGGACCAGGATGGGTGCTGACAGCCTCCTTTCTGTAAATGCTCAAGTTTGTGGTCTCTAGTTGGCCTACAGATTTGGGTTAGCTCTCTTCATGTGCTCACTACCTATCTAGCAAAGCTTGTTCCTTCTGCTGTCAGGAGTACACACCGGGATAAGACCATAGGATGTGTGTGTGTGTGTGTGTGTGTGTGTGTCTGTAACACTCAGGTGCCCATGGGCCACCTGGGTGGATTCATGGGAGAGGCATCCCAGGAGATCATTGGTGGCCCTTCCAATGTAGCCCATAAAGTGATTAGAAGGACCCACATTCTTTCCATACTTTCTGAACCCTGGTTGCTGTCCTTCCAGATGCTCACCACCCTCCAGTTGTGCAGCTATGACTCTATACTCTGGATGTAGTAAGAAAGAAATGGACCTTTTGGCAGTGTCCCACATAACTAGGAAAGCTCACATTTACTCATGTCTTCTCACTTTCTGCAATGGGGGAAAAAATCATTGGTTGAAAAAGGATCTCTTGACACTGATCTGTGCTGCCTTGGGGAAGGGATGACACAGGTAAAGTCAAACTGTTCCTGTGGTCCTCTCCAATGCATTCAATCTTGGATTATTTTCCTCCAACAGTGTGTTGGGATATATCACTGGACTCTTCGACTTCCACAAAGGCTCTCTCATCCATGGGTGATTAAGTCAGTGTTCTCCAGGTTTTCCAGATTGTGGCTGAAAGGGGCTGGAGCTGGTTTACAGATCAGTTTAGGGTCCAAAGCTGTGACCAATAGGCTGTATGCCTATTTCCTAGTGAGTTGGTGAGATTCCTTCTGGATTCCTTGGCGTATGGTGTTGGATCCCACAACTCCTACAAAGACACTTTTGTCCATGGATAGATGTTATATTGTTTTTCTTGAGGGGCAGATATGAGCAAGGGATATTGTATTTGGCCTTCTAGCTGATATCATTATAACAGAATAAACTTTCAAATTACTTAATCTTTGGGGAAGTTTTGACTTCTTTCTGAGCCTCAGTTTTACTGGCAGTAAAATGGGAGTAAGGGGCGAGAATGCATGTGCAAGGCTTCCAGGTTGATGATCAACTAGTTTTACTCTTCAGGATCCATTATCTTGGCTCACCTACCAGTCACTTCATCCTAAGATCACAAGAGTCAACATGTAATATTCCTGAAGGCAGTGTGGGTTGTTACAGTCTGCTTCCATCCCTAACAGAGTGGAATTTTAGTTCTCTGTATTCCTAGTTTGCAGAGAGCTTTTTTTAAATATCATGAATAGGTGTTAAACTTGGCTGAATGTATTTTCTGTGTTAATTGATATGATAATATGATATTTCTTCTTTAGCTGGTTGATATAGTATATTACATTGATTGATTTTCAGAGACTAAACCAACCTTGCATGCCTGGAATGCATCCCACTTGGTAATGGTGTTTATTCCTTTTTATACATAGTTGGATTTGATTTGTTAAAATATCGCTGAGAATTTTTGTGTCCAAATTCATGAAATGTACTAATGTTGTCCTTGTCAGATAATGATACTAGAGTAATACTGGCTTCACAAAATAGTTGGAAAATATTCCCTGCTCTTCTGTTTTCTGGAAGATATTGTGAAAACAGTGTTAATTCTGCTTTGAATATTCGGCAGAATTCTCCAGTAAAACCATCTTTGCCTTCTTTTCAGGGAGATTTTTAATTGTAAATTTAATGTCTTTAATAGGTAGAGGATTATTTGGGTTACACATTTTATCTTGGCTGAGTTTTGATAGTTTGGAGTTTTTAAATGCTCAATTTCTTCTAAACCCTTATGTTTATAAGAGTAAAGTTATTAATAGTATTCCTTTATTTTTTATTGTGGTATAATATATATCATGAATTTTACCATTTTAACCATTTGTAAGTGTACTCTTCCAGTGGCATTAAGCACATTTACATTGTGGTGCAACCATCATCACTATCCATATCTCCAGAACATTTTTTCACCATCCCAGACTAAAATTTTATACACATTGAAGAGTAATTCTCCTTTAACTACACTGCAAACCCAGGTACAACTATTCTATCAATACCTTCTGTCTCTAAGAATCTGACTATTCTAGGTAGCTCGAATAAGTGGAATTACACAAAATTTGCCCTTTTGTATCTGGTTTATTTCACTGAGCATAATGTCTTTAGGGTTTTCCGTGTTGTAACATATATCATAATTTGATTGAATTTTAAGACTAAATAATATTCCATTGTATGTTTTTTACCACATTTTGTTTATCCATTTATCTGCTGATAGACGCTTAGGTTTTTTTCACATTTTGGCTCTTGTTTATAATGCTTCTGTAAACCTGGGTGCACAGATATTTGTTCTAGTCTATTCTTTCAATCACTTTGGGTATATGCCAGAAGTGGAATTAGAGAGTCATATTGTAATTCTATGTTTAATTTTTTGAGGAATTTCCATACCGTTTTTCATATGGCTGTTTCATTTCACATTCCCACCAGTAATGCACAATGGTTCCAATTCATCCACATCCTCATAAGCACTTGTAATTTTCCAGTTTTTAAAAGTATTATGTTATTATTATTACTAATGGGTATGAAATGTTATCTCATTATGGTTTTGATTTGCATTTCTCTAATGATTTGTGTTGTTGAGCATCTTTCATTTGCTTATTGGCCCATTGCTGTATCTACTTTTAAGAAATGTCTATTTGAGGGCTTCCCTGGTGGCGCAGTGGTTGAGAGTCCACCTGCCGATGCAGGGGACACCTGTTCATGCCCCGGTCTGGGAAGATCCCACGTGCCACAGAGCGGCTGGGCCTGTGAGCCATGGCCACTGAGCCTGCATGTCTGGAGCCTGTGCTCCACAACGGGAGAGGCCACAAAAGTGAGAGGCCCACATACCGCAAAAAAAAAAAAAAAAAAAAAAAGTCTATTTGAGGCACTTCTCCACTTTTGACATGTGTTATTTGTTTTTTGCTTTAGATTTTTAGGATTTTTAAAATATTGTGGATGTTAATTCCTTACCAGGTATATTATTTGCCAATATTTTCTCCCATTCCCTGTGTTGCCTTTTTACTCTCTTGATAGTGTCGTTTGATGTACAAAATTTTTAATGTTGAAGTCCAGTCTATTTATTTTTTCTTTTGTTGCCATGGCTTTTGGTGTCATATCCAAAAATAATTTCCTATATCTAATGCCATGAGGATTTCCTTTATATTTTCTTCCAAGAAGTTTACAATATTAGCTTTTAAATTTAGGTCTTTGATATATTTTAATTTAATTTTTGTATACAGTGTAGGGTAAGGATCCAACATCCAACATTTGGCAAGTCAATATTCAGTTTTCCCAGTACTGTTTGTTGAAAAGCCTGTCTTTCCTCACAAATAGCATTGGCAAACTTGTCCAAAATTTTTAGAGCTTATATGTGAGGGTTTATTTCTGGGTTTTGTGTTCTATTCCATTGGTTTATGTGTATGTTTTTATGCCAGTACCACACTATATTTTTTGTTCCTTTGGTATTTTAATTATAGAAATTTCAGGTGTACAGCATTATAATGTGACAACTGTATAAACTACAAAGTGATCACCACTACAAGTCTTGTTCCCATCTGTCATCATACTGTTCACCCCCTTCACACACACCTCGACCCACCTTCCCTCTAATAACCATTAATCTGTTCCCTGTATCTATGAGTTTTTATTTATTTATTTATTTATTTATTTATTTTTGTTAGATAACACATATGAGTGAAATCATACAGTATTTGTTTTTTTCAGTCTGAGTTATTTCAATTTCACTTTCACTTATTTCACTCAGTATAATACTTTCAATTCCATCCATGTTGTCATGCATGACAGGATTTCATTCTTTTATATGGTTGAGTAGTATTCCACTGTATGTATGTATATATATATATATATATATATATATATATATATATATATATATCTCACATATGCTTTATTCATTGATCCATCAATGTGCACTTAGTTTGTTTTTATATCTTGGCTATTGTAAATAATACACAATGAACATAGGAGTGCATATATCTTTTCAAATTACTGCTTTTATATTTTGGTAAATACCCAGAAGTGGAATAACTGGGTCATATGGTGGTTCTATTTATAATTTTTTGAGTAATGAATATATTGTTTTCCATAGTGGATGCACCAATTTATAGTCCTACTAAGAGTGTAAGAGGATTTCCTTTCCTTCACATCCTTGCCAGCACTTATTATCTTTTGTATGTCTGATGATAGCCATTCTGACAGGTATCTCATTATGGTTTTGATTTTAATTTCCCTGATGATGTTGAGCATCTATTTGTGTGTCTTGTGGACATCTGTATATCTGTTTTGGAAAAATATCTATTTAGATTTTCTGCCCATTTTTAGACTGGGTTGTGTGCTATTTTGCTATTGAGTTGTATGATTCTTTATATTTTGGAGGTATTAACCCTTTATTAGAGGCACAGTTTGCAAATATCTTCTCCCATTCAGTAAGTTGCCTTTTTGTTTCAATGATAGTTCCCTTCACTGTGCAGAAGCTTTTAGTTTGCTGTAGTTCCATTTGCTTATTTTTGCTTTTGTTTCCCTTGCTTTTGGAGTCAGATCCACAAAACATTGCTAAACCTATGTCAATGAAGTTACACTCTATGTTTCCTTCTAGAAACTTTATGGTTTTAGTTCTTAAAGTCTAATCCATTTTGAGTTTATTATTGTATATAATGTAAGATGGTGGTCTAGTTTTATTCTTTTGAATGTGGCAATTCAGTTTTCCAAACACCATTTATTAAAGAGACCATAATTAATTAGTTATCCATATATGTGTACATTTATTTCTGGGTTCTCAGTTTTGTACCATTGATGTGGGTGTATTTTTTTGTGTCATTCCTGTACTGTTTTGATTACTGTAGCTTTGAAGTATAGTTTGAAATCAAGGAGTATGATATCTCCAGCTTTGTTCTTCTTAAGACTGTTTTGGCTATTTGGGGTCTTTTTTTGCATACAAGTTTTAGAATTATTTGTTTTACTTCTGTAAAATATACAATTGGAATTTTGACAGGGATTGCATGAAATCTGTAGATAGCTTTGGGTAGTATGGATATTTAAACAATATTAATTCTTCTAATCCAAGAAAGTGGACTATTGTTCCATTTATTGCAATTTATTTCAATATAGTATCATACTTTTCAGCACACAGGTTTTTCACCTCCCTAGTTAAATTTATTTCTGGGTATTTTATTTCATTGATGCAGTGGTAAATGAAATAGTTTTCTTAATTTCTTTTTCTAATAGTTCATTATTAATTTATAGAAAAGTCATATATTTTTGTATATTAATTTTGTGTCCTGGAATTTACTGAATTAATTTATAAGTTGTTAATATTTTTTGGTGGAGTCTTTAGAGTTTTCTGTATGCAGTATCATGTGATCTGCAAATAGTGACAGTTTTCTTTTTTCCTTTCAATTATGGATACTTTTGCTTTATTTTTATGGCCTAATTGCTGTGGTTAGGACTCCAACACAATGCTGAATAAAGTGGTGATTGTGGGCATCCTTGTCTTGTCCCTGATGTTAGATAAAAGGCTTTCAGTTTTAAGTATGATATTAATGTGGGTTTGTTATATATGGCCTTTAATTTGATGAGGAATGTTCACTGTATACTAAATTTGTTGAGAGTTTTTATCATAAATACATGTTGAATTTTGTCAAATGTTTTTTCTACATCTAATGAGATGATGATAGGACTTTTATATTTCATTTTGTTAATGTGAAGTACCATGTAGTTTGATATGTGAATGTTAACCATCCTTGCATACAGGAAAAAAAAATTCCACTTTATCATGGTGTATGATCCTATTCATGTAATGTTGTATTCGGTTTTCTAATATTATATTGAGAATTTTTGCATCTATATTCATCAAATATATTGGCCCATAATTGTCTTTTTTGTAGGATATTTGTGTGGTGTGGGTGTCAGGGTGATGCTACTCTCATAGAATCAGTTTAGAAACATTTTTTCCTCTACAACTTTTTGAAATAGTTTTAAAAGGATAGGTGTTAACTCTTTGTTAAATATTTGGTAGAATTCACCAGTGAAAGTACTTGATCCAGGACTTTATTTCTTCAGAGTATTTTTTTAACAAAAATATAGTTAATTCAAAATGCTGTTATGAGTCTCAAGTGCTCAACAAAGTGATTCAGTTACACACACACACACACACATATGTATTCTTTTTCAGATTCTTTTTCATTAAAGGTCATTACAAGACATTGAGGATAACTCCCTGTGATATACAGTACGTTCCTGTCATTTACCTATTCCATATATAGTAGTGTTCATATGTTAACACCAAACTCCCAATTTAGCACATTCCCTTAGAGGGAATGCTTTCAGCTTTTCACTTTTGAATATGATCGGGATTGTCAAATATGGTCTTTATTATGTTGAGATAGCTTCATTCTATGCCCACTTTCTGAAGAGTTTTTATCATAAATGGATGTTGAATTTTATCAAAAGCTATTTCTGCATCTATTGAGATGATCATATGGTTTTTATTCTTCAATTTGTTAACGTGGTGTAACATATTAATTGATTTGTGGATATTGAAAAATCCTGCATCACTGGGATAAATCCCACTTGATCATGGTGTATGATCCTTTTAAAGTTTTGTTGGAGTGGTTTGCTAGTATTTTGTTAAGGATTTTTGCATCTATGTTCATCAGTCATATTGGTCTATGATTTTCTTTTTTTGTGTGATATCTTTGTCTGGTTTTGGTATCAGGCTGACAGTGGCCTCATAGAATGAGCTTCAGAGTGTACATTTCTCTGCAATTGTTTGGAAGAGTTTAAAAGAATAGGCATTAACTTTTCTCTAAATGTTTGGTAGAATTCACCTGTGAGGCCTTCTAGTCTTGTGCTTTTCCTTGTTGGAAGTATTTAAATTACTGATTTAGTTTCACTACTGGTAATTGGTCTTTTCATGTTTTCTATTTCTTCCTGGTTCCATCTGGGGAGATTGTAACTTTTGAAGAATTTGTCCATTTTTTGCTAGGCTGTCCATTTTATTGGCATATAGTTGCTTATAGTAATCGATTTTGACACTTAGTATTTCTATGGTGCCAGTTGTAACTTCTTTTTCAATTCTGATTTTATTGATTTGGGTCCTCTCCCTTTTCTTTTTCCTTATG
Organism: Mesoplodon densirostris; assembly: GCF_025265405.1. Classification (NCBI taxonomy): domain Eukaryota; kingdom Metazoa; phylum Chordata; class Mammalia; order Artiodactyla; family Ziphiidae; genus Mesoplodon; species Mesoplodon densirostris. Next base: position 86,625,788 of record NC_082681.1, read on the forward strand.
AGTCTAGTTAAAAGTTGATCAATCTTGCTTATCTTTGCAAAGAATCAGCTTTTAGTTATGTTGATCTTTTCTATTTTTTTCTTAGTCTGAATTTCATTTATTTCTGCTCTGATATTTATGATTTAATTCCTTCTATTAACTTTGGTTGTGTTTGTTCTTCTTTCTCTAGTTGCTTTAGATATGGTTAGGTGGTTTATTTGAGATTTCCCTTGTTTCCTAAGGGAAGCATTTTTTGCTATAAACTTCATTCTTACAACTGCTTTTACTGCATCTCATAGGTTTTGGATGATCATGTTTCCATTTTCATTTGTCACTAGGTATTTTTTAACTTTCTCTGTGATTCCTTCAGTGATCCATTGTATGTTTAGCAGCATATTTCTTAGCCTCCTTGCATTTGGGTTATTCTTGCAGTTTTTCCTTTAAAAAATATTGGAGTGTAGTTGATTTAAAGTGTTGTGTTAGTTTCAGGTGTACAGCAAAGTAAATTATATATATATATATATATATATACATATATATATATATATATATATATGTAATAGCCAATATTACATATATATGTATATGTATGTATGTATATATATATATAGATATAGATATATATATATACATTCTTTTTCAGATTCTTTTCCCATATATTTTGTTACAGAATATTGAGTAGAGTTCCTTTTGCTATATAGTAGGTCCTTTTTAGTTATTTATTTTATATATAATAGTGTGAATATGTTAATCACAATCTCCTAATTTAGCACTATCCCATTTCCCCTATGATAATCATAAGTTTGATACTGAGATCTGTGAGTCTGATTCGGTTTTTTAAATAAGTTCATTTTTTTCATTTTTATTAGATTCCACAAATAAGTAATATCATATGTTATTTGTCATTTTCTGTCTGACTTACTTCACTTAGTATGATAATCTCAAGGTCCATCCCTGTTACTGCAAATGGCATTATTTCATTCTTTTTCATGGGTGAGTAATATTCCATTGTATATATATGCCACAACTTCTTTATCCATCCATCTGTCAATGGACAAACAGGTTACTTCCATGTCTTGGCTATTTTAAGTAGTGCTGCAATGAATGTTATGGTTCATGTATCTTTTTGAATTATGGTATTCTCTGGATATATGCCCAGGAGTGGGATTGTTGGATCATATTGTAGTTCTATATTTAGTTTTTTAAGGAACCTCCACACTGTTCTCCATAATAGTTATACCAATATACATTCCCACCAACTGTGTAGGAGGGTTCCCTTTTCTCCACCTCCTCTCCAGCATTTATTGTTTGTAGATTTTGGATGATGTCCATTCTGACCCATGTGAAGAGATACTTCATTGTAGTTTTGATTTACATTTCTCTAATAATTAGTAAAATTGAGAATATTTTCATGTGTCTGTTTCACTGTCTTCTTTGGAGAAATGTCTAGAATTTCTGACCATTTTTTTGATTGTTTTCTTTTCTCTTTTTTTTTCTGATATTGAGCTACAAGAGCTGTTTCTATATTCTGGAGTTTAATCCATTGTCAGTTGCTTTGCTTGCAAATATTTTCTCCCATTCTCTGTGTTGTCTTTTCATTTTGTTTACAGTTTCCTTTGCTGTCCAAAAGCTTTTAAGTTTAATTACATTCCATTTGTTTATTTTTGGTTTTATTTTCATTACTCTAGAGATGGATTCAAATAGATATTTCTGCACTTTATGTTAGAGAGTGTTTTGCCTAGGTTTTCCTCTAAGAGTTTTATAGTGTCTGTCCTTATATTTAGGTCTTTAATCCATTTTGAGTTTATTTTTTTGTATGGTGTTAAAGAATGTTGTAATTTCATTGATTCACAGGTAGCTGTACAGTTTTCCCATCACAATTTATTAAATATATTGTCTTTCCTCCACTGTATATATTTGCCTCCTTTGTCATAGATTAATTGACCATAGGTGCAAGGGTTTATTTCTGGGCTTTCTATCCTGCTCCACTGATCTATAAGTCTTTTTGCCATTACCATACAGTTTTGTTGACTGCAACTTTGTAGTGTAGTCCGATGTCAGGGAGCCTGATTACTCCAGCTCTGTTTTTCTTTTTCAAGATTGCTTTGGCTGTTCGGCGTTTTTTTGTGTTTCCATAGAAATTTAAATATTTTTTGTTCTGTTTCTATGAAAAGTGCCTTTGATAATTTGATAGGGATTACATTGAGTCTTTAGATTGCCTTGGGTACTATGCTAATTTTAACAATATTGATTCTTCCAATCCATGAGCGTGGTATATCTTTCCATCTGTTTGTGTTGTCTTTTATTTCTTTCATCAGCATCTTATAGTTTTCTGTGTACAGATCTTTTGCTTCCTTAGGCAGGTTTATTCCTAGGAATTTTATTCTTTTTGATGCAATGGTAAATGAGATTGTTTCCTTAATTTCTCTTTCTGATCTTTTGTTGTTAGCATATAGGAATGCAAGAGATTTCTGTATATTAACTTCATATCCAGCAACATTACTGAATTCATTTATGAGCTCTAGTAGTTTCCTGGTAGGACGTTTAAGATTTTCTATGTATAGTATCATATCATCTGCAAGCAGTGAGAATTTTACTTCTTTCCCAATTTGGATTCCTTTTATTTCTTTTTCTTCTCTGATTGGCATGGCTAGGACTTCCAAAACTCTGTTGAATGGAAGTGGTGAGAGTGGACATCCTTGTCTTGTTCCTGATCATAGACAAAATGCTTTCAGCTTTTCACCATTGAGAATTATGTTAGCTGTGGGTTTGTCATATATGAGATTTATTATGTTGAGGTAAGTTCCCTCTATTCTCACTTTCTGGAGAGCTTTTATCATAAATGGGTGTTGAATTCTTTCATATGCTTTTTCTGTGTCTATTGATATGATCATATGGTTTTTATTCTTCAGTTTGTTAATGTGGTCTATCACACTGATTGATTTGTAGATATTGAAGAATCCTTGCATCACCGGGATAAAACCCAATTGATCATACAACCTATGTTGTATGATCCTCTTAATGTATTGTTGGATTTGGTTAGGTAGTATTTTGTTGAGGATTTTTGTGTCTATGTTCATAAATGACATTGGCCTTTAATTTTCTTTTTTGTGGTCTCTTTGTCTGGTTTTGGTGTCAGGATGATTGTGGCCTCATAGAAGGATCTTGGGAGTGTTCTTTACTCTGCAATTTTTTGGAAGAGTTTCAGAAGGATAGGTGTTAACTCTTCTCTAAACATTAATAGAATTCTCCTGTGAAGCCATCTGGTCCTGGACTTTTTTCTGTTGAATGTTTTTAAAAAACAGTTTCGATTTCAGTACTTGTGATTTCTCTGTTCAAGTTTTCCATTTCTTCCTGCTTCAGTGATGGAAAGTTGTACCTTTTTACGAATTTGTTCATTTCTTCTAGGTTGTCCATTTTATTGGCATATAGTTGCTTGTAGTAGTCTCTCTTGATCCTTTGTATTTCTGCAGTGTCTGTTTTAACTTCTACTTTCTCATTTCAACTTATATTGATATGAGCCTTATCCCATTTTTTCTTAATGAGTCTGGCTAAAAGCTAATCAATTTTGTTTATCTTTTCAAAGAACCAGCTTTTAGTCTCAGTGATCTTTTCTGTTGTTCTCTTCATATCTATTTCATTTGTTTCTGCTCTGATCTTTATGCTTTCTTTCCATTACTTTCCTTTTTTTGTGGTACATGGGCCTCTCACTATTGTGGCCTCTCCAGTTGTGGAGCACAGGCTCCAGATGCGCAGGCTCAGCAGCCATGGCTCATGGACCCAGCCGCTCCACTGCATGTGGGATCCTCCCAGAACGGGGCACGAACCCGTGTCCCCTGCATCGGCAAGTGGACTCTCAACCACTGTGCCACCAGGGAAGCCCTACCTTCACATTTTGTTTGTTCTGCTTTCTCTAGTTGCTTTAGGTGTAAGATTAGGTTGTTTACTTGAAATTTTTATTCTTTCCTGAGGCAACATTTTATTGGTATAAACTTCCATATTAGAAATGCTTTTGTTGCCTCCCAAGGGTTTTGGATCATTGTTTTCATTGTCATTTGTCTCTATTTTTTGATTTCCTCTTTGACTTCTTCCATCATCCATAGGTTGTTTAGTAACATGTTGTTTAGCCTCCATGTATTTCTGTTTTTTTACAATTTTTTCCTGTGATTTATTTCTAATCTCATAGCATTTTCTTCAGAAAAGGCACTTGATATGTATTCCATTTTCTTAAATTTACTGATGCTTGATTTGTGGCCCACAATGTGATCTATCCTGGAGAATGTTCCACATGCACTTGAGAAGAAAGTGTATTCTACTGCTTTTGCATGCAGTGTTCTATAAATATCAATTAAGGTCATCTTATCTAATTTGTCATATAAGGCATACATTTCCTTATTGCTTTTCTGTCTGGATGATCTCTCCATTGATGAGAGTGGGGTGTTAAAGTCCCCCACTATTATTGTCTTTCTCTTGGTTTCTCAATTTTTGCCTGTACCATTTGCCTGATATATTGAGGTGATCTATGTTGAGTTCATATATATTTACAATTGCCACATTTTTTTCTTGCCTTGGTCCCTTGATCATTATGTACTATCCTTCTTTATCTCTTGTAACAGTCTTTATTTTATGAATTTATTTATTTATTTATTTTTGGCTGCATTGTGTCTTCACTGCTGCACAAGCTTTCTCTATTTGCAGTGAGTGGGGCCTACTCTTTGTGGCAGTGTGTTGGCTTCTCATTGTTGTGGCTTATCTTCTTGCAGAGCATGGGTTCTAGACATGCAGGCCTCCGTAACTGTGGCTCTCAGGCTCAGTAGTTGTGGCTCGTTGGCTCTAGAACGCAGGCTCAGTAGTTGCTCCACAGCATGTGGGATCTTTGTGGACCAGGGGTCGAACCAGTGTCCCCTGCATTGGCAGGTGGATTCTTAATGACTGCAACAACAGGGAAGCCCAACAGTCTTTATTTTTAAGTCTATTTTGTCTGATATGATCATTGGTAGTCTAGCTTTCTTTTGATTTCCATTTGCACAAACCAACTTTTTTGGTCCCTTCATTTTAATTCTGTACGTGTCCCTAGGTCTGAAGTGGGTCTCTTGTAAACAGCACATATATGGGTCTTGTTTTTGTATCCATTCTGCCATTCTATGTTTTTTGGTTGGAGCATTTAATGCATTTACATTAAAAAAATCTTTATTGGAGTATAATTGCTTTACATAATTGTGTTACTTGCTGCTGCATAACAAAGTGAATCAGCTATATGTATACGTATATCGACATATCCTCTCCCTCTTGGGTCTCACTCCCACCCTCCTATTCCACCTTTCTAGGCTGTCATAGCACGAAGTTGATCTCCCACTGCTATGTTGCTGCTTCCCACTAGCTATCTATTTTACATTTGATAGTGTATATACGTCCATGCCATGCTCTCACTTTGTCTAAGCTAACACTTCCCCCTCCCCCTGTCCTCAAGTCCATTCTCTACATCCACGTCTTAATTCCTGTCCTGCCCCTCTGTTCTTCAGAACGATTTTTTTATTCCATATATATGTGTTAGCATACAGTGTTTCTTTTTCTCTTTCTGACTTACTTCACTCTGTATAACAGACTATAGGTCCATCCACCTCACTACAAATAACTCAGTTTCATTTCTTTTTATGGCTGAGTAATATTCCATTGTATATACGTGACACATCTTCTTTATCCATTCATCTGTTTGTGGACACTTAAGTTGCTTCCATGTCTGGGCTATTATAAATAAGGCTGCAATTAACATGGTGGTACAGGACACTTTTTGAATTATGGTTTTCTCAGGGTATATGCCCAGTAGTGCAATTGATGGGTCACATGGTAGTTCTATTTTTAGTTTTTAAAGGAACCTCCATACTGTTCTCCATAGTGGCTGTATCAGTTTACATTCCCAGCAACAGTGCAAGAGGGTTCCCTTTTCTCCATACCCTCTCCAGAATTTATTGTCTGTAGATTTTTTGATGATGGCCATTCTTACTGGTGAGGTGATACCTCACTGTAGTGTTTTTATTTTTTTGCGGTAAATGGGCCTCTCACTGTTGTGCCTCTCCCATTGCAGAGCACAGGCTCCAGACACGCAGGCTCAGCCGCCATGCCTCATGGGCCGAGCTGCTCCGTGGCATGTGGGATCTTCCTGGACCGGAGCATGAACCCGTGTCCCCTGCATCGGCAGGTAGACTCTCAACCACTGCACCACCAGGAAAGCCCCTCATTGAAGTTTTGATATGCATTTCTCTAATGAATAGTGATGGTGAGCATCCTTTCCTGAGTTTGTTGGCAATCTGTATATCTTCTTTGGAGAAATATCTGTTTAGGTCTTCTGCCGATTTTTGGATTAAGTTGTTTGCTTTTTGCTATTGAGCTGCATGAGCTGCCTGTATATTTTGGAGATTAATCATTTGTCAGTTACATCATTTGCAAATATTTTCTCCCATTCTGAGGGTTGTCTTTTTATCTTCTTTATGGTTTCCTTTGCTGTGCAAAAGCTTTGAAGTTTCATTAGGTCCCATTTGTTTAGTTGTGTTTTTTATTTCCGTTTCCTTAGGAGATGGGTCAAAAAGTACCTAAAAGTTATTTATGTCAAAGAGTGTTATTCCTGTTTTCCTCTAAGAGTTTTACAGTGTCTGGACTTACATTTAGGTCTTGAATCTATTTTGATTTTATTTGTGTGTATGGTGTTTGAAAGTGTTCTAAGTTCATTGTTTTACAAGTAGCTGTCCAGTTTTCCCAGCACCACTTAATGAAGATGCTGTCTTTTCTCCATTGTATATTTTTGCCTCCTTTGTAATAGATTAGGTGACAATAGGTGTGTGGGTTTATCTCTGGGCTTTCTACTCTGTCCCATTGATATATGTTTCTGTTTTTGTACCAGTATCATACTGTCTTTATTACTGTAGCTTTGTAACATCATCTGACGTGAGGGAACCTGAATACTCCAGCTTCATTTTTCTTTTGCAATGTCGCTTTGGTTATTCAGGGTCTTTTGTGTTTCCATAAAAATTGTGAAATGTTTTGTTCTAGTTCTGTGAAAAATGCCACTGGTAGATTAAAAGGGATTGCACTGAATCTATAGATTGCTTTGGGTACTATAGTCATTTTCACAATGTTGATTCTTACAATCCAAGAACATGGTATATATCTCCATCTATGTGTATCATCTTTAATTTCTTTTCTCAGTGTCTTATAGTTTTCTGCATACAGGTCTTTTTTCTCCTTAGGTAGATTTTTTATTCTATTATCTGCAATGGTGAATGGGAGTGTTTCCTTAATTTTTCTTTCAGAGTTTTCACTGTTATTGTATACGAGTGCAAGAGATATCTGTGGATTAATTTTGTATCCTGCTACTTTACAAAATTCATTAATTAGCTCTATTAGATTTCTGGTAACATCTTTAGGATTCTCTATGTAGAGTATCATGTGTTCTGCAAATAGTGACAGATTTACTTCTTCTTTTCTGATTTGAATTCCTTTTATTTCTTTTTCATCTCTCAGTGCTTTGGCTAAAACTTGCAAAATTATGTTGAAGTACAGCAGTGAGAGTGAACAACCTTGTCTTGTTCCTGATCTTAGTGGAAATGGTTTCAGTTTCTCACAAGTGAGAACGATGTTGTCTGTGGGTCTGTCATATATGGGCTTTATTATGTTGAGGTAAGGTCCCTTTATTCCTACTTTCTGGAGAGTTTTTATCATAAATCACTTTTGAATTTTGTCAAAAGATTTTTCTGCATCTATTGAGATTATCATATGTTTCTTCTCCTTCATTTAGTTAATATGGTGTATCTTATTGATTGATTTGCCTGTATTGAGGAATCCTTGTATTCTTGGGGAAAAAACCCACTTTACCATGGTATATGATCCTTTTAATGTGCTGCTGCATTCTGTTTGCTAGTATTATGTTGAGTAATTTTGCATCTATTTTCATCACAGATATTTTCCTGTAGTTTTCTTTTTTTGTGACATCTTTGCCTGGTTTTGGTATCAGAGTGATGGTAGCCTCGTAGAATGAGTTTGGGAGTGTTCCTCCCTCTGCTATATTTTGGAAGAGTTTGAGAAGGATAGGTGTTATCTCTTCTCTAAATGTTAGATAGAATTAACCTGTGAAGCCATCTGGTCCTGGGGGTTTTTTGTTGTAAGATTGTTCATCACAGTCTCAATTTCAGTGCTTGTGATTCATCTGTTTATGGTTTCTATTTCTTCCTGCTTCAGTCTCAGAAGGTTGTGCATTTCTAAGAATTTGTCCATTTCTTCCAGGTTGTCCATTTTATTGGCATATAGTTGCTTGTAGTAATCTCTCATGATCCTTTGTCTTTCTGCAGTGTCAGTTGTTACTTCTCCTTTTTCATTTCTAATTCTGCTGATTTTAGTCTTCTTGATGAGTCTGGCTAACAGCATATCTCTTTTGTTTATCTTCTCCCAGAATCTGCTTTAGTTTTATTGATCTTTGCTATTGTTTCCTTCATTTCTTTTTCAGTTATTTTTGGTCTGAAGTTTATTATTTCTTTCCTGCTGCTAGTTTTGGGGTTTCTTTTGTTGTTGTTGTTGTCCGTTTTTTCTCTAATTGCTTTAATGTAAAGTTAGGTTGTTTATTTGAGAAGTTTCTTGTTTTTTGAAGAAAGATTTCATTGCTATAAACTTCCCTCTTAGAACTGCTTTTGCTGTATCACATAGGTATTGGGCCATCGTGTTTCCATTGCTATTTATTTCTAGGTAATTTTTCATTTCTTCAGTGATCCATTGGTTATTTAGTAGCATATTGTTTAGCCTCCCTGTGTTTGTTTTTATTTACAGTTTTTTTTTCCTTTAAGTGATATCTAGTCTCATAGCCTTGTGGTCAGAAAAGATACTTGATAACGATTTCAATTTTCTTAAATTTACCAAACCTTGATTTGTGACTGAAGATATGATCCTGGAAGATGTTCCATGAGCACTTGAGAAGAAAGTGTATTCTATTGTTTTTGGATGGAATGCCCTATAGATATCAATTAAGTCCATCTTGTTTAATGTATCACTTAAAGCTTCTGTTTCCTTATTTATTTTCAATTTGGATCATCTGTCCATTAGTGAAAGTGGGGTGTTAAAGACCACTAGTGTTATTTTGTTACTGTCAATTTCAACTTTATGGCTGCTAGCATTTGCTTATGTATTGAGGTGCTCCTATGTTTGGTGCATAAATATTTACAATTGTTATATCTTCTTCTTGGGTTGATCCCTTGATCATTATGTAGTGACCTTCTTTGTCTCTTGTAATAGTCTTTATTTTAAAGTCTATTTTGTCTGATATGAGAATTGCTACTGCAGCTTTCTTTTGATTTCCATTTACATGGAATATCTTTTGCCATCCCCTCACTTTCAATCTGTATGTGTTCCTTGGTCTGAAGTGGATTTCTTGTAGACAGCTTAAATATGGGTCTTATTTTTGTATCCTTTCAGCCAGTCTATGTCTTTTGGTTTGAACATTTAACCATTTATATTTAAGTTAATTATTGATATGTGTGTTCCTATTACCGTTTTCTTAATTGTTTTGTGTTTCTTATTACAGGTCTATTCCTTCTGATGTGTTTCCTGCCAAGAGAAGTTCCTTTAGCATTTGTTGTAATCTGGTTTTGTGGTGCTGAATTCTCATAGCTTTTGCTTGTCTGTAAAGGTTTTAATTTCTCTGTCGAATCTGAATGAGCTCCTTGCTGGGTAGAGAAAACTTGGTTGTAGATTTTTCCTTTTCATCACTTTAAATATGTCCTGTCACTCCCTTCTGCCTTGCAGAGTTTCTCCTGAAAAATAAGCTGTTAACCTTATGGGGATTCCCCTGTATGTTATTCGTTGCTTTTCTCTTGCTGCTTTTAATATTTTTTGTATTTAATTTTTGATAGTTTGATTAATATGTGCCTTGGCATGTTTCTCCTTGGATTTATCCTGTATGGGGCTCACTGCACTTCCTGCACTTGATTGACTATTCCCTTTTCTATATTAAGGAAGTTTTCAACTCTAATCTCTTCAAATATTTTCTCTTTCCCTTTCTTTTTCTCTTCTTCTTCTTAGACTCCATAATTCTAATGTTGGTGTGTTTAATATTTTCCCCAAAATGTTTGAGACTGTCCTCAATTCTTTTCATTCTTTTTTCTTATTCTGCTCTGAAATAGTTATTTCCACTATTTTATCTTCCAGATCACTTATCCGTTCTTCTGCCAGTGTTATTATGCTATTGCTTCCTCCTAGAGAATTTTTAATTTCGTTTATTGTGTTGTTCAGCATTGTTTGTTTGCTCTTTAGTTCTTCTATGTCCTTGGAAATGTTTCTTCATTTCTCCATTTTCTTCATTCTATTTCCAAGATTTTGGATCATCTTTACTGTCATTACTCTGAATTCTTTTTCAAGTAGACTGCCTATTTCCTCTCCATTTGTTTGGTCTGGTGGGTTTTACCTTGCTCCTACATCTGCTGCTTATTTGTCTGTTTAATCACTTTTCTTAACTTACTCTGTTTGAGGTCTCCTTTTTACAGGCTGAAGGTTTGTAGTTCCTGTTGTTTTTGTTGTTTGTGCCCAGTGGGTAAGTTTGTTTTAGTGGGTTTGTAGGCTTCCTGGTGGAAGGGACTGGTGCTTGTGTTCTGGTGGATGAGTCTAGATCTTGTCTTTCTGTTGGGCAGTTTCACTTCCAATGGTGTGTTTTGTCACGTCTGTGAACTTAGTATGATTTTAAGCAGCCTCTCTGCTAATGGGTGGTGTTGTCCTCCCATCTTGCTAGTTGTTTGTCATGGGGTGCCCAGGACTGGAGCTTGCTGGTTGTTGAGTGGAGCTGAGTCTTAGTTTTGAGACAAAAGTCTCTGGGAGATCTCTCACTGATTGATATTACATGGGGCCAGGAGGACTCTGGTGGTCCAATGTCCTGAACTCGTTTTTCCCACCTCAGAACTTCAGGCCTGACACCCCCCAGGAACAGCAAGCCCCTTTCAGCCACACAGCTCAGAAGAAAATGGAGAAAAAATAAGAAATAAATAAAATAAAGTTATTAAAATAAAAAAATAAATATTATTATAAAATATTTTAATATAATTATAAAAAAGAGATCAACAAAACCAATAAACAAATCCACCAGTGATAACAAGCACTAAAAACTAAACAAGATAGACATATAAATCAGAAACTAGTCAGTCACATATAGCAAACCTCAAGTCTACAGTTGCTCCCAAAGTCCACTGCCTCAATTTTGGGATAATTCATTTTCTATTTATTCATGTATTCCACATATTCTGGGTACATCAAGTTAATTTTGGAGCGTTAATCTGCTGCTTCTGAGGCTCCATCAAGAAATTTCCCTTTCTCTTCTTTGTTTGCACAGCTCCTGGTGTTCAGCTTTGTATTTGGTCCCACCTCTGCATTTAGGTCACCCTCTGACTTCTGTTCTTCATCCAGAATGGAGGGGGTTAAAGGAGCAGTTGGTTAGGGGGCTCTGGCTCCCTCAGGCCGTGGAGACTTAGGGGTACAGAATGTGGGTTGAGCCCGTGGTGGCAGAGGCCAGCATGACATAGCAATAGCCTGATGTGTGCTGTGTGTTCTCCTGGGAAGTTGTCCCTGGATCATGAGACCCTGGCAGTGGCAGGCTGCACAGGCTCCTGGGAGGGGATGTGTGGATAGTGACATGTGCTTGCACACAGTATTCTTGGTGGTTGCAGCAGCAGCATTAACGTTTCATGCCTGCTTCTGGTGTCCTTGCTGCTAGCTGCAGCTCACTCCCATGTCTGCACCTCATTTTGGCAGTGCTCTGAATCCCCTCTCCTCACACACCTGGAAACAATGGTCTCTTGACTCTTAGGTAGTTCCAAAGTTTTCCCCTGATTCCCTCTTGGTTAGCTGTGGCACACCAGCCCCTTTTTTTGTGTGTGTTCACACAGCCAACCCCCGTCCTCTCCCTGGGATCTGACCTCCAATGCCCAAGCCTCAGCTCCCAGCCTCACTTGCCCTGGCAGGTGAGCAGACACTCCTCTCAGGCTGATGAGTGCTGGTAGGCACTGATCCTCTGTGCAGGAAACTCTCTGCTTTGCCTTCTGCACTCCTGTTGCTGTGCTGTCCTCCATGTCTCCAAAGCTTCCCCCCCTCCCAACCCCCATATCTGCCAGTGAAGGGTCTTCCTAGTGTGTGGAAACTTTCCATCCTTTACAGCTCCCTCCCAGAGGTGCAGGTCTCATCCCTATTTTTTGTCTCTGTTTTTTTTTCTTTTTTCTTTTATCCTACCTAGTTACGTGGGGAGTTTCTTGCCTTTAGCGAAGTCTGAGGTTTTCTGCCAGTGTTCAGTAGGCGTTCTGTAGGAGTTGTTCCACATGTAGATGTATTTTTGATGTATTTGTGGGGAGGAAGGTGATGTCCACATCTTACTCCTCCACCGTCTTTTTTTTTTATTAGTTTCTGCTTTATAACAAAGTGAATCAGTCATACATATACATCTGTTCCCACATCCCTTCCCTCATGCATCTCCCTCCCTCCCACCCTCCCCATCCCACCCCTCCAGGTGGTCACAAAGCACCGAGCTGATCTCCCTGTGCTCTGTGGCTGCTTCCCACTATCTATCTACCTTACGTTTGGTAGTGTATATATGTCCATGCCTCTCTTTGGCTTTGTCACAGCTTACCCTTCCCCCTCCCCATATCCTCAAGTCCATTCTCAAGTAGGTCTGTGCCTTTATTCCCGTTTTACCCTTAGGTTCTTCATGACATTTTTTAAAAATTCCATATATATGTGTTAGCATACGGTATTTGTCTTTCTCTTTCTGACTTATTTCACTCTGTATGGCAGACTCTAGGTCTTTCCACCTCATTACAAATAACTCAGTTTCGTTTCTTTTTATGGCTGAGTAATATTCCATTGTATATATGTGCCACATCTTCTTTATCCATTCATCCAATGATGGACACTTAGGTTGTTTCCAGCTCCGGGCTATTGTGAATAGAGCTGCAATGAACATTTTGGTACATGTCTCTTTTTGAATTATGGTTTTCTCAGGGTATATGCCTAGTAGTGGGATTGCTGGATCATATGGTAGTTCTATTTTTAGTTTTTTAAGGAACCTCCATACTGTTCTCCATAGTGGCTGTACCAATTCACATTCCCACCAGCAGTGCAAGAGTGTTCCCTTTATTCCACACTCTCTCCAGCATTTATTGTTTCTAGATTTCTTGATGATGGCCATTCTGACTGGTGTGAGATGATATCTTATTGTAGTTTTGATTTGCATTTCTCTAATGATTAATGATGTTGAGCATTCTTTCATGTGTTTGTTGGCAGTCTGTATATCTTCTTTGGAGAAATGCCTATTTAAGTCTTCTGCCCATTTTTGGATTGGGTTGTTTGTTTATTTGCTATTGAGCTCCATGAGCTATTTACAAATTTTGGAGATTAATCCTTTGTCACTTGCTTAATTTGCACATATTTTCTCCCATTCTGAGGGTTGTCTTTTGGTCTTCTTTTTTTTTTTTTTAAAGAAGATGTTGCAGGCAGGAGTTTAATAATTAATTGTGATTTTGCTGTGTTGTGTCTTCGTTTCTGTGCGAGGGCTTTCTCTAGTTGTGGCAAGCGGGGGCCACTCTTCATTGTGGTGCATGGGCCCCTCAATATCGTGGCCTCTCTTGTTGCGGAGCACAGGCTCCAGACACGCAGGCTCAGTAGTTGTAGCTCACGGGCTTAGTTGCTCCGTGGCATGTGGGATCCTCCCAGACCAGGGCTTGAACCCGTGTCCCCTGCATTAGCAGGCAGATTCTCAACCACTGCGCCAACAGGGAAGCCCTTGGTCTTCTTTATGGTTTCCTTTGCTGTGCAAAAGCTTTGAAGTTTCATTAGGTCCCATTTGTTTATCTTTGTTTTTATTTCCATTGCTCTAGGAGGTGGGTCCAAAAGGATCTTGCTGTGATTTATGGCATAGAGTGTTCTGCCTATGATTTCCTCTAAGAGTTTGATAGTTTCTGACCTTACATTTAGGTCTTTAATCCATTTTGACTTATTTTTGTGTATGGTGTTAGGGAATGATCTAATCTCATACCTTTACATGTCTCTGTCCAGTTTTCCCAGCACCACTTATTGAAGAGGCTGTCCATTCTCCACTGTACATTCCTGCATGCTTTATCAAAGATAAGTTGACCGTATGTGCGTGGGTTTATCTATGGGCTTTCTCTTCTGAACCATTGATCTATCTTTCTGTTTTTCTGCCAGTATCACACTGTCTTGATTACTGTAGCTTTGTAGTATAGTCTGAAGTCAGGGAGCCTGATTCCTCCAGCTCCGTTTTTCGTTCTCAAGATTGCTTTGGCTATTCGGGGTCTTTTGTTTTTCCAAACAAATTTTGAAATTTTTTGTTCTAGTTCTGCGAAAAATGACAGTGGTAGTTTGATAGGGATTGCATTGAATCTGTAGATTGCTTTGGGTAGTAGAGTCATTTTCACAATATTGATTCTTCCGATCCAGGAATATGGTATATCTCTCCATCTATTTGTATCATCTTTAATTTCTTTCATCACTGACTTATAATTTTCTGCATACAGGTGTTTTGTCTCCTTAGGTAGGTTTATTCCTAGATATTTTATTGTTTTTGTTGTAATGGTAAATGTGAGTGTTTTCTTGATTTCATTTTCAGATTTTTCATTATTAGTGTACAGGAATGTCAGAGATTTCTGTGCATTAATTTTGTATCCTGCTACTTTACCAAATTCATTGATTAGCTCTAGAAGTTTTCTGGTAGCATCTTTAGGATTCTCTATGTATAGTATCATGTCATCTGCAAACAGTGACAGCTTTACTTCTTCTTTTCCAATTTGGATTCCTTCTATTTCCTTTTCTTCTCTGATTGCTGGGGCTAATACTTCCAAAACTAAGTTGAATAAGAGTGGTGAGAGTGGGCAGCCTTGTCTTGTTCCTGATCTTAGTGGAAACGGTTTCAGTTTTCACCATTGAGGACAATGTTGGCTGTGTGTTTGTCATATATGGCCTTTATTATGTTGAGGAAAGTTCCCTCTACGCCTACTTTCTGCAGGGTTTTTATCATAAATGGGTGTTGAATTTTGTCGAAAGCTTTCTCTGCATCTATTGAGATGATCAAATTGATTTTCTCCTTCAACTTGTTAATATGGTGTATCACATTGATTGATTTGCCTATATTGAAGAATCCTTGCATTCCTGGAATAAACCGCACTTGATCATGGTGTATGATTTATTTAATGTGCTGTTGGATTCTGTTTGCTAGTATTTTGTTGAGGATTTTTACATCTATGTTCATCAGTGATATTGGCCTGTAGTTTTCTTTCTTTGTGACATCCTTGCCTGGTTTTGGTATCAAGGCGATGGTGGCCTCATAGAATGAGTTTGGGAGTATTCCTTCCTCTGAAATTGTTTGGAAGAATTTGAGAATGATGGGTATTAGCTCTTCTACAAATGTTTGATAAAATTCGCCTGTGAAGCCATCTGGTCCTGGGCTTTTGTTTGTTGGAAGATTTTTTATCACAGTTTCAATTTCAGTGCTTGTGATTGGTCTATTCATATTTTCTATTTCTTCCTGATTCAGTCGTGGCAGGTTGTGCATTTCTAAGAATTTGTCCATTTCTTCCAGGTTGTCCATTTTATTGGCATAGAGTTGCTTATAGTAATCTCTCATGATCTTTTGTATTTCTGCAGTGTCAGTTGTTACTTCTCCTTTTTCATTTCTAATTCTATTGATTTGAGTCTTCTCCCTTCTGTTCTTGATGAGTCTGGCTAATGGTTTGTCTATTTTGTTTATCTTCTGAAAGAAACAGCTTTTAGTTTTATTGATCTTTGCTATCATTTCCTTCATTTCTTTTTCATTTATTTCTGATCTGATCTTTATGATTTCTTTCCTCCTGCTAGCTTTGGAGGTTTTTTATTCTTCTTTCTCTAATTGCTTTAGGTGCAGGGTCAGTTTGTTTACTCGAGATGTTTCCTGTTTCTTAAGGTGGGATTGTATTGCTATAAACTTCCCCCTTAAAACTGCTTTTGCTGCGTCCCATAGGTTTTGGGTCGTCGTGTCTCCATTGTCATTTGTTTCTAGGTATTTCTTAATTTCCTCTTTGATTTCTTCAGTGATCACTTCGTTATTGAGTAGTGTATTGTTTAGCCTCCATGTGTTTGTATTTCTTATGTATCTTTTCCTGTAATTGATGTCTAGTCTCATAGCATTGTGGTCGGAAAAGATACTTGATACAATTTCAATGTTCTTAAATTTGCCAAGGCTTGATTTGTGACCCAAGATATGATCTATCCTGGAGAATATTCCATGAGCACTTGAGAAAATTGTGTATTCTGTTGTTTTTGGATGCAATGTCCTATAAATACTAACTAAGTCCATCATGTTTAATGTATCATTTGAAGCTTGTGTTTCCTTATTTATTTTCATTTTGGATGATCTGTCCATTGGTGAAAGTGGGGTGTTAAAGTCCCCTACTATGATTGTGTTACTGTCAATTTCCCCTTTGATGGCTGTTAGTATTATCCTTATGTATTGAGGTGCTCCTATGTTGGGTGCATAAATATTTACAATTGTTATATCTTCTTCTTGGATCGATCCCTTTATCATTATGTAGTGTCCTTCTTTGTCTCTTCTAATAGTATTTATTTTAAAGTCTATTTTGTCTGATATGAGAATTCCTTCTCTAGATTTCTTTTGATTTCCATTTGCATGGAATATCTTTTTCCATCCCCTTACTTTCAATCTGTATGTGTCTCTAGGTCTGAAGTGGGTCTCTTGTAGACAGCATATATATGGGTCTTGTTTTTGTATCCATTCAGCCAATCTGTGTCTTTTGGTGGGAGCATTTAGTCCATTTACATTTAAGGTAATTATTGATATGTATGTTCCTATTCCCATTTCCTTAATTGCTTTGGATTCGTTATTGTAGGTATATACCTTCTGTTTTGTTTCTTGCCCAGAGAAGTTCCTTTAGCATTTGTTGTAAAGCTGGTTTGGTGGTGCCAAACTCTCTCAGCTTTTGCTTGTCTGTAAACGTTTTAATTTCTCCATCAAATCTGAATGAGAACCTTGCTGGGTAGAGTAATCTTGTTTGCAGGTTTCTCTCCTTCATCACTTTAATTATGTCCTTCCACTCCCTTCTGGCTTGTAGAGTTTCTACTGAGAGATCAGCTGTTAACCTGATGGGGATTCCCTTGTGTGTTATTTTTCCCTTGCTGCTTTTAATATGATTTCCTTGTGTTTAATTTTTGACAGTTTGATTAATATGTGTCTTGGCATATTTCTCCTTGGATTTATTCTGTATGGGACTCTCTGTGCCTCCTGGACTTGATTAACTATTTCCTTTCCCATATTAGGGAATTTTTCAACTTTAATCTCTTCAAATATTTTCTCAGTCCCTTTCTTTTTCTCTTCTTCTTCTGGAACCCCTATAATTCGAATGTTGGTGCGTTTAATGTTGTCCCTGAGGTCTCTGAGACTGTCCTCTGTTCTTTTCATTCTTTTTTCTTTATTTTGCTCTGCAGCAGTTATTTCCACTATTTTATCTTCCACCTCACTTATCTGTTAGTCTGCCTCAGTTATTCTGCTATTGATCCCATCTAGAGTATTTTTCATTTCATTTATTGTGTTTTTAATCTATGCTTGATTCATCTTTAGTTCTTCTAGGTCCTTGTTAACTGTTTCTTGCATTTTGTCTATTCTATTTCCCAGATTTTGGATCTTGGAAATAGAATCTTGGATCATCTTTACTATCATTATTCTGAATTCTTTTTCAGGTAGACTGCCTATTACCTCTTCATTTGTTAGGTCTGGTAGGTTTTTATCTTGCTCCTTCACCTGCTGTGTGTTTTTCTTTCTTCTCATTTTGCTTATGTTACTGTGTTTGGGGTCTCCTTTTTGCAGGCTGCAGATTCGTAGTTCCTGTCGTTTTTGGTGTCTGTCCCCAGTGGCTAAGGTTGTTTCAGTAGGTTGTGTAGGCTTCCTGGTGGGGAGGACTAATGCCTGTGTTCTGGTGGTTGAGGCTCGACCTTGTTTTTCTGGTGGACAGGTCCACGTCTGGTGGTGTGTTTTACAGTGCCTGTGGCCTTATTATGTTTTTAGGCAGCCTCTCTGCTAATGGGTGGGGTTGTGTTCGTGCCTTGCTAGTTGCTTTGCATAGGGTGACCAGCACTGTAGTTTGCTGCTCGTTGAATGAAGCTGGGTGCTGGTGTTGAGATGGAGATCTCTGGGAGATGTTCGCTGCTTGATATTATGTGGAGCTGGGAGGTCTCTTGTGGACCTGTGTCCTGAAGTTGGCTCTCCCACTTCAGAGGCACAGCACTGACTCCTGGCTGCAGTACCAAGACCCTTTCATCTACCTGGCTCAGAAAAAAAGGGAGAAAAATTAGAAAGAAAGAATTAGTAGAAGAAAGAAAGAGAGACAGAAAGGAAGAAGGAAAGAAAAGAAGGAAGGAAGGAAGGAAGAAAGAGAGAAAGGAGGGAGGAAGGGAGGAAGGATGGAAAGAAAAAAGAAAGAAAGGAGGGAGAGAGGGAGGAAGGAAAGAAAAAGGAAGAGTGAATGGAAGAAGGGAGGGAGGGAGGGAGGAAGCAAAGAAAGAAAGAAGGAAAGACAGGAGGGAGGGAGGGATGAAGGAAAGAAAAAGAAAGTGAAAGGAAGAGGGGTGGGAGGGAGGGAGTAAGGAAAGAAAGACAGGAGGAGTGAGGGAGAGAAGAAGTTAAGAAAAAGAAAGAGTGAAAGGAAGAAAGGAGGGAGGGAGGAAGGAAAGAAAGAGAGAAAGAAGGAAAGGAGGGGCGGAGAGAGGGAGGGAGGAAGGGAAGGTAGGAAAAAAGGAAAGAGCAGGTAAAGTAAAATAGAATAAAGTATGAAATATAGTAGAGTTATTAAAATTAAAGGGTAATTATTGAAAAAAAACGGACAGATAGAACCCTGGGACATATGGTGGAAACAAAGCTATACACAGAGAATCTTACACAGAAGAATACACATACACATTCACAAAAAGGGAGCAGGGGGAAAAATCAAAAATCTTGCTCTCCAAGTCCACCTCCTCAATTTGGGATACTTCGTTGTAAAAAGAGGAAAAGGGTGAGAAGTCTGAAATCTTGCTAATTCCACCTCCTTAATTTGGGATAATTCGTTGTAAAAAGAGGAATAGGGGGGAAAGTCTTAAATCTTGTCCTCAAAGTCCACTTCCTCAATTTGGGATGATTCGCTGTCCATTCATGCACTCCACAGATGCAGGGCACATCACGTGGACCGTGGAGGTGTAATCCGCTGCCTCCGAGGCTGCACAGAGAGATTTCCCTGTCTCTTCTCTGCTCTCACAGCTCCCGGGTCTCAGCCTTGGACCTGTCCCCGCCTCTGCGCGTAGGTCGCCAGAGGGCGTCTGTTCTTTGCTCAGACAGGACGGGTGTAAAGGAGCCGCTGATGCAGGGGCTCTGGCTCACTCAGGCAGAGGGGAGGGAGCGGTGCGCAGTGTGGGGCGGGCCTGCGGCAGCAGGAGCCGGCGTGACATTGCACCAGACCTAGGCGCTCCGTGCGCTTTCCCGGGAAAGCCGTCCCTGGTTTCCAGGACCCCGGCAGTGGCGGGGTGCACAGGTCCCCCAGAAGGTGGGGCGGACAGTGACCCGCGCTCGCACACAGGCCCCACGGCGGCGGCAGCAGCAGCAGCCCCAGCGTCCCTCGCCGGTCTCCGGGGTCCGCGCCCTTAGCCGCGGCTCGTGCCCGTCTCCAGCGCTTCCCAAAGCAGCCCTCTTAATGCCCTCTCCTCGCGCCCCAGGAAACAAAAGGGAAGAAGAAGCCTCTTGTCTCTTCGGCAGCTCCAGACCCTTTCCCCGGATTCCCTCCGGGCTAGCCGTGGTGCACTAACCCCTTCAGGCTCTCTTCCTGCCGCCAGCCCCAGTCCTCTCCCTGCACTCTGACTGAAAGCCCATACCCGAGCCTCAGCTCCCATCCCCGCCCGCCCCGGCGGCCGAGCAGACAAGCCTCTCCGGCTGGTGTGTGCCTGAGGGCACCGATCCTCTGTGCCGGAATCTCTCCGCTTTGCCCTCCGCACCCCTGTTGCTGTGCTCTCCTCCGCTACTCCGAAGCTTTCCCCCTCGGCCACCGGCCGTCTCCGCCCACGAAGGGGCTTGTAGCGTGTGGAAACCTTTCCTCCTTCACAGCTCCCTCCCACTGGTGCAGGTCCCGTCCCTATCCTTTTGTCTCTGTTTATTCTTTTTTCTTTTGCCCTACCCAGTTATGTGGGGAGTTTCTTGCCTTTTGGGGGGTCTGAGGTCTTCTGTCAGCGTTCAGTAGGTGTTCTGTAGGAGTTGTTCCACGTGTAGATGAATTTCTGATGTATCTGTGGGGAGGAAGGTGATCTCCGTGTCTTACTCTTCCGCCATCTTCGCAGGGTCCCCCCTCCACCATCTTGAAGGTTCTCCCCTCCATTTACATTTAAGGGAATTACTGATATTTATGCTTTTATTACCATTCTGGTAATTGTTTTGAATTTGTTTTTATAGGTCTTTTTTCTTCCCTTCCTCTTTTGTTCTCTTATGTTTTGATGACTATATTTAGTGTTGTGTTTGGATTGCTTTTCCTTTTTGTGTTTGTATCTATTGTAGAATTTTGGTTTCTGGTTACCTTAAAGTTTTGATATAGCAGTCTCTCTCTCTATCTATCTATCTATCTATCTATCTATCTATTTATCTATAAGATCATTTAAGTTTATGTTCTCTTAATTTCCAATGCATTTCCTATATCCTGCATTTTTACTCTCCTTTTCTTATGATTGCTTGTTTTGATATCATATTTGCGTGTGGATGATTTCCTACCTTTATTTTATGTTTGCTTTTACTTGTGAGCTTTCCCATTCATAATTTTCTTTTTTCTAGTTTTGGTCTTTTCGCTTCTGCCTAGTTAAGTTCCTTTACATTTCTTGTAAACTGGTTTGGTGGTGCTGAATTATCTTAGCTTTTGCTTGATTGTAAAGCTTTTTTTTTTCTCCATCAAATCTGAATGAGGGCCTGGCTGGGTTGAGTATTCTTGGTTGTAGTTTCTTGCCTTTTATCACTTTAAATATATCATGCCACTCCCTTCTGGTCTGAAGAGTTTCTGCTGAGAAATCAACTGATAACCTTATGTGGATTCCCTTGTATATTATTTCTTGCTTTCCCCTTGTTGCTTTCAATATGTTTTTCTTGTTTTTAATTGTTGTCAATTTGAATACTATGTGTCTCAGTGTGTTTCTCCTTGGGTTTATCCTGTGTGGGACTCTCTGCACTTCCTGGACTTGGGTGACTTTTTCTTTTCCCATGTTATGGAAAATTTCAGCTACTATCTCTTTACATATTCTCTCAGGTCCTTTCTCTCTCTCTTCTCCTTCTGGGACCCCTATAATGCGACTGTTGGTCCATTTAATGTTGGCCCAGAAGTCTCTGAAACTGTTCTCATTCTTTTCATTCTTTTTTTTCTTTTTTCTCTTCTGTGGTCATTATTTCCACCACTTTTTCTTCCAACTCACTTATTCATTCTTCTGCCTCATTTACTCTGCTATTGATTTTTTCTCATGTATTATTCATTTCAGTTATTGCACTGTTCATCTCTCTTTGTTCTTTAAATCCTCTAGCTCCTATTAAACATTCATTTATTTTATATTTTCAGTCGTTGCCTCCATTCTTTTTCTGAGATCTTGGATAGTCTTTACTCTCATTACTCTAAATTCTTTTTCAGATAATTTGCTTATCTCCATTTCATTTAGTTGATCTTGTGCGTTTTTGTCTTGTTACTTCTTCTGGACCATATTTCTCTGCCTTCTTAATTTGCCTAAATTTCTGTTTGTTGTCTTCTTTCCTCAGGCTGCAGGATTGTAGCTCCTCTTGTTTCTTTCTTTTGCCCCCTGGTGGATAAAGTTCATCATGAGGCTTGTTCGGGCTTCCTGGTGGGAGGGACTGGTGCCTGTCCACTCGTGGGTGATGCTGGGTCTTATCCCTCTGATGGGCAGGGCCATGTGAAGTGGTGTGTTTAGAGGTGGCTGTGAGTTCAGTGTGACTTTAGGCAGCCTGTCTGCTGATGTGTGGGTCTGTGTTCCTATCTTGTTGCTTG
This sequence comes from Mesoplodon densirostris, assembly GCF_025265405.1. Lineage (NCBI taxonomy): Eukaryota > Metazoa > Chordata > Mammalia > Artiodactyla > Ziphiidae > Mesoplodon > Mesoplodon densirostris. The sequence continues at coordinate 86,647,840 of NC_082681.1, forward strand.
TTTGGCCTGAGGTGTTCTAGCACTGGAGCCTGTAGGCTATTGGATAGGGCTAGGTCTTGGTGCCAAAATGACAACCTCTGTTAGAGCCCACATGGATCAATATTCCCTGAGTCCTCTGCCACTGTTGTCCTTGCACCCCCCCACCCAGTGAGCCACAGCCAACCCTTGCATTCCCATGAGACCCTCCATGACCTGCAGGTAGGTCCAGCCCAGACTCTTATGGAGTTACTGCTTTGTGTTGGCTCCCAGTGTCCTTGAAATCTTGTGTTGCCCTCCAAGAGTGGAGTGCATATTTCCCCCAGTCCTGTGGAGCTGATGTACTCAAGAGCTGCTGGGCTTCAAAGCCAAATGCTTTAGGGTTTCCTCCTCTTGATGCCAGACCCTCATGCTGGGGAACATTGCATGGGGCTCAGGACTCTCACTCTTGTGGGAGAAACTCTGAGATATAATTATTTTTCAAGTTTGGGGGTTGCCCACCTAGCAGCTATGGGATTTGATTATGTCACAAATGCCCCCCTCCTACCATCTCATTGTGACTTCTTTGTCTTTGAATGTAAAATATCTTTTTTGGTAGGTTCCAGTCTTTTTTGGTTGATGGTTGTTCAACAGTTAATTGTGATTTTGGAGTTTTCATGAGATTTTAGCTCAAGTCTTTCTACTCCAATATCTTGTCTGGACTCACGTGGTTGCTTTTACTTTGGATGCTGACTGCCTCTTTCCTAGCATGTGCTGATGCCTTCATTTGGTGTTTGCAGTTTCCATGGCCCTCGTGTACTTTGGGGATGGCTGGAGCAGTGCTTGGTGCCTGCTTTCAGGTCTTGTAGTGGCAGCTGTGGCCTATGAACTCCTGAAAGTGGGGGCAGGACTTTTCGCCTGCTTGTGGGTCTTGTATGGGCAGCTGCAGCCCATGCACTCCCAAGACAATGGGAGCAGTTCTTGTGGCCTGCTTGCAGTCTCAGCCGCAGTGACTTCCACCCACCTTCAGGGCCTCTGTAGGTGGTGTCCTGTTACCTGAGAAAGCTCACAGGGAAAGAAGCTCTTATGCTGGTCCTGTATTTCTCCTTGCCTGCCCCCCGATAATGGTGACTTTCTTCTCTGATGGGGCCAGGCTTCTTCTGAGTACACCCTCAGTTACTACCATCCAGTCTATTCAGGCTGTCTCCACAGAGCCAACCCCGGTCTTCTCCCTGGGTCTGACCTCTGAAGCCTGAGCTTCAGCACCCAGCCCCCACCTGCACCTATGGACGAGCATCTCAGGCTGATGAGGGCAAGGTGGTGGTGCCAACCTTCTGTGCAGCTTACTATTCATTTTGACTTCCACAAACTGGTTGCTGCACTCTCCTCCTAGTCTCTGAAGCTCCCCCTCTGTCTAGGCTGATCTCACCACCAGTGAGGAGACTCCCCAGGGAGTGGGAACTTTTCCTACATTATAGATCCCTCCCTGGAGCACAGATCCTGTCTTGATTCCTTTCCTTTTCATTTTCCTTTTCATTTTCCTTTTCTCCTACCTGGTTTCATGGAAATTTTCTTGCCATTTCATAGGTCTAAAGTCTTCTGCCAGTGTTCAGTAGATGTTCTGTGTCAATCGTTCCACTTGTAGATGTATTTTTAATATTTTTGTGGGAGAAGGTGAGTTCCACATCCTGCTTCTCCACCATCTTGATCCTGCCCCCCCTTTCATTCTTTTTTTTTGTGTGTGTGTGTGGTATGCGGGCCTCTCATTGTGTGGTCTCTCCTGTTGCAGAGAACAGGCTCTGGATGTGCAGGCTCAGTGGCCATGGCTCACGGGCACAGCTGCTCCGTGGCATGTGGGATCTTCCCGGACTGGGGCACGAACCCATGTCCCCTGCATTGGCAGGCAGACTCTCAACCACTGTGCCACCAGGGAAGCACCCCCTTTCATTCTTTTGCATGTGAATATCCAGTGTTCTCATTGTCATTTCTTGAATAAACTATCCTTTTCCCATTGGGAATAAGTCTTGGCACACAGGTGATTATTTGGCTAGATACGAATGGGTTTATTTCTGAGCTCTTTATAATGTTCCATTGGTCAATATATTTGTCTGTAAGCGAGTGCCATACTCTTGATTACTATAGCTTTGTAATAGTTTGAAGTAAGGGAGTATGTTGCCTCCATGTTGTTTAAAACTGTTTTGGATACTCATGTTCCTTTGTGGATCCATATGAATTTTAGGATGAATTTTCCTTTTTCTGCAGAAAATATCACTGGAATTTTGATATGGATCAAATTTAGTATGTAGCTCATTTGGGGTAGTATGGGCATTTGAACAAGTTTAATTCTTCCCTTTCATGAACATTTATTTGTGTCCATTTATTTGTGTCTTCTTTAATTTTTTCATCAATGTTTCATAGTTTTAAGTGTAAATGTCTTTCATCTCCTTGGTTAAGTTTATCCTAAGTATTTTTAAGTTTTAGATGCTATTGAAAGTGGATTAAAAAATTTTAGATAGTTTCTTGTTAGTGTACAGATATGAAGGTGATTGTTATATGTTGATTTTGTATCCTTAAACTTTACTGAATTTGCTTATGAGTTATAATTTTTTTTGGTGGAGTCTTTACAGTTTTCTGTGTTTAAGATGATGTCATCTGAAAACAGACAACTTTTATTTTTCCTTTCCAATTTTAATGTTTTTATTTACCTTTCTTGCCTAATTGCTCTGGATAGAAATTCCCATACTATGTTTAATAGAAGTGGTGAGAGTGGGCATAATTTCCATGTTACAGATCTTAAGGGAAAAGCTTTCAGCTCTTGACCACTGAGTATGAAGTTATCTGTGGTCTTAAAATACTAAAGTACATACTTTCTATACATAATTTGTTGAGAGTTTTATTATGAAAAGCTATTTAATTTTGTCAAATGTTTTTCCTGCCTCTATTGAAATGATCATATAATTTTTATCTTTCATTTTTTAATGTGAGGTATCATATTTATTGATGTATGTATGTCGAAACATCATTGCATCACAGGAATGTTTAATTCAGTTTAGCATTAAAGGTTTTGAGAATTTTTACATGTATGTTCACCAGAGATTTTGGCCTATAATTTTTTTCTTGTAGTATCCTTGTCTGGCTTTGGTATTGGAGTAATGCTGGCCTTATAAAATAAGTTTGGAAGTGTTCTCTCATTTTTTATCTTTTTTGGAAGAGTTTGAGAAAGACTGTTAATAATTCTACTTTAAACGTTTGGGAGAATTCACCAATGAAACCATCTGTTTCTGAGCTTTTCTCTGTTGGGAGGCTTTTGATTACCTATTCAATCTTCTTACTAGTAATTGGTTTGTTCAAATTTTTTATATTTTCATGATTCAGTGTTTGTAGATTGTATATTCCTAGAAATATATCTATGTCTCCTAGGTTATCCAATTTGTTGGTGTACAATTTTTCATAATAGTCTCTTATTATCCTTTGTATTTCAGTGGTATCAATTGTAATGTCTCCTCTTTCACTTATAATTTTGTTGTTTTGGATCCTCCCTCTTTTTTCCTTGCTTGATCTAGCAATTTTGTTTACCTTTTCAAAGAACAAAGTCTTAGTTTTGTTAATCTGTTCTCTATTTCATTTATTTCTGATCTAATCTTTATGTTTATTATTTTCTTCCTTAAATTGATGGTTTGTGGCAATCTTGTGTCACAGTTGGCACCATTTTTTCCAACAGCATTTGCTTACTTTCTCTTTGGCACATTTTGATAATTCTCACAATACTTCAAACTTTTCCATTATGATTGCCTTTGTATGGTGATCTGTAATCAGCGAACTTTGATGTTACTATTGCAAAAATATTATGACTTGCTGAAAGCTCAGATGATGGTTAGCAGTTTTTAGCAATAAATTATTTGAAAATTAAATTATGTACATTTTTATTGACATGATGCTATTGCACACTTAATAGTCTATAGTATAGTATAAACATGACTTTAATATGCACTGGGAAACCACAAAATTCGTGTGATTTGCTTTATTGTGATATTCATTTTATTTCAGTGCTCTGGAATTGAACCCACAAAATCTCCAAGGTGTGCTTGTATAATGAGCTTCTTTGTCTCTTGGTATAGTTTTTGACTTAAAACCTATTTTTTCTGCTCTCTTTTGTTTTCTATATGCATGGAATATTTTTGTCCATCAATTCACTTTGAGCCTATGTGTATCATTTTAGCTGAAGTGAATCTTATGTAGGCAGCACATAATTGAGTCTAGTTTTTTTAAATTCATTCACCATTATGTCTTTTAATTGAAAAATTTAATCCATTCATATTTCAAGTAACTACTGATAAGTAAAGCAGCCTAATGCTATCTTGTTAATTGTTTTCTAACATTTTTGTGATTTCCTTTTTCTTTTCTTCTTTTGTTTTGTTTCTTTTTGGGTTGATGTTTTTCTGTGTTACTATGCTTTGATTATATTCTCTTTATCTTTTTGTATCTACTGTAGGTAGGCTTACATAAAACATCTTATAGATATAAAAGTTTATTTTGTGTGGATGACGACTTAAATTACATACAAAACTCCATCCTTTTATTATTCCCTCCATAATTTTGGGTTTTGATGTCACAATTTACCTGTTTTTTATATTATGTACCATTAACAGGTTATTATGGCTATACTTATTTTTAAAACTTTTTCTTTAAAACTTTATACTAGTGTTAGGTGAATAACACACCACATACTACAGCATTAGAATAGTTTGAATTTGATCATGAACTTACCTTTACCAGGATGATTTATATTTTCATATGTTTAGTTATTACTAATTAACATTTTTTCCTTTCAGCTTGAATAACTCCTTTCAGCATTTATTGTAAGGCAGGTCTAGGACTGATGAACTTTCTCAGCTTTTGTTTGTCTGGGAATGTCTTTCTCTCTCATTCATTTCTGAAGGATAACATTACGATAGAGTATTCTCGGTTTTTATTTTTTTCCCCAGAATTTTGAGTATATTATTGCACTCTCTCCTGGCCTCCATGGTTTCTGCTGAGAAAATCTGATAACCTTAAGGTGGTTTCCTTATATGTGAGAATTTTTTTCCTCTTGCTGCTTTTAAAATTCTCTTTTTGCTTTAGATTTTAGATAGTTTTATTATAATGTGTATTGGAGAAGATACTTTTGGGTTGAAATTTCGGGGTAGCATATTATCTTCATAAAATTGGATATTTAAATCTGTCCCCAGATTTGGGAAGTTCTCAATCATTATTTCTTTAAATAAGCTTTCTCCTCCTTTTCCCCTCTCTTCTCCTTTTGAGACTCCAACATTGCATACATTTCTTCTTTTAATGGTGACCTACAATCACATAGGCCTTCTTCACTCTTTTTCATCTTTTTTGCTTCTATGACTGTATGATTTCTAATTACTTGTTCACTAATTCTTCTGCTTGGTTGATTTGCTGTTAAAGCTCTCTATTGAATTTTTCCTGCAGTCGTCATTATTCTTCAACTCTTGGATTGTTGCTTTTCTTTTTAATGTTTTCTATTTCTTTCTTGACCTCCTTGTTTTGTTCATGCACTGTTTTGCTAATTTTATTTAGTTGTCTCTCTGTGTTTTCTTATGACTGATTAACAAAATTTCATTAAGAGGATTATTCTGATTTCTTTACCAGGCAGTTCATAGATATCTATCTCCTTAGGGTCAGTCATTAGAATTTTATTAGTTTCACTTGGTGTCATGTTTTTGGTGGTGTCCATGGACAGGTTTGCTGCTGGAGTCCTTGAGTAGACTGGTGTTGGTGTGGGTTGAAAACCTGGGAGAGCAGTAGTCTGCCTGGCACTGACCCTGATGCCCCCTTGAATCCTGGATTCATTGGCATTTTGGGGAGCCTGAGGCCACAGAAACCACCCAGGGCTGCAAGTGCTGGCTAGTGCTGGGGTGAGTCTGGAGTCTATCAACCTCCAGGGGGTTGATAGTAGCACCCTGGAGCCTGTTACCATGAAGTCACCTTGGGCTGTGGGAGCCAGCAGGCACTGGATTGGATAAGGGCGCCATGTTCACAGGAGCCTTCTAGGAACCTGGTGCCAAGGGAACCACCTGTGAACGGCTAGAGGTAGCTGGCATTCAGATGGGTAGGAGTCTGGTTTTGCAGAGTCCTTTTGAGACTCCATAGCCAAGGACAAGTGGGAGCTGTCTGGGGCCACTGGAGTTGGCAGGCACTGGGGTAAAGTGGAGGCTTGGGTTTACAGAAACCTGCTGGAAGCCTGGTACTGTAGACGCCACCTAGTTCCTTGGGAACTGCCTAGGGTCACTGGAGCTGGCAGGTGCCAGGGTGAGCTGAGAGCTTGGATTCACCAGGACCTTCCAGGAGCTTGGTGCTAAGGATACCATCTGAGACCATATGGAGGGTGCCTGGGGCCACTGAAGCCAGCAGACATAGAGATGAGCTGGGGGTCTGAATTATAAGGGACCTGGAAGAAGATTTGTGCCACAAACACCACCTGGGGCTTGTGGAATAGGCAAGTGTAGGGTGAGACGGGTCCTGGGTTCATGGGAGCCCACAGTGAGTGCTGATTTGAAAACTACCTGGAGCCATAGGAAGTATCTGGAGCTGCTGGAGTAGGCAGACACTGAGGTGAGACATCTTTAAGATTCACAGGGGCCCAATGGGGTCCTACTGTCACATGAGCTACCTGGGGCACTGAAGTTGGTAGATGCTTTGGTGTGACAGGGACCTGGATTCCTGGAAGCCTTCCAGGAGCCTGGTAACATAGGGGCCACTTGGGACCACTGGAGCCATCACGTGCTGGTGTGGGATGGGAGAGTGGGTTCTCAGGTGCTCACATAAAGCTCTGATATGGGAGCTGCCTGGGGCTGAGGGAGCTGCCTGGGTCAGTTTAATGTAAGCTTCAGAGTGAACCAGGTTTTGCAGGACCCTGCTGGGAGTCTGTCATAGAAGTTTCCTGGGACCTTGGGAGCTGCCCAGATCACTGGAGTAGGCAGGCACTGGGATGAGCTGGAGGTCTGAGTTGGCAGGAGCCTACTGGAAGCTCTGCTATGCAAGCCACGTGAGGCCTTAGGAGGTGCCTAGTGTTGCTAGAGTAGGCCCGTACTGCGGTGAGATGGGGTCTGTGTTCCTGGGTCCCACAGGGCACCTGTTGCTATGGGATCACCCTGGAATCACTAGAGTAGGCAAGTGCTGAGTTGAGTAGGGGCCTGGGTTTGCAGGAGTCTTGCCATGGAAACCACCTGTGGCTGGGAAGCACCTGGGGCCTCTGGGGTAGCCAAGTGCTAGAGTGAATGTGGGCCTGGGTTTGTAGGAACCTTCAGAGAGCCATCTAAGGCTGCAGGTATCAGTCCATTATTAAGGTGGACTTGGGGTCCATGGTGAAGTCTAGTGTTCACTTTCCTCTAAACACAGGGACAGTGTATGTCTCCCCACTGGGCTGCTTGGGCTTGGAAGAGGGATAATAAGGTTAGTGCAAATCTGTCTTTCCTACCCTCCTCAACGTGCTCTTTCTTATTTCTGTGCTTCACCCAGATGCAGTAATCACTCACCTGAAATCCTTGGCTCTTGTGAAAGTACTGTATTTTCATATACAGATAGTTGTTCAAATTGATGTTTCTGAAAAGGGCTGATTGGTAAAATTTCCTGTGCCACCATTTTTTATGTCACTCTCCAGATACAGTTTCATAAAAATACAAATATTACAGAAAAAACAAAAGTTCCCTCTTGACCATCTCTTCTCCCAATCCCAGGCCTCTTCTTAGACATATATTTCAATTTGGTAGGTGTCCCTCCAAATTGTTTATATACATTTAGTGTGTGTGTAAGTATCATTTATATATATGCGTGTGTGTCTATATATATGTACATACATATATATAGACAGACACATATAAAAACATATATATATATACAACTCTTTTGCAATTTGCTTTTTTTACACTTAATATATTTCAGTGAAAATATGTGTTTAAGGGAAAACATATTGTTCACTTAATATGTTTCAGACATTTTTAGATGTCAGTACATATTTGAGTGGTGGAAATGGAATCTCTCATTGTTGTAGTTTGCATTTCCCTGATTATCAGTTAGGTTTAGTATGTTTTACTATGGTTGTTGGACATTAACCTTTTCTCATCTTCACTTTGCCTTTGCTTATTTTCTACTGGAGAATTTGTCTCTTCTTATTGATTTATAGGTGTATTTTTTCATGTGCATACATACATATGTATATGTCCTTAAAGATTTGTTTTTATAAAATTGATGTACTCTATATATTCTGGAGTCTTATTTAACTTGTTTTTAGTGTCTAAGATGGTTAACTCTCATGAACTCAAATCTACAAAATCCTATTTGTGTGGAATATTCTATATGAATATTGTACTGTTTGATATACAGTAATTTAAACAAAAATAAAGAAGCTTTAAATTGTATGATTTTTTTCTGAACTTTCATACATCAGTAAAAATGGGCAATTATTGGAACTTCTGATTTAGTCCATTAAATTTAATTTCTTGAATCATTAAGGCTAGTTTTCTTTTTTGCTTTTTAAAATTTATTTATTTTTATTGAAGTATAATTGATTTACAGTATTCTGTTAGTTTCAGGTATACAGCAAAGTGATTTAGTTACACGTATTTTTTTCAGATTCATTTCCATTTTAGGTTATTATAAGATATTGAATATAGTTCCTTGGGCTATACAGTAAATCCTTGTTGTTTATCTTGATATTTATAGTAGTGTGTATCGTTAATCCCATACTCCTAATTTATCCCCCCTTTCCTCTTTGGTAACCATAAGTTTATTTTCTATGTTTGTGAGGCTGTTTTGTAAATATTTGTATTATTTTTTAGATTACATAGATAAGTGATATAATATTTGTCTTTATCTGTCTGACTTACATCACTCAGTATGATTTTCTCTAGGTCCATCCATGTTGCTGCAAGTGGCAATATTTCATCTTTTTTATGGCTGAGTAATATTCCATTGTGTAGATAGATGGATAGATAGATATGTCACATCATTTTCTGTTACTTTTGAGGTTAAAACAAGTATGATAGCAAGAATACCAAATATTACATACATCAAAGAATGTATTAAGATCTTGTTTGATTTTATGGGAGTATCCTTATTATTTTCTGTAACCTACATCTACAATAGAGATTTTAAAAATATTTTTATTGTAATAAAATATATTTAACCAAATTTGCCATTTTTACCACTTTTAAGTGTACAGTTCACTGGCATAAATTACGTTCAGAATGTTGTGCAACCATCACCACCACTGTCTGCTTTGAAGACTTTTCATCAACCCAAGTAAAGACTCTGTAACCATCAAGAAATAACTCCCCACTTTCCTATCCCAGCCCATGACAATCTCTAATTTATCTTCTGTCTCTTGGAATTTGCCTATTCTAGATATGTCATATAACAGAAATCATACAATATTTGATCATGTCTGGCTTATTTCACTTGTACATATTTTCAAAGTTCATACATGTTGTATCATGTATTAGGACAATTTCTTATGGCAGAATAATATTCCATTGTCTGTATAGTCCATACTTTATTTTTTTTTTATTATTAAAAATTTTTAATTAAAAAAGTAATTAAAAAAGAGAAAGAAAGAAGAGAGCAACCAAACCAAAAAACAAACCCACCAATGATAGCAAGCACTAAAAACTATACTAAAAAAAATAAGAAACAAAAAAACAGACAGACAGAACCTTAGGACAAATGGTAAAAGCAAAGCTATACAGACAAAATCACACAAAGAAGCATACACATACACATTCACAAAAAGTGAAAATGGAAAAATATATATATATATATATAAAGGAAGAGAGCCACCAAATCAATAAACAAATCTACCAATGATAACAAACTGTAAATACTAAACTAAGATAAACATAAAACCAGAAACAAATTAGATGCAGAAAGCAAACCCCAAATCTACAGTTGCTCCCAAAGTCCACTGACTGTATTTTGGGATGATTCGTTGTCTATTCAGGTATTCCAGAGATGAAGGGTACATGAAGTTGATTGTAGAGATTTAATTCGCTGGCCCTGAAGCTGCTGGGAGAGATTTCCCTTTCTCTTCTTTGTTCGCACAGCTCCTGGGGTTCAGCTTTGGATTTGGCCCCGTCTCTGCGTGTAGGTCACCTGAGGGCATCTTTTGTTCTCCCAGACAGGACGAGGTTAAAATAGCAGCTGATTAGGGGGCTCTCGCTCACTCAGGCCGGGGTGACCCTGAAGCGGCAGAGGCCAGCGTGATGTTGCCACAGCCTGAGGCACACCGTCTGTTCTCCCGGGGAAGGTGTCCCTGGATTACAGGATCCTGGCAGTGGAGGGCTGCAGAGGCTCCCAGAAGGGGAGGTGTGGATAGTGACCTGTGCTTGCACACAGGTTTCTTTTTTTTTTTATTTTTTTTTATTTTTTTTATTTTACAAATTTAATCAGTTATACATATACATATGTTCCCATATCCCCTCCCTTTTGCGTCTCCCTCCCACCCTCCCTATCCCACCCCTCCAGGCAGTCACAAAGAACCGAGCTGATCTCCCTGTGCTATGCGGCTGCTTGCCACTAGCTATCTACCTTACATTTCGTAGTGTATATATGTGCATGCCGCTGTTTCACTTTGTCACAGCTTACCCTTCCCCCTCCCCATATCCTCAAGTCCATGCTCTAGTAGGTCTGTGTCTTTATTCCTGTCTTACCCCTATGTTCTTCATGACATTTTTTTCTTAAATTCCATATATATGTGTCAGCATACAGTATTTGTCTTTCTCTTTCTGACTGACTTCACTCCGTATGACAGACTCTAGGTCCATCCACCTCATTACAAATAGCTCAATTTCATTTCTTTTTATGGCTGAGTAATATTCCATTGTATATATGTGCCACATCTTCTTTATCCATTCATCCGATGATGGACACTTAGGTTGTTTCCATCTCCGGGCTATTGTAAATAGGGCTGCTATGAACATTTTGGTACATGTCTCTTTTTGAATTATGGTTTTCTCAGGGTATATGCCCAGTAGTGGGATTGCTGGGTCATATGGTAGTTCTATTTGTAGTTTTTTAAGGAACCTCCATACCGTTCTCCATAGTGGCTGTACCAATTCACATTCCCACCAGCAGTGCAAGAGTGTTCCCTTTTTTCCACACCCTCTCCAGCATTTATTGTTTCTAGATTTTTTGATGATGGCCATTCTGACTGGTGTGAGATGATATCTCATTGTAGTTTTGATTTGCATTTCTCTAATGAGTAAAGATGTTGAGCATCCTTTCATGTGTTTGTTGGCTGTCTGTATATCTTCTGTGGAGAAATGTCTATTTAGGTCTTCTGCCCATTTTTGGATTGGGTTGTTTGTTTTTTTGCTATTGAGCTGCATGAGCTGCTTATAAATTTTGGAGATTAATCCTTTGTCAGTTGCTTCATTTGCAAATATTTTCTCCCATTCTGAGGGTTGTCTTTTCATCTTGTTTATGGTTTCCTTTGCTGTGCAAAAGCTTTGAAGTTTCATTAGGTCCCATGTGTTTATTTTTGTCTTTATTTCCATTTCTCTAGGAGGTGGGTCAAAAAGGATCTTGCTGTGATTTATGTCATAGAGTGTTCTGCCTATGTTTTCCTCTAGGAGTTTGATAGTGTCTGGCCTTACATTTAGGTCTTTAATCCATTTTGAGCTAATTTTTGTGTATGGTGTTAGGGAGTGATCTAATCTCATACTTTTACATGTCCCTGTCCAGTTTTCCCAGCACCACTTATTGAAGAGACTGTCCTTTCTCCACTGTACATTCCTGCCTCCTTTATCAAAGATAAGGTGACCATATGTCCGTGGGTTTATCTCTGGGCTTTCTATCCTGTTCCATTGATCTATCTTTCTGTTTTTGTGCCAGTACCATACTGTCTTGATTACTGTAGCTTTGTAGTATAGTCTGAAGTCAGGGAGCCTGATTCCTCCAGCTCCATTTTTCGTTCTCAAGATTGCTTTGGCTATTCGGGGTCTTTTGTGTTTCCATACAAATTGTGAAATTTTTTGTTCTAGTTCTGTGAAAAATGCCAGTGGTAGTTTGATAGGGATTGCATTGAATCTGTAGATTGCTTTGGGTAGTAGAGTCATTTTCACAATGTTGATTCTTCCAATCCAAGAACATGGTACATCTCTCCATCTATTTGTATCATCTTTAATTTCTTTCATCAGTGTCTTATAATTTTCTGCATACAGGTCTTTTGTCTCCTTAGGTAGGTTTATTCCTAGATATTTTATTCTTTTTGTTGCAATGGTAAATGGGAGTGTTTCCTTGATTTCACTTTCAGATTTTTCATCATTAGTATATAGGAATGCCAGAGATTTCTGTGCATTAATTTTGTATCCTGCAACTTTACCAAATTCATTGATTAGCTCTAGTAGTTTTCTGGTAGCATCTTTAGGATTCTCTATGTATAGTATCATGTCATCTGCAAACAGTGACAGCTTTACTTCTTCTTTTCCCATTTGGATTCCTTTTATTTCCTTTTCTTCTCTGATTGCTGTGGCTAAAACTTCCAAAACTAGGTTGAATAAGAGTGGTGAGAGTGGGCAACCTTGTCTTGTTCCTGATCTTAGTGGAAATGGTTTCAGTTTTTCACCATTGAGGACGATGCTGGCTGTGGGTTTGTTATATATGGCCTTTATTATGTAGAGGAAAGTTCCCTCTATGCCTACTTTCTGCAGGGTTTTTATCATAAATGGGTGTTGAATTTTGTCAAAAGCTTTCTCTGCATCTATTGAGATGATCATATGGTTTTTCTCCTTCAGTTTGTTAATATGGTGTATCACATTGATTGATTTGCTTATATTGAAGAATCCTTGCATTCCTGGAATAAACCCCACTTGATCATGGTGTATGATCCTTTTAATGTGCTGTTGGATTCTGTTTGCTAGTATTTTGTTGAGGATTTTTGCATCTATGTTCATCAGTGATATTGGCCTGTAGTTTTCTTTCTTTGTGACATCCTTGTCTGGTTTTGGTATCAAGGTGATGGTGGTCTCGTAGAATGAGTTTGGGAGTGTTCCTCCCTCTGCTATATTTTGGAAGAGTTTGAGAAGGATAGGTGTTAGCTCTTCTCTAAATGCTTGATATAATTCGCCTGTGAAGCCATCTGGTCCTGGGCTTTTGTTTGTTGGAAGATTTTTAATCACAGTTTCAATTTCAGTGCTTGTGATTGGTCTGTTCATATTTTCTATTTCTTCCTGATTCAGTCTTGGCAGGTTGTGCATTTCTAAGAATTTGTCCATTTCTTCCAGGTTGTCCATTTTATTGGCATAGAGTTGCTTATAGTAATCTCTCATGATCTTTTGTATTTCTGCAGTGTCAGTTGTTACTTCTCCTTTTTCATTTCTAATTCTATTGATTTGAGTCTTCTCCCTTTTTTTCTTGATGAGTCTGGCTAATGGTTTATCAATTTTGTTTATCTTCTCAAAGAACCAGCTTTTAGTTTTATTGATCTTTGCTATCGTTTCCTTCATTTCTTTTTCATTTATTTCTGATCTGATTTTTATGATTTCTTTCCTTCTGCTAACTTTGGGATGTTTTTGTTCTTCTTTCTCTAATTGCTTTAGGTGCAAGGTTAGGTTGTTTATTCGAGATATTTCCTGTTTCTTAAGGTGGGATTGTATTGCCATAAACTTCCCTCTTAGAACTGCTTTTGCTGCATCCCATAGGTTTTGGGTCGTCGTGTCTCCATTGTCATTTGTTTCTAGGTATTTTTTTAATTTCCTCTTTGATTTCTTCAGTGATCACTTCGTTATTAAGTAGTGTATTGTTTAGCCTCCATGTGTTTGTATGTTTTACAGCTCTTTTCCTGTAATTGATATCTAGTCTCATAGCATTGTGGTCGGAAAAGATACTTGATACAATTTCAATTTTCTTAAATTTACGAAGGCTTGATTTGTGACCCAAGATATGATCTATCCTGGAGAATGTTCCATGAGCACTTGAGAAAAATGTGTATTCTGTTGTTTTTGGATGGAATGTCCTATAAATATCAATTAAGTCCATGTTGTTTAATGTATCATTTAAAGCTTGTGTTTCCTTATTTATTTTCATTTTGGATGACCTGTCCATTGGTGAAAGTGGGGTGTTAAAGTCCCCTACTATGATTGTGTTACTGTCGATTTCTCCTTTTATGGCTGTTAATATTTCCCTTATGTATTGAGGTGCTCCTATGTTTGGTGCATAAATATTTACAATTGTTATATCTTCTTCTTGGATTGATCCCTTGATCATTATGTAGTGTCCTTCTTTGTCTCTTCTAGTAGTCTTTATTTTAAAGTCTATTTTGTCTGATATGAGAATTGCTACTCCAGCTTTCTTTTGCTTTCCATTTGCATGGAATATCTTTTTCCATCCCCTTTCTTTCAGTCTGTATGTGTCTCTAGGTCTGAAGTGGGTCTCTTGTAGACAGCATATATATGGGTCTTGTTTTTGTATCCATTCAGCCATTCTGTGTCTTTTGGTGGGAGCATTTAGTCCATTTACATTTAAGGTAATTATTGATATGTATGTTCCTATTCCCATTTTCTTAATTGTTTTGGGTTCGTTATTGTAGTTCTTTTCCTTCTGTTGTGTTTCTTGCCTAGAGAAGTTCCTTTAGCATTTGTTGTAAAGCTGGTTTGGTGGTGCTGAACTCTCTCAGCTTTTGCTTGTCTGTAAAGGTTTTAATTTCTCCATCAAATCTGAATGAGATCCTTGCTGGGTAGAGTAATCTTGGTTGCAGGTTTTTCTCCTTCATCACTTTAAGTATGTCCTGCCACTCCCTTCTGGCTTGTAGTGTTTCTGCTGAGAGATCAGCTGTTATCCTGATGGGGATTCCCTTGTGTGTTATTTGTTGTTTTTGCCTTGCTGCTTTTAATATGATTTCTTTGTGTTTAATTTTTGACAGTTTGATTAATATGTGTCTTGGTGTATTTCTCCTTGGATTTATTCTGTATGGGACTCTCTGTGCCTCCTGGACTTGATTAACTATTTCCTTTCCCATATTAGGGAAGTTTTCAACTATAATCTCTTCAAATATTTTCTCAGTCCCTTTCTTTTTCTCTTCTTCTTCTGGAACCCCTATAATTCGAATGTTGGTGCGTTTAATGTTGTCCCAGAGGTCTCTGAGACTGTCCTCTGTTCTTTTCATTCTTTTTTCTTTATTTTGCTGTGCAGCAGTTATTTCCACTATTTTATCTTCCACCTCACTTATCCGTTCTTCTGCCTCAGTTATTCTGCTATTGATCCCATCTAGAGTATTTTTTATTTCATTTATTGTGTTTTTAATCGATGCTTGATTCGTCTTTAGTTCTTCTAGGTCCTTGTTAACTGTTTCTTGCATTTTGTCTATTCTATTTCCAAGATTTTGGATCATCTTTACCATCATTATTCTGAATTCTTTTTCAGATAGACTGCCTATTACCTCTTCATTTGTTAGGTCTGGTGGGTTTTTATCTTGCTCCTTCTCCTGCTGTGTGTTTTTCTGCCTTCTCATTTTGCTTATGTTACTGTGTTTGGGGTCTCCTTTTTGCAGGCTGCAGGTTCGTAGTTCCCGTTGTTTTTGGTGTCTGTCCCCAGTGGCTAAGGTTGGTTTAGTGGGTTGTGTAGGCTTCTTGGTGGAGGGGACTACTGCCTGTGTTCTGGTGGATGAGGCTGGATCTTGTCTTTCTGGTGGGCAGGTCCACGTCTGGTGGTGTGTTTTGGGGTGTTTGCGGACTTTTTATGATTTGAGGCAGCCTCTCTGCTAATGGGTGGCGTTGTGTTCCTGTCTTGCTAGTTGTTTGGCATAGGGTGTCCAGCACTGTAGCTTGCTGGTCGTTGAATGAAGCTGGGTGCTGGTGTTGAGATGGAGATCTCTGGAAGATTTTCGCCGTTTGATATTATGTGGAGCTGGGAGGTCTCTTGTGGACCAGTGTCCTGAAGTTCGCTCTCCCACCTCAGAGGCACAGCACTGACTCCTGGCTCCTCAATTTGGGATGATTTGTTGTCTATTCATGTATTCCACAGGTGCAGGGTACATGAAGTTGATTGTGGAGCTTTAATCCGCTGCTTCTGAGGCTGCTGGGAGAGGTTTCCCTTTCTCTTCTTTGTTCTCACAGCTCCTGGGTCTCAGCTTTGGATTTGGCCCCGCCTCTGCGTGTAGGTCGCTGGAGGGTGTCTGTTCTTCGCTCAGACAGGACAGGGTTAAAGGAGCAGCCTCTTCGGGGACTCTGGCTCACTCAGGCCGGGCAGGCGGGAGGGGCACGGAGTGCGGGGCGAGCCTGCAGCGGCAGAGGTCGGCGTGACGTTGCACCAGCCCGAGGCGCGCCGTGCGTTCTCCCAGGAAGCCGCCCCTGGATCCCGGGACCCCGGCAGTGGCAGGCTGCACAGGCTCCCGGAAGGGCGGTGTGGACAGTGACCTGCGCTCGCACACAGGCTTCTTGGCGGCGGCAGCAGCAGCCCCAGCGTCCCACGCCCGTCTCTGGGCTCCGCGCTTTCAGCCTCGACTCGCGCCCGTCTCTGGAGCTCCTTTACGTGGCGCTCTTAATCCCCTCTCCTCGCGCACCAGGAAACCAAGGGGGAAGAAAAAGTCTCCTGCCTCTTCGGCAGCTCCAGAGTTTTCCCGGACTCCCTCCCGGCTAGCTGTGGCACATTAGCCCCCTTCAGGCTGAGTTCTCGCCGCCAGTCCCAGTCCTCTCCCTGCGCTCTGACCGAAGCCCGAGCCTCAGCTCCAGCGCCGCCCGCCCCGGTGGGGGAGCAGACAAGCCTCTCGGGCTGGTGAGTGCCGCTCGGCACCGCTCCTCTGTGCGGGAATCTCTCTGCTTTGCCCTACCCAGGTATGTGGGGAGTTTCTTGCCTTTTGGGAGGTCTGGGGTCTTCTGCCAGCTTTCAGTAGGTGTTCTGTAGGAGTTGTTGCACGTGTAGCTGTATTTCTGGTGTATCTGTGGGGAGGAAGGTGATCTCCGCGTCTTACTCTTCCGCCATCTTACCCGGAAGTCCATACTTTGTTTTTAAGTTCATTTATTGGTAGGTACTTGGGTTGTTTCCAGCTTCTGGCTATTGTAAATAATGCTGCAATGAACACTAGTGTGAAGCTATTTGTTTGAGACTCTCTTTTCACTTTCTGGGGCAGGAGTATACACCTAGAAGTGGAATCATATGGTAATATTTTGTTTAGTTTTTTGAGGAACTGCCAAGCTGTTTTCCACAGCAGCTGCCCCATTTTATAGTCTCACCAACAATTTATAAGGGTTCCAGTTTCTCCACATCCTCTCCAATGCTAGTTATTGTCCATCATTTTTATTATAGTCATCTTAGTAAGAGTCAATAGTATCACATTTTTTCCTATTTTTTCTTTTAAATACATTGTTATATTTATTTTTTTCAGTTTTATTGAGAAATAATTGACATACATCACTGTATAAGTTTAAGGCATACAGCATGATGGTTTGGTTTGATTTACATATATTGTGAAATGATTCCCACAATAAGTTCAGCTAACATCCATCTTCTCACATGTATACAATACAAAAAATGAATAAAGAAAAAAAGGAAAAAAATTTCTCCTTGTGATAAAAACTCTTAGGATATACTCTAACAACTTCTCTTATATGTCATAGAGCAGTGTTAGCTATAGTTATCATGTTGTACATTATATCCCTGGTACTTATTGATTGCATAACTGAAAGTTTGTAACATCTGACCAACCTCCTCCAATATGCTCTCCCACACCCTACCAATATCCTTTTTTTGTTTCTTTTAAAAATTTTATTATTATTATTGAAGTATAGCTGATTTACAATATTATATTAGTTTCAGGTATACAGCACAGTGATTCAGTATTTTACAGATTACACTCCATTAAATGTTATTACAAGATAATGGTCTTATATTATTTCTTTGTGCTATACAATATATCCTTGTTGCTTATCTGCTTTATACATAGTAGTTTGTATCTCTTAATCCCATACCCCTAACTTGCCCATCCCCCAGCCCCTCTCCCCTCTGGCAACCATAGTTTGTTCTTATATCTGTGAGTCTTTTTCTGTTTTGCACATACATTCGTTTCCATTTTTTTTTAGATTCCACATACAAGTGACATCATACAATATTTAATGGCTGAGTAATATATATATATAATATATAAAATATATAAAATTTATTATATAAGAATATATATATATATTCTTTTTCAGATACAACTTCTTTATCCGTTCATCTGTTGATGGGTACATGGGATGCTTCCATATCTTGGCTATTGTAAATAGTGCTGCTATGAACATTAGGATGCATGTATCTTTTCAAATTAGTGTTTTAGTTTTTTCCAGATATATATTCAGGAGTGGAATTGCTGGACCATATGGTCATTCTTTTTTAGTTTTTTGAGGAACCTCCACACGTTTTTTCCATAGTGGATGCACCAGTTTACGTTCCAATGAGTGTAATTATACACTTATAATTTCCATTTTCTCCACATCCTCTCCAACATTTGTTATTGGTAGACATTTTGATAATAAGCCATTCTGACAGGTGTGAGGTGATATCTCATTGTTGTTTTCATTTGAATTTCTCTAATAACTAGCAATGTTGAGGATCTTTCCATGTGTCTATTAGCCACCTGTATGTCTTCTTTGGAAAAATGTCTATTCAGGTCATCTGCCCATTTTTTTATTGCATGGTGTGTTTCTTTGATATTGAGTTGTATATGCTGTTTATATGTTTGGACTAATAAACCCTTGTCAGTCCTATCATTCACAAATATTTTCTTCCATTCTGTAGGTTGCTTTTCTTCTTTAAATGACTTTCTTTTTATTTTTTTAAACTGGGGTATAGTTGGTTTATAATGTTTCAGGTGTACAGCAAAGTGATTTAGTTATATATATATATATATATATATGTATATTATATATCTATATATCTATCTATATATATATATATAATATACATATATTATTTTTCAGATTCCTTTCCACTATGAGTTATTACAAGGCATTGAATATAGTTTCCTGTGCTATACAGTAGGTCCTTATTGGTTATCTATTTTATATATAGTAGTGTGTATCTGTTAATCCCAAATTCCCAATTTATCCCTCCCCTCTTTCCCTTCAAGTAACCATAAGTTTGTTTTCTATGTCTGATTCTATTTCTCTTTTGTAAATAAGTTAATTTGTATCATTTTTTTAAGATTCCACATATATGTGATATCATATATTTGTCTTTCTCTGACTTCACTTAGTATGATAACCTCTAGAGTCCATCCATATTGCTGCAAATGGCATTATTTCATTCTTTTTTATGACTGAGTAATATTCCATTGTATATATATATACCATATCTTTATCCATTTGTCTACTGATGGACATTTAGATTGCTTCCATATCTTGGCTATTGTCAATAGTGCTGCTATGAACATTGGGGTTCATGTATCTTTTTGAATTATAGTTTTCTTCTTTTCCAGTTATATGCCCAGGAGTGGGGTTTTTGGATCATATTGTAACTATATTTTTAGGTTTTTAAGGAACCTCCATACTGTTCCTCATAGTGGCTGCACCAATTTACATTCCTAACTACAAGGTAGAGAAGGGTTCCCTTTTCCCCACACCCTCCCCAGCATTTATTATTTATAGATATTTTAATGTTGGTCATTCTTACCAATGTGAGGTGATACTTCACTGTAATTTTGATTTGCATTTCTCTAATAATTAGTGATGATGAGCATCTTTTCATGTGCCTGTTGGCCATCTGTATGTCTTCTTTGTAGAAATGTGTATTTAAGTCTTCTGCCCATTTTTGATTAGTTTTTTTTTGATATTGAGCTGTATAAGCTGTTTGTATATTTTGGAAATTAAGCCCCTCTTGGTCACATCATTTGCAAATATTTTCTCGCATTCTGTAGGTTGTCTTTTCATTTTTTAAATGGTTTTCTTTACTCCAAAAGCTTTATGTTTAATTAAGTTTTATTTGTTTAATTTTGCTTTTATTTCTTTTCTCTTATGAGACAGATCCAGAAAATATTACTACAATTCATGTCAAAGAGCATTGTGCCTGTGTTCTCTTTTGGAGTTTTATGGTCTCATGTCTTACACTTAGGTCTTTAATCCATTTTGAGTTTATTTTTTTATATGGTGTGAGGTAATGTTCTAACCTCATTGCTTTACATGTAGCTGTGTAGTTATTCCAGCACCGATTGCAGAAGATACTGTCTTTCTCCAGTGTATGTTCTTGCTTCCTTTTTCATAGATTAATGGAACATAGGTCCATGGATTTCTGGACTCTGTGTTCTGTTCCATTGATCTATGTGTCCGCTTTTGTTCTAGTAACATTGGGTTTGGATTATTGTAGCTTTGTACTGTAGTCTGAATCCTGGGAGCATGATACCTCCAGCTTTGTTCTATTACTCAAGACTGCTTTGAAAATTCAGGGTATTTTGTGGTTCCATATGAATTTTAGGTTTATCTCTTCTACTTCTGTGAAAAAACATCATGAATATTTTCATAGGGTTTGCATTAAATCTTTAGATTGCTTTGGGTAGTATGGCCATTTTAGCCATACTAATTCTTCCAATCCAAGAGCAGAGAAATCTTTCTATTTATTTATATCATTTTCAATTCCCTTGATCAATGTTTTATGGTTTTCAGAGAATAGGTCTTTCGTCTCTTTTGCTAAGTTTATTCCTATGTATTTTACCCATTTTGATGAGATATTAAATGGAATTTTTTTTTACATTCTCTTTCTGATATTTGGTTATTAGTGTATAGAAAACAAGAGATTTCAGTATATTAATCTTGTATACAGCAACCTTCCTGAATTCATTTATTAGTTTTAATTTTGGGGGGTGGAGTTTTTAGGGTTTTCCTTATCAAGTATCATGTCACCTGCAAATAGTGAAATTTTTACTTCTTCCCTTCAAATTTGGATGCCTTTTATTTCTTTTTGTTATCTGATTGCTGTGGCCAGGACTTCCAAAACTATGTTAAATAGAAGTGGCAAGAGTGTGCATCCTTGTCTGGTTCATGAATTCAGAGGAAATGTTTTCATCTTTTCACTGTTGAGTATGAAGTTAGCTATGAATTTGTCATAACTGACTTTTATTATTATGTTGACAGATGTTCCTTCTATACCTATTTTAATGAGAGCTTTTATCATTAATGGATGTTGAATTTTGTCAAATGCTTTTTCTGGGTCTCTTAGGATGATGATTGGAATTTTATACTTTTGTTAATGTGTTGTATCACATTGATTTGCAAGTGTTGAACCATCCTTGTGACCCTGGAAAAATCCTTTTTATATATTACTGGATTCTGCTTGCTAATATATTGTTGAGGATTTTTTTTTTTTTTAAGATTGTTTTTTTTTTTTTTTTTTTTTTACAAATTTAATCAGTTATACATATACATATGTTCCCATATCCCCTCCCTTTTGCGTCTCCCTCCCACCCTCCCTATCCCACCCCCCCAGGCGGTCAAAAAGAACCGAGCTGATCTCCCTGTGCTATGCGGCTGCTTCCCACTAGCTATCTACCTTACATTTGGTAGTGTATATATGTCCATGCCGCTCTTTCACTTTGTCACAGCTTACCCTTCCCCCTCCCCATATCCTCAAGTCCATGCTCTAGTAGGTCTGTGTCTTTATTCCTGTCTTACCCCTATGTTCTTGATGACATTTTTTTCTTAAATTCCATATATATGTGTCAGCATACAGTATTTGTCTTTCTCTTTCTGACTTACTTCACTCTGTATGACAGACTCTAGGTCCATCCACCTCATTACAAATAGCTCAATGTCATTTCTTTTTATGGCTGAGTAATATTCCATTGTATATATGTGCCACATCTTCTTTATCCATTCATCCGATGATGGACACTTAGGTTGTTTCCATCTCCGGGCTATTGTAAATAAGGCTGCTATGAACATTTTGGTACATGTCTCTTTTTGAATTATGGTTTTCTCAGGGTATATGCCCAGTAGTGGGATTGCTGGGTCATATGGTAGTTCTATTTGTAGTTTTTTAAGGAACCTCCATACTGTTCTCCATAGTGGCTGTACCAATTCACATTCCCACCAGCAGTGCAAGAGTGTTCCCTTTTTTCCACACCCTCTCCAGCATTTATTGTTTCTAGATTTCTTGATGATGGCCATTCTGACTGGTGTGAGATGATATCTCATTGTAGTTTTGATTTGCATTTCTCTAATGAGTAAAGATGTTGAGCATCCTTTCATGTGTTTGTTGGCTGTCTGTATATCTTCTGTGGAGAAATGTCTATTTAGGTCTTCTGCCCATTTTTGGATTGGGTTGTTTGTTTTTTTGCTATTGAGCTGCATGAGCTGCTTATAAATTTTGGAGATTAATCCTTTGTCAGTTGCTTCATTTGCAAATATTTTCTCCCATTCTGAGGGTTGTCTTTTCATCTTGTTTATGGTTTCCTTTGCTGTGCAAAAGCTTTGAAGTTTCATTAGGTCCCATGTGTTTATTTTTGTCTTTATTTCCATTTCTCTAGGAGGTGGGTCAAAAAGGATCTTGCTGTGATTTATGTCATAGAGTGTTCTGCCTATGTTTTCCTCTAGGAGTTTGATAGTGTCTGGCCTTACATTTAGGTCTTTAATCCATTTTGAGCTAATTTTTGTGTATGGTGTTAGGGAGTGATCTAATCTCATACTTTTACATGTCCCTGTCCAGTTTTCCCAGCACCACTTATTGAAGAGACTGTCCTTTCTCCACTGTACATTCCTGCCTCCTTTATCAAAGATAAGGTGACCATATGTCCGTGGGTTTATCTCTGGGCTTTCTATCCTGTTCCATTGATCTATCTTTCTGTTTTTGTGCCAGTACCATACTGTCTTGATTACTGTAGCTTTGTAGTATAGTCTGAAGTCAGGGAGCCTGATTCCTCCAGCTCCATTTTTCATTCTCAAGATTGCTTTGGCTATTCGGGGTCTTTTGTGTTTCCATACAAATTGTGAAATTTTTTGTTCTAGTTCTGTGAAAAATGCCAGTGGTAGTTTGATAGGGATTGCATTGAATCTGTAGATTGCTTTGGGTAGTAGAGTCATTTTCACAATGTTGATTCTTCCAATCCAAGAACATGGTACATCTCTCCATCTATTTGTATCATCTTTAATTTCTTTCATCAGTGTCTTATAATTTTCTGCATACAGGTCTTTTGTCTCCTTAGGTAGGTTTATTCCTAGATATTTTATTCTTTTTGTTGCAATGGTAAATGGGAGTGTTTCCTTGATTTCACTTTCAGATTTTTCATCATTAGTATATAGGAATGCCAGAGATTTCTGTGCATTAATTTTGTATCCTGCAACTTTACCAAATTCATTGATTAGCTCTAGTAGTTTTCTGGTAGCATCTTTAGGATTCTCTATGTATAGTATCATGTCATCTGCAAACAGTGACAGCTTTACTTCTTCTTTTCCCATTTGGATTCCTTTTATTTCCTTTTCTTCTCTGATTGCTGTGGCTAAAACTTCCAAAACTAGGTTGAATAAGAGTGGTGAGAGTGGGCAACCTTGTCTTGTTCCTGATCTTAGTGGAAATGGTTTCAGTTTTTCACCATTGAGGACGATGCTGGCTGTGGGTTTGTTATATATGGCCTTTATTATGTAGAGGAAAGTTCCCTCTATGCCTACTTTCTGCAGGGTTTTTATCATAAATGGGTGTTGAATTTTGTCAAAAGCTTTCTCTGCATCTATTGAGATGATCATATGGTTTTTCTCCTTCAGTTTGTTAATATGGTGTATCACATTGATTGATTTGCTTATATTGAAGAATCCTTGCATTCCTGGAATAAACCCCACTTGATCATGGTGTATGATCCTTTTAATGTGCTGTTGGATTCTGTTTGCTAGTATTTTGTTGAGGATTTTTGCATCTATGTTCATCAGTGATATTGGCCTGTAGTTTTCTTTCTTTGTGACATCCTTGTCTGGTTTTGGTATCAAGGTGATGGTGGTCTCGTAGAATGAGTTTGGGAGTGTTCCTCCCTCTGCTATATTTTGGAAGAGTTTGAGAAGGATAGGTGTTAGCTCTTCTCTAAATGCTTGATATAATTCGCCTGTGAAGCCATCTGGTCCTGGGCTTTTGTTTGTTGGAAGATTTTTAATCACAGTTTCAATTTCAGTGCTTGTGATTGGTCTGTTCATATTTTCTATTTCTTCCTGATTCAGTCTTGGCAGGTTGTGCATTTCTAAGAATTTGTCCATTTCTTCCAGGTTGTCCATTTTATTGGCATAGAGTTGCTTATAGTAATCTCTCATGATCTTTTGTATTTCTGCAGTGTCAGTTGTTACTTCTCCTTTTTCATTTCTAATTCTATTGATTTGAGTCTTCTCCCTTTTTTTCTTGATGAGTCTGGCTAATGGTTTATCAATTTTGTTTATCTTCTCAAAGAACCAGCTTTTAGTTTTATTGATCTTTGCTATCGTTTCCTTCATTTCTTTTTCATTTATTTCTGATCTGATTTTTATGATTTCTTTCCTTCTGCTAACTTTGGGATGTTTTTGTTCTTCTTTCTCTAATTGCTTTAGGTGCAAGGTTAGGTTGTTTATTCGAGATATTTCCTGTTTCTTAAGGTGGGATTGTATTGCCATAAACTTCCCTCTTAGAACTGCTTTTGCTGCATCCCATAGGTTTTGGGTCGTCGTGTCTCCATTGTCATTTGTTTCTAGGTATTTTTTTAATTTCCTCTTTGATTTCTTCAGTGATCACTTCGTTATTAAGTAGTGTATTGTTTAGCCTCCATGTGTTTGTATGTTTTACAGCTCTTTTCCTGTAATTGATATCTAGTCTCATAGCATTGTGGTCGGAAAAGATACTTGATACAATTTCAATTTTCTTAAATTTACGAAGGCTTGATTTGTGACCCAAGATATGATCTATCCTGGAGAATGTTCCATGAGCACTTGAGAAAAATGTGTATTCTGTTGTTTTTGGATGGAATGTCCTATAAATATCAATTAAGTCCATGTTGTTTAATGTATCATTTAAAGCTTGTGTTTCCTTATTTATTTTCATTTTGGATGACCTGTCCATTGGTGAAAGTGGGGTGTTAAAGTCCCCTACTATGATTGTGTTACTGTCGATTTCTCCTTTTATGGCTGTTAATATTTCCCTTATGTATTGAGGTGCTCCTATGTTTGGTGCATAAATATTTACAATTGTTATATCTTCTTCTTGGATTGATCCCTTGATCATTATGTAGTGTCCTTCTTTGTCTCTTCTAGTAGTCTTTATTTTAAAGTCTATTTTGTCTGATATGAGAATTGCTACTCCAGCTTTCTTTTGCTTTCCATTTGCATGGAATATCTTTTTCCATCCCCTTTCTTTCAGTCTGTATGTGTCTCTAGGTCTGAAGTGGGTCTCTTGTAGACAGCATATATATGGGTCTTGTTTTTGTATCCATTCAGCCA
Source organism: Mesoplodon densirostris (assembly GCF_025265405.1). Lineage (NCBI taxonomy): Eukaryota > Metazoa > Chordata > Mammalia > Artiodactyla > Ziphiidae > Mesoplodon > Mesoplodon densirostris. The sequence continues at coordinate 86,673,201 of NC_082681.1, forward strand.
TTCTGTGTCTTTTGGTGGGAGCATTTAGTCCATTTACATTTAAGGTAATTATTGATATGTATGTTCCTATTCCCATTTTCTTAATTGTTTTGGGTTCGTTATTGTAGTTCTTTTCCTTCTGTTGTGTTTCTTGCCTAGAGAAGTTCCTTTAGCATTTGTTGTAAAGCTGGTTTGGTGGTGCTGAACTCTCTCAGCTTTTGCTTGTCTGTAAAGGTTTTAATTTCTCCATCAAATCTGAATGAGATCCTTGCTGGGTAGAGTAATCTTGGTTGCAGGTTTTTCTCCTTCATCACTTTAAGTATGTCCTGCCACTCCCTTCTGGCTTGTAGTGTTTCTGCTGAGAGATCAGCTGTTATCCTGATGGGGATTCCCTTGTGTGTTATTTGTTGTTTTTGCCTTGCTGCTTTTAATATGATTTCTTTGTGTTTAATTTTTGACAGTTTGATTAATATGTGTCTTGGTGTATTTCTCCTTGGATTTATTCTGTATGGGACTCTCTGTGCCTCCTGGACTTGATTAACTATTTCCTTTCCCATATTAGGGAAGTTTTCAACTATAATCTCTTCAAATATTTTCTCAGTCCCTTTCTTTTTCTCTTCTTCTTCTGGAACCCCTATAATTCGAATGTTGGTGCGTTTAATGTTGTCCCAGAGGTCTCTGAGACTGTCCTCTGTTCTTTTCATTCTTTTTTCTTTATTTTGCTGTGCAGCAGTTATTTCCACTATTTTATCTTCCACCTCACTTATCCGTTCTTCTGCCTCAGTTATTCTGCTATTGATCCCATCTAGAGTATTTTTTATTTCATTTATTGTGTTTTTAATCGATGCTTGATTCGTCTTTAGTTCTTCTAGGTCCTTGTTAACTGTTTCTTGCATTTTGTCTATTCTATTTCCAAGATTTTGGATCATCTTTACCATCATTATTCTGAATTCTTTTTCAGATAGACTGCCTATTACCTCTTCATTTGTTAGGTCTGGTGGGTTTTTATCTTGCTCCTTCTCCTGCTGTGTGTTTTTCTGCCTTCTCATTTTGCTTATGTTACTGTGTTTGGGGTCTCCTTTTTGCAGGCTGCAGGTTCGTAGTTCCCGTTGTTTTTGGTGTCTGTCCCCAGTGGCTAAGGTTGGTTTAGTGGGTTGTGTAGGCTTCTTGGTGGAGGGGACTACTGCCTGTGTTCTGGTGGATGAGGCTGGATCTTGTCTTTCTGGTGGGCAGGTCCACGTCTGGTGGTGTGTTTTGGGGTGTTTGCGGACTTTTTATGATTTGAGGCAGCCTCTCTGCTAATGGGTGGCGTTGTGTTCCTGTCTTGCTAGTTGTTTGGCATAGGGTGTCCAGCACTGTAGCTTGCTGGTCGTTGAATGAAGCTGGGTGCTGGTGTTGAGATGGAGATCTCTGGAAGATTTTCGCCGTTTGATATTATGTGGAGCTGGGAGGTCTCTTGTGGACCAGTGTCCTGAAGTTCGCTCTCCCACCTCAGAGGCACAGCACTGACTCCTGGCTCCTCAATTTGGGATGATTTGTTGTCTATTCATGTATTCCACAGGTGCAGGGTACATGAAGTTGATTGTGGAGCTTTAATCCGCTGCTTCTGAGGCTGCTGGGAGAGGTTTCCCTTTCTCTTCTTTGTTCTCACAGCTCCTGGGTCTCAGCTTTGGATTTGGCCCCGCCTCTGCGTGTAGGTCGCTGGAGGGTGTCTGTTCTTCGCTCAGACAGGACAGGGTTAAAGGAGCAGCCTCTTCGGGGACTCTGGCTCACTCAGGCCGGGCAGGCGGGAGGGGCACGGAGTGCGGGGCGAGCCTGCAGCGGCAGAGGTCGGCGTGACGTTGCACCAGCCCGAGGCGCGCCGTGCGTTCTCCCAGGAAGCCGCCCCTGGATCCCGGGACCCCGGCAGTGGCAGGCTGCACAGGCTCCCGGAAGGGCGGTGTGGACAGTGACCTGCGCTCGCACACAGGCTTCTTGGCGGCGGCAGCAGCAGCCCCAGCGTCCCACGCCCGTCTCTGGGCTCCGCGCTTTCAGCCTCGACTCGCGCCCGTCTCTGGAGCTCCTTTACGTGGCGCTCTTAATCCCCTCTCCTCGCGCACCAGGAAACCAAGGGGGAAGAAAAAGTCTCCTGCCTCTTCGGCAGCTCCAGAGTTTTCCCGGACTCCCTCCCGGCTAGCTGTGGCACATTAGCCCCCTTCAGGCTGAGTTCTCGCCGCCAGTCCCAGTCCTCTCCCTGCGCTCTGACCGAAGCCCGAGCCTCAGCTCCAGCGCCGCCCGCCCCGGTGGGGGAGCAGACAAGCCTCTCGGGCTGGTGAGTGCCGCTCGGCACCGCTCCTCTGTGCGGGAATCTCTCTGCTTTGCCCTACCCAGGTATGTGGGGAGTTTCTTGCCTTTTGGGAGGTCTGGGGTCTTCTGCCAGCTTTCAGTAGGTGTTCTGTAGGAGTTGTTGCACGTGTAGCTGTATTTCTGGTGTATCTGTGGGGAGGAAGGTGATCTCCGCGTCTTACTCTTCCGCCATCTTACCCGGAAGTCCATACTTTGTTTTTAAGTTCATTTATTGGTAGGTACTTGGGTTGTTTCCAGCTTCTGGCTATTGTAAATAATGCTGCAATGAACACTAGTGTGAAGCTATTTGTTTGAGACTCTCTTTTCACTTTCTGGGGCAGGAGTATACACCTAGAAGTGGAATCATATGGTAATATTTTGTTTAGTTTTTTGAGGAACTGCCAAGCTGTTTTCCACAGCAGCTGCCCCATTTTATAGTCTCACCAACAATTTATAAGGGTTCCAGTTTCTCCACATCCTCTCCAATGCTAGTTATTGTCCATCATTTTTATTATAGTCATCTTAGTAAGAGTCAATAGTATCACATTTTTTCCTATTTTTTCTTTTAAATACATTGTTATATTTATTTTTTTCAGTTTTATTGAGAAATAATTGACATACATCACTGTATAAGTTTAAGGCATACAGCATGATGGTTTGGTTTGATTTACATATATTGTGAAATGATTCCCACAATAAGTTCAGCTAACATCCATCTTCTCACATGTATACAATACAAAAAATGAATAAAGAAAAAAAGGAAAAAAATTTCTCCTTGTGATAAAAACTCTTAGGATATACTCTAACAACTTCTCTTATATGTCATAGAGCAGTGTTAGCTATAGTTATCATGTTGTACATTATATCCCTGGTACTTATTGATTGCATAACTGAAAGTTTGTAACATCTGACCAACCTCCTCCAATATGCTCTCCCACACCCTACCAATATCCTTTTTTTGTTTCTTTTAAAAATTTTATTATTATTATTGAAGTATAGCTGATTTACAATATTATATTAGTTTCAGGTATACAGCACAGTGATTCAGTATTTTACAGATTACACTCCATTAAATGTTATTACAAGATAATGGTCTTATATTATTTCTTTGTGCTATACAATATATCCTTGTTGCTTATCTGCTTTATACATAGTAGTTTGTATCTCTTAATCCCATACCCCTAACTTGCCCATCCCCCAGCCCCTCTCCCCTCTGGCAACCATAGTTTGTTCTTATATCTGTGAGTCTTTTTCTGTTTTGCACATACATTCGTTTCCATTTTTTTTTAGATTCCACATACAAGTGACATCATACAATATTTAATGGCTGAGTAATATATATATATAATATATAAAATATATAAAATTTATTATATAAGAATATATATATATATTCTTTTTCAGATACAACTTCTTTATCCGTTCATCTGTTGATGGGTACATGGGATGCTTCCATATCTTGGCTATTGTAAATAGTGCTGCTATGAACATTAGGATGCATGTATCTTTTCAAATTAGTGTTTTAGTTTTTTCCAGATATATATTCAGGAGTGGAATTGCTGGACCATATGGTCATTCTTTTTTAGTTTTTTGAGGAACCTCCACACGTTTTTTCCATAGTGGATGCACCAGTTTACGTTCCAATGAGTGTAATTATACACTTATAATTTCCATTTTCTCCACATCCTCTCCAACATTTGTTATTGGTAGACATTTTGATAATAAGCCATTCTGACAGGTGTGAGGTGATATCTCATTGTTGTTTTCATTTGAATTTCTCTAATAACTAGCAATGTTGAGGATCTTTCCATGTGTCTATTAGCCACCTGTATGTCTTCTTTGGAAAAATGTCTATTCAGGTCATCTGCCCATTTTTTTATTGCATGGTGTGTTTCTTTGATATTGAGTTGTATATGCTGTTTATATGTTTGGACTAATAAACCCTTGTCAGTCCTATCATTCACAAATATTTTCTTCCATTCTGTAGGTTGCTTTTCTTCTTTAAATGACTTTCTTTTTATTTTTTTAAACTGGGGTATAGTTGGTTTATAATGTTTCAGGTGTACAGCAAAGTGATTTAGTTATATATATATATATATATATATGTATATTATATATCTATATATCTATCTATATATATATATATAATATACATATATTATTTTTCAGATTCCTTTCCACTATGAGTTATTACAAGGCATTGAATATAGTTTCCTGTGCTATACAGTAGGTCCTTATTGGTTATCTATTTTATATATAGTAGTGTGTATCTGTTAATCCCAAATTCCCAATTTATCCCTCCCCTCTTTCCCTTCAAGTAACCATAAGTTTGTTTTCTATGTCTGATTCTATTTCTCTTTTGTAAATAAGTTAATTTGTATCATTTTTTTAAGATTCCACATATATGTGATATCATATATTTGTCTTTCTCTGACTTCACTTAGTATGATAACCTCTAGAGTCCATCCATATTGCTGCAAATGGCATTATTTCATTCTTTTTTATGACTGAGTAATATTCCATTGTATATATATATACCATATCTTTATCCATTTGTCTACTGATGGACATTTAGATTGCTTCCATATCTTGGCTATTGTCAATAGTGCTGCTATGAACATTGGGGTTCATGTATCTTTTTGAATTATAGTTTTCTTCTTTTCCAGTTATATGCCCAGGAGTGGGGTTTTTGGATCATATTGTAACTATATTTTTAGGTTTTTAAGGAACCTCCATACTGTTCCTCATAGTGGCTGCACCAATTTACATTCCTAACTACAAGGTAGAGAAGGGTTCCCTTTTCCCCACACCCTCCCCAGCATTTATTATTTATAGATATTTTAATGTTGGTCATTCTTACCAATGTGAGGTGATACTTCACTGTAATTTTGATTTGCATTTCTCTAATAATTAGTGATGATGAGCATCTTTTCATGTGCCTGTTGGCCATCTGTATGTCTTCTTTGTAGAAATGTGTATTTAAGTCTTCTGCCCATTTTTGATTAGTTTTTTTTTGATATTGAGCTGTATAAGCTGTTTGTATATTTTGGAAATTAAGCCCCTCTTGGTCACATCATTTGCAAATATTTTCTCGCATTCTGTAGGTTGTCTTTTCATTTTTTAAATGGTTTTCTTTACTCCAAAAGCTTTATGTTTAATTAAGTTTTATTTGTTTAATTTTGCTTTTATTTCTTTTCTCTTATGAGACAGATCCAGAAAATATTACTACAATTCATGTCAAAGAGCATTGTGCCTGTGTTCTCTTTTGGAGTTTTATGGTCTCATGTCTTACACTTAGGTCTTTAATCCATTTTGAGTTTATTTTTTTATATGGTGTGAGGTAATGTTCTAACCTCATTGCTTTACATGTAGCTGTGTAGTTATTCCAGCACCGATTGCAGAAGATACTGTCTTTCTCCAGTGTATGTTCTTGCTTCCTTTTTCATAGATTAATGGAACATAGGTCCATGGATTTCTGGACTCTGTGTTCTGTTCCATTGATCTATGTGTCCGCTTTTGTTCTAGTAACATTGGGTTTGGATTATTGTAGCTTTGTACTGTAGTCTGAATCCTGGGAGCATGATACCTCCAGCTTTGTTCTATTACTCAAGACTGCTTTGAAAATTCAGGGTATTTTGTGGTTCCATATGAATTTTAGGTTTATCTCTTCTACTTCTGTGAAAAAACATCATGAATATTTTCATAGGGTTTGCATTAAATCTTTAGATTGCTTTGGGTAGTATGGCCATTTTAGCCATACTAATTCTTCCAATCCAAGAGCAGAGAAATCTTTCTATTTATTTATATCATTTTCAATTCCCTTGATCAATGTTTTATGGTTTTCAGAGAATAGGTCTTTCGTCTCTTTTGCTAAGTTTATTCCTATGTATTTTACCCATTTTGATGAGATATTAAATGGAATTTTTTTTTACATTCTCTTTCTGATATTTGGTTATTAGTGTATAGAAAACAAGAGATTTCAGTATATTAATCTTGTATACAGCAACCTTCCTGAATTCATTTATTAGTTTTAATTTTGGGGGGTGGAGTTTTTAGGGTTTTCCTTATCAAGTATCATGTCACCTGCAAATAGTGAAATTTTTACTTCTTCCCTTCAAATTTGGATGCCTTTTATTTCTTTTTGTTATCTGATTGCTGTGGCCAGGACTTCCAAAACTATGTTAAATAGAAGTGGCAAGAGTGTGCATCCTTGTCTGGTTCATGAATTCAGAGGAAATGTTTTCATCTTTTCACTGTTGAGTATGAAGTTAGCTATGAATTTGTCATAACTGACTTTTATTATTATGTTGACAGATGTTCCTTCTATACCTATTTTAATGAGAGCTTTTATCATTAATGGATGTTGAATTTTGTCAAATGCTTTTTCTGGGTCTCTTAGGATGATGATTGGAATTTTATACTTTTGTTAATGTGTTGTATCACATTGATTTGCAAGTGTTGAACCATCCTTGTGACCCTGGAAAAATCCTTTTTATATATTACTGGATTCTGCTTGCTAATATATTGTTGAGGATTTTTTTTTTTTTTAAGATTGTTTTTTTTTTTTTTTTTTTTTTACAAATTTAATCAGTTATACATATACATATGTTCCCATATCCCCTCCCTTTTGCGTCTCCCTCCCACCCTCCCTATCCCACCCCCCCAGGCGGTCAAAAAGAACCGAGCTGATCTCCCTGTGCTATGCGGCTGCTTCCCACTAGCTATCTACCTTACATTTGGTAGTGTATATATGTCCATGCCGCTCTTTCACTTTGTCACAGCTTACCCTTCCCCCTCCCCATATCCTCAAGTCCATGCTCTAGTAGGTCTGTGTCTTTATTCCTGTCTTACCCCTATGTTCTTGATGACATTTTTTTCTTAAATTCCATATATATGTGTCAGCATACAGTATTTGTCTTTCTCTTTCTGACTTACTTCACTCTGTATGACAGACTCTAGGTCCATCCACCTCATTACAAATAGCTCAATGTCATTTCTTTTTATGGCTGAGTAATATTCCATTGTATATATGTGCCACATCTTCTTTATCCATTCATCCGATGATGGACACTTAGGTTGTTTCCATCTCCGGGCTATTGTAAATAAGGCTGCTATGAACATTTTGGTACATGTCTCTTTTTGAATTATGGTTTTCTCAGGGTATATGCCCAGTAGTGGGATTGCTGGGTCATATGGTAGTTCTATTTGTAGTTTTTTAAGGAACCTCCATACTGTTCTCCATAGTGGCTGTACCAATTCACATTCCCACCAGCAGTGCAAGAGTGTTCCCTTTTTTCCACACCCTCTCCAGCATTTATTGTTTCTAGATTTCTTGATGATGGCCATTCTGACTGGTGTGAGATGATATCTCATTGTAGTTTTGATTTGCATTTCTCTAATGAGTAAAGATGTTGAGCATCCTTTCATGTGTTTGTTGGCTGTCTGTATATCTTCTGTGGAGAAATGTCTATTTAGGTCTTCTGCCCATTTTTGGATTGGGTTGTTTGTTTTTTTGCTATTGAGCTGCATGAGCTGCTTATAAATTTTGGAGATTAATCCTTTGTCACTTGCTTCATTTGCAAATATTTTCTCCCATTCTGAGGGTTGTCTTTTCATCTTGTTTATGGTTTCCTTTGCTGTGCAAAAGCTTTGAAGTTTCATTAGGTCCCATGTGTTTATTTTTGTCTTTATTTCCATTTCTCTAGGAGGTGGGTCAAAAAGGATCTTGCTGTGATTTATGTCATAGAGTGTTCTGCCTATGTTTTCCTCTAGGAGTTTGATAGTGTCTGGCCTTACATTTAGGTCTTTAATCCATTTTGAGCTTATTTTTGTGTATGGTGTTAGGGAGTGATCTAATCTCATACTTTTACATGTCTCTGTCCAGTTTTCCCAGCACCACTTATTGAAGAGACTGTCCTTTCTCCACTGTACATTCCTGCCTCCTTTATCAAAGATAAGGTGACCATATGTCCGTGGGTTTATCTCTGGGCTTTCTATCCTGTTCCATTGATCTATCTTTCTGTTTTTGTGCCAGTACCATACTGTCTTGATTACTGTAGCTTTGTAGTATAGTCTGAAGTCAGGGAGCCTGATTCCTCCAGCTCCATTTTTCATTCTCAAGATTGCTTTGGCTATTCGGGGTCTTTTGTGTTTCCATACAAATTGTGAAATTTTTTGTTCTAGTTCTGTGAAAAATGCCAGTGGTAGTTTGATAGGGATTGCATTGAATCTGTAGATTGCTTTGGGTAGTAGAGTCATTTTCACAATGTTGATTCTTCCAATCCAAGAACATGGTACATCTCTCCATCTATTTGTATCATCTTTAATTTCTTTCATCAGTGTCTTATAATTTTCTGCATACAGGTCTTTTGTCTCCTTAGGTAGGTTTATTCCTAGATATTTTATTCTTTTTGTTGCAATGGTAAATGGGAGTGTTTCCTTGATTTCACTTTCAGATTTTTCATCATTAGTATATAGGAATGCCAGAGATTTCTGTGCATTAATTTTGTATCCTGCAACTTTACCAAATTCATTGATTAGCTCTAGTAGTTTTCTGGTAGCATCTTTAGGATTCTCTATGTATAGTATCATGTCATCTGCAAACAGTGACAGCTTTACTTCTTCTTTTCCCATTTGGATTCCTTTTATTTCCTTTTCTTCTCTGATTGCTGTGGCTAAAACTTCCAAAACTAGGTTGAATAAGAGTGGTGAGAGTGGGCAACCTTGTCTTGTTCCTGATCTTAGTGGAAATGGTTTCAGTTTTTCACCATTGAGGACGATGCTGGCTGTGGGTTTGTTATATATGGCCTTTATTATGTTGAGGAAAGTTCCCTCTATGCCTACTTTCTGCAGGGTTTTTATCATAAATGGGTGTTGAATTTTGTCAAAAGCTTTCTCTGCATCTATTGAGATGATCATATGGTTTTTCTCCTACAGTTTGTTAATATGGTGTATCACATTGATTGATTTGCGTATATTGAAGAATCCTTGCATTCCTGGAATAAACCCCACTTGATCATGGTGTATGATCCTTTTAATGTGCTGTTGGATTCTGTTTGCTAGTATTTTGTTGAGGATTTTTGCATCTATGTTCATCAGTGATATTGGCCTGTAGTTTTCTTTCTTTGTGACATCCTTGTCTGGTTTTGGTATCAAGGTGATGGTGGCCTCGTAGAATGAGTTTGGGAGTGTTCCTCCCTCTGCTATATTTTGGAAGAGTTTCAGAAGGATAGGTGTTAGCTCTTCTCTAAATGCTTGATAGAATTCGCCTGTGAAGCCATCTGGTCCTGGGCTTTTGTTTGTTGGAAGATTTTTAATCACAGTTTCAATTTCAGTGCTTGTGATTGGTCTGTTCATATTTTCTATTTCTTCCTGATTCAGTCTTGGCAGGTTGTGCATTTCTAAGAATTTGTCCATTTCTTCCAGGTTGTCCATTTTATTGGCATAGAGTTGCTTATAGTAATCTCTCATGATCTTTTGTATTTCTGCAGTGTCAGTTGTTACTTCTCCTTTTTCATTTCTAATTCTATTGATTTGAGTCTTCTCCCTTTTTTTCTTGATGAGTCTGGCTAATGGTTTATCAATTTTGTTTATCTTCTCAAAGAACCAGCTTTTACTTTTATTGATCTTTGCTATCGTTTCCTTCATTTCTTTTTCATTTATTTCTGATCTGATTTTTATGATTTCTTTCCTTCTGCTAACTTTGGGATGTTTTTGTTCTTCTTTCTCTAATTGCTTTAGGTGCAAGGTTAGGTTGTTTATTCGAGATATTTCCTGTTTCTTAAGGTGGGATTGTATTGCCATAAACTTCCCTCTTAGAACTGCTTTTGCTGCATCCCATAGGTTTTGGGTCGTCGTGTCTCCATTGTCATTTGTTTCTAGGTATTTTTTAATTTCCTCTTTGATTTCTTCAGTGATCACTTCGTTATTAAGTAGTGTATTGTTTAGCCTCCATGTGTTTGTATGTTTTACAGCTCTTTTCCTGTAATTGATATCTAGTCTCATAGCATTGTGGTCGGAAAAGATACTTGATACAATTTCAATTTTCTTAAATTTACCAAGGCTTGATTTGTGACCCAAGATATGATCTATCCTGGAGAATGTTCCATGAGCACTTGAGAAAAATGTGTAGTCTGTTGTTTTTGGATGGAATGTCCTATAAATATCAATTAAGTCCATCTTGTTTAATGTATCATTTAAAGCTTGTGTTTCCTTATTTATTTTCATTTTGGATGACCTGTCCATTGGTGAAAGTGGGGTGTTAAAGTCCCCTACTATGATTGTGTTACTGTCGATTTCTCCTTTTATGGCTGTTAATATTTCCCTTATGTATTGAGGTGCTCCTATGTTGGGTGCATAAATATTTACAATTGTTATATCTTCTTCTTGGATTGATCCCTTGATCATTATGTAGTGTCCTTCTTTGTCTCTTCTAGTAGTCTTTATTTTAAAGTCTATTTTGTCTGATATGAGAATTGCTACTCCAGCTTTCTTTTGGTTTCCATTTGCATGGAATATCTTTTTCCATCCCCTTACTTTCAGTCTGTATGTATCTCTAGGTCTGAAGTGGGTCTCTTGTAGACAGCATATATATGGGTCTTGTTTTTGTATCCATTCAGCCAGTCTGTGTCTTTTGGTGGGAGCATTTAGTCCATTTACATTTAAGGTAATTATTGATATGTATGTTCCTATTCCCATTTTCTTAATTGTTTTGGGTTCGTTATTGTAGTTCTTTTCCTTCTGTTGTGTTTCTTGCCTAGAGAAGTTCCTTTAGCATTTGTTGTAAAGCTGGTTTGGTGGTGCTGAACTCTCTCAGCTTTTGCTTGTCTGTAAAGGTTTTAATTTCTCCATCAAATCTGAATGAGATCCTTGCTGGGTAGAGTAATCTTGGTTGCAGGTTTTTCTCCTTCATCACTTTAAGTATGTCCTGCCACTCCCTTCTGGCTTGTAGAGTTTCTGCTGAGAGATCAGCTGTTATCCTGATGGGGATTCCCTTGTGTGTTATTTGTTGTTTTTGCCTTGCTGCTTTTAATATGATTTCTTTGTGTTTAATTTTTGACAGTTTGATTAATATGTGTCTTGGTGTATTTCTCCTTGGATTTATTCTGTATGGGACTCTCTGTGCCTCCTGGACTTGATTAACTATTTCCTTTCCCATATTAGGGAAGTTTTCAACTATAATCTCTTCAAATATTTTCTCAGTCCCTTTCTTTTTCTCTTCTTCTTCTGGAACCCCTATAATTCGAATGTTGGTGCGTTTAATGTTGTCCCAGAGGTCTCTGAGACTGTCCTCTGTTCTTTTCATTCTTTTTTCTTTATTTTGCTGTGCAGCAGTTATTTCCACTATTTTATCTTCCACCTCACTTATCCGTTCTTCTGCCTCTGTTATTCTGCTATTGATCCCATCTAGAGTATTTTTTATTTCATTTATTGTGTTTTTAATCGATGTTTGATTCGTCTTTAGTTCTTCTAGGTCCTTGTTAACTGTTTCTTGCATTTTGTCTATTCTATTTCCAAGATTTTGGATCATCTTTACCATCATTATTCTGAATTCTTTTTCAGATAGACTGCCTATTACCTCTTCATTTGTTAGGTCTGGTGGGTTTTTATCTTGCTCCTTCTCCTGCTGTGTGTTTTTCTGTCTTCTCATTTTGCTTATGTTACTGTGTTTGGGGTCTCCTCTTTGCAGGCTGCAGGTTCGTAGTTCCCGTTGTTTTTGGTGTCTGTCCCCAGTGGCTAAGGTTGGTTTAGTGGGTTGTGTAGGCTTCTTGGTGGAGGGGACTACTGCCTGTGTTCTGGTGGATGAGGCTGGATCTTGTCTTTCTGGTGGGCAGGTCCACGTCTGGTGGTGTGTTTTGGGGTGTTTGCGGACTTTTTATGATTTGAGGCAGCCTCTCTGCTAATGGGTGGTGTTGTGTTCCTGTCTTGCTAGTTGTTTGGCATAGGGTGTCCAGCACTGTAGCTTGCTGGTCGTTGAGTGAAGCTGGGTGCTGGTGTTGAGATGGAGATCTCTGGAAGATTTTTGCCGTTTGATATTATGTGGAGCTGGGAGGTCTCTTGTGGACCAGTGTCCTGAAGTTCGCTCTCCCACCTCAGAGGCACAGCACTGACTCCTGGCTCCTCAATTTGGGATGATTTGTTGTCTATTCATGTATTCCACAGATGCAGGGTACATGAAGTTGATTGTGGAGCTTTAATCTGCTGCTTCTGAGGCTGCTGGGAGAGGTTTCCCTTTCTCTTCTTTGTTCTCACAGCTCCTGGGTCTCAGCTTTGGATTTGGCCCCGCCTCTGCATGTAGGTCGCCGGAGGGCGTCTGTTCTTCGCTCAGACAGGACAGGGTTAAAGGAGCAGCCTCTTCAGGGACTCTGGCTCACTCAGGCCGGGCGGGAGGGAGGGGCACGGAGTGCGGGGCGAGCCTGCAGCGGCAGAGGTCGGCGTGACGTTGCACCAGCCCGAGGCGCGCCGTGCGTTCTCCCAGGGAAGCCGCCCCTGGATCCCGGGACCCCGGTAGTGGCAGGCTGCACAGGCTCCCGGAAGGGCGGTGTGGACAATGTTCTGCGCTCGCACACAGGCTTCTTGGCGGCGGCAGCAGCAGCCCCAGCGTCCCACGCCCGTCTCTGGGCTCCGCGCTTTCAGCCGCGACTCGCGCCCGTCTCTGGAGCTCCTTTACGCGGCGCTCTTAATCCCCTCTCCTCGCGCACCAGGAAACCAAGAGGGAAGAAAAAGTCTCCTGCCTCTTCGGCAGCTCCAGAGTTTTCCCGGACTCCCTCCCGGCTAGCTGTGGCACATTAGCCCCCTTCAGGCTGAGTTCTCGCCGCCAGTCCCAGTCCTCTCCCTGCGCTCTGACCGAAGCCCGAGCCTCAGCTCCAGCGCCGCTCGCCCTGGCGGGGGAGCAGACAAGCCTCTCGGGCTGGTGAGTGCCGCTCGGCACCGCTCCTCTGTGCGGGAATCTCTCTGCTTTGCCCTACCCAGGTATGTGGGGAGTTTCTTGCCTTTTGGGAGGTCTGGGGTCTTCTGCCAGCGTTCAGTAGGTGTTCTGTAGGAGTTGTTGCACGTGTAGCTGTATTTCTGGTGTATCTGTGGGGAGGAAGGTGATCTCCGCGTCTTACTCTTCCCTGTTGAGGATTTTTGCATCTGTATTCATCAAAGATATTGGTGTGTAATTTTCTTTTTTTTTCTTTTCTTGTAGTGTCTTTGGTTTTCGTATGAGTGTAATAGTGGCCTTGCACAATGAATTTGGGTGTGCTTTTGAACTAGTTTGAGTGGGATAAGTATTCGTTTTTCTTTATATATTTGGTAGAATTCCCTTGTGAAGCCATCCAGGTCTGGACTTTTGTTTGCTGGGAGGTTTTTTTAAATTTAATTACAATTTCTATTTCACTACTAGTGATTAGTCTGTTCAAGTTGTCTGTTTCTTCTTGATTCAGTCTTGCCAGGTTGTATATTTCTCGACATTTGTTCACTTCTTCTATGATGTCCAAATAGTTGGCATATAACTCTTCATACTATTCTCTTTTTTCTTTTTACATCTTTATTGGAGTATAATTACTTTACAACGGTGTGTTAGTTTCTGCTTTATAACAAAGTGAATCAGTTATACATACACATGTGTTCTCATATCTCTTCCCTCTTGTGTCTCCCTCCCTCCCACCCTCCCTATCCCACCCGTCTAGGTGGTCACAAAGCACCGAGTTGATCTCCCTGTTGTATGTGGCTGCTTCCCACTAGCTATCTATTTTACGTTTGGTAGTGTATATATGTCCATGCCACTCTCACACTTTGTCCCAGCTTACCCTTCCCCCTCCCTATATCCTTAAGTCCATTCTCTAGTAAGTCTGTGGTTTTATTCCTGTATTACCCCTAGGGTCTTCATGACATTTTTCCCCTAAATTCCGTATTTATGTGTCAGCATATGGTATTTGTCTTTCTCATATTATTTTATAATTATTTGTATTTCTGTGATATTCATTTTTATTTCTCCTCTTTGACTTCTGATTTTGTCAGAGCCTTCTCAATTTTTTTCAGTAAGTCTAACTAAAGGTTTGTCAACTTTGTTTACCTTTTCTAAGAACAAGCTCTTAGTTTCATTCCTCTTTCTATTATCTTTTCAGTCTCTATTTCACTTATTTCCACTCTGATCTTTATTATTTCCTTCCTTGTATTGACTTTGGGCTTCTTTTTTTCTTATTTTTCTACTTCCTTTAGCTGTTAGATGAGATTGTTTGTTTGAGATTTTTCTTGTTTTTTGAGTTGGTCTGCATTGTTATAAACTTCCTTCCTGGTACTGCTTCTGTTATATTCCACAGTTTTGCTATGTCATATTTTCATTTGTTATTTTCCTTTGCATATTTTTTTTCTCTTTTGATTTCTTTGTTGACCTAATAGCTGTTCAGCAGCATGTATTTCAGTCTCCACATATTTGTTATTTTTTTCAGTTTTCTTTTTGTAGTGGATTTCTGGTTTCATACCATTGTGATCAGAAAACATTCTTGGTAAGATTTCAACCTTCTTAAATTTATTTCGTTTTGTTTCTCAGCATATGGACTATCCTTCAGGAAGTTCCATTTGCACTTCAGAAGAATGTGTATTCTGCTGCATTTGGATGGAATATTCTGTAAAAAATCTATCAAAGCCATCTGATCTAATGTTTTATTTAGGGTTCCAATTTCCTTGTTGATTTTCCATCTGGATGATCTATCCATTGATATAAGTGGGGTCTTAAATTTCCATACTATTATTGTCTTGCTGGCAATGTATCCCTTTTAGCCTGTTAATAATCACTTTATATATTTTGGTGTTCTTATGTTAGGTACATATATATTATTCACTGTTATGTCTTCTTGATGTAATATCCCCTTTGTTATTATATATTATCCATATTTGTCTCTTTTTTCCTTTTTTGGCTTGAAATCTCTTTTGCCTCATATGAGTATGGCTACAACACTTTCTTTTGGCTGATATTTGCTTTTTTGCTTAGAGTATCATCTTCCTTCTCTTCACTTTTAGTCTATGTTTGTCTTTACAGCTGAGATGTGTTTCCTGGAGGCAGCATATAGTTGAGTCTTGTTTCTTCATCTCTCCATCCACTTTTTGTCTTTTGATGGGTAAATTCAATCAATTTATATTTAAGGTGATTATTGGTAGATGAGACAGTACTGCCATTTTATCTTTTGTTTTCTGATTGCTTTATATGTCCATTGTTTCTCTTCTCTTGTGCTTCCATCTGCCATTTTTATTGTTTCCTCTTTTTTGTGCTTTTTTTTTGGTCTCTGCTCTATATTTATATTTTGTGGTTACCCTGAGGCTTGTGTGTAACTTCATAGATAAAATACTCATTTTTCTGCTGACAACATCTAATCTTCATTTACCTAAACAAGTTCTGTCCTTTTCTTCTTCCCCTCTTATGTTCTTGTTGTGTTAAATTATCCCTTTTTATGTTGTGTTTGTTACTAAACTGAGATGGCTATAGTTATTTTTCAGCTTTATTTTTCTTCCCTTTAAAGTTTATACTGTAGTAAAATTTTTGAATACCTTTTCTGATAAAGATTTGCAATTTTCTTGTTCTGTTTCTTTGTTACCTTGCTTACAGTTTTGTGTATTTTTGCTATTTTGTTTCTGGTAGAAGAGCTTATTTCAACGTCTCTTGTAAGGCATGTCTAGTGTAGATGAACTACCTCAACTTTTGTTTGTGTGCGAAAACTTTACTTTTCTTCAGAACTGAATCATAACTTTGCTCAATAGAGTATTCTTGGGTTATAGATTTTAGCTTTCAATATGTTGAGAATTCCATTCCACTCCCTCCTAGACTATAAGATTTCTACTGATAGCCTAATGGGGTTTCCTTTCTAGGTTACTATACTTTTTATCCTGGCTGCCCTTAAAATTATTTCTTTGTCATTGACTTTTGACAATTTTAATTTATGCATGTTGGAGGTTTCTAGCATTGAAGTAATTAGGTGTTGTCTTAGCTTCAAGGACTTGTATATTCAGTTCCTTCCCCAAGTTTGGGAGGTTCTCAGCTATTATTTCATTGAATTATCTCTCTACTCCCTTCTCCCTATCTTCTTCTGAGATATCCATTATCCTAATGTTGCCCTTCCTAAAAGAGTCTGATAGGTCTCATAGCATTTCCCCCATGGTTTTTTATATCTTATTTCTCTTTCCTCTTCTACTTGTATCATTTCTAGTTTTCTGCATTTCAACTCACTAATTCTCTCTTCCATATTGGTCTGCTCTATTTCCAGTGCTTTCTAATGCATTCTTCATCTTGTTTTTTGTGTTCTTCAGCTCCAGAATTTTGAAATGATTCTTTTTTTTTTCTTTTTCAGGGGAGTGTGAGTGCTTTTTATTCCATGCTAAAGAGAGGAGAGGGTCTCTGAGGAGCACTTGGGACTGGCTAGGGACTCTTAAGAAAGGTAGACAAGGCTTCCTAAGCATGCTGTGCCTTTTTGCAGACCTGCCCCATATATCTAAAGTCCATGGTAGATCCTGGGTCTAGAACACCTTCATCAAAAGTAATGAGGGTATGGGATTCCCAGAGACTGGCTTCCAGTCAGACAGGGAAGGCCAGTGCCTGATGGATTGGAGCCAGGTCTCCCTCAGTTAATAGTATCCATGCTTGTCAACATGAACTTCAGTTATCTTGCCCTTACAGTAGAGTCCCTGGTTGTGTAACTCTGTGTCAGAGATGCTGCTGTCACAGGACCTCCTTTCAAGGTGACACTAGGAAACTACTCTCTGAGTCCATCCTCAGCAGTTGAGACAGTGACAGGTTAACTGAAGAGCCTCCTTAGCTTCTTCCTCTTGACCTTCAACAACTGAGGCCTCTGCATAGTGCCTGAAGTAACTGTGGGCTCTTTTTCAGGCACTGGGAGGGATGGTGATGTGGAGACCTGCTCTTCTGGCTGATTCAGAAGTTGGTTATCAGTTCCTTGTGAGTAGGCACTGCTTGAGGTCTGGGGATCTCCAGTGCCTTGAAGCTTCTGTCCTACTTGGATCTTTTGTCTGGTGACTGCCATATACAGACTCTGTAGATTTGTGACAAAGGGTTTTCCATCACCAACACTGCATGCCTCTGGTAGTTTCTCTACCATAAATTGTTCCAAGAAGGAATTCTCTTCAAATGGCTCTGTCTTCAACCGATCTTGGCTCAGCATAGCCCCACTCTCCTGGTAGTCCTGGATCTCTAGATCTTACATACGAAACAATGTTGCTAGGTCCCTCACTTGGCACTGAAGTGCCAGACTCATAACCATCAGAAGACGAATCAAATGTTGGGAGACCAGTGAAGGGCTAGCTAAGATGCAGTGGAAATTCCAATAGAATGGGAGACCAGAGAGCTCACTCCACACCCAGAATATCAGTGCCTCTGCCACACGATCACAGGAGAATGTAGCTTTGCCAGAGCAAGCAGTGTCCTTCAACAACGGGTAAAGCAGATCATCCAAATGACAAAGAAAAGCCTCAGGAGGAGGAGTCAGGTGCTTGTTCAGCTCCTTGGCTTGCTGGCTGATCACACTAGTGTCCACCTGTTCATGCCACACCTGTTGAAGATCTGAAACCAGCAAGGCATAGCCCTGTTTAGTGATATAAGCCTTGGCCAAGAGGGAGTTCTCGGCAAGCTGTAGCCATGCCCACGGCTGCATCAGCAGACCTTGTTCCAGTTCCTCCATCGTGAGCGGCCTCAAGAGCTCTCACTCTCCCCGCAGCAAGCTGGCCCACCCATGCAAACTGAAAGGTGAAATGGTTCCTTTATAGAATTTTAATTTCTTTGATAAAATATTTCTCTATCCATTAGTTTTATTCCTGAGTTCACTGTATTGCCTTTCTGAGTTTTCTTGTAGCTCCTTGAATTTCTTTATAAGAGCTACTTTGAACTCTTTATCAGTATGTTTGAAATATTCCATGCCTTTGAGTTTGGTTGCTGGAGAATTGTTTCCTTTTTGTGATATTATTTTATCATGATTTTTCATACTGTTCATGGAAATGTGTCTCTGCTGTAGCATTTGTGTGATTTTGTCTGTAAAGCTTTGCTTTTACCATTTGTACTAGGGTTCTGTATCATTTGAATTAGCAAACGTCCTCCTTATTTCAGTAGGTTTTGTTTACTTTATTTCTAACTGTTTAGCAGATTGGTAATTAGAAGGCTTTCTGTTGTTTTCCAGAATGTGAAAGTATTGCATAGATTTTTTATTTCTTTTAGAGGAGCTGATTTGCTACTAAATTTGAGAGCAATATTATTTTTTTAAAAACTGGAGTTTAAAAAAGGCTGGTGGCAGAGTGGGGAGAGGTGTGTGCTCAGCACCTGGAGCTTTGGGTGTGTCCTTGGCCTGGTAGAGAAATCCTTGAGTGTTTGAGTCCCAATATCCCGTGTGTGAACCACTTACTATAGTCCCAGGGCAGACAGCAGGAAATGTGTTCCTTCAGTTCTTTTTGTATGCTTCTTCCCTTTCCTTTCCCCCTGCATGGTAACTGCAGTCTCTCCTCAAAGTGAACAACAGTTTCCTCCAACTGCAGCACCTATGGACTGACAGAACCGCACTCACATCTTTCACCCTCCAACATCTCTACCAGCAAGGTCACAGCTGTCCCACAGCTACCTCTGCTGCCATGTCCCTGGGCTCTGCAGCTTCTTCCAAGGTCCAAGTCAGCTGAAAGAGGCACAGGTGGAAAGATCCATTGGGAATCTTTGCGTGCTGTGCAGAGGCACCTCTGCTTCCTTATGGATAGCCAAATAACTGAATCAAATGGGACAGAAGAAGAAATGACTTTATGTTGTCATGATGCTGATATCACTGACCTTTTGTTTCTAAATGTAAGGATTTATTGCTATAAACTCCCTACTCAGAACTGCTTTTGCTGCATCTAATAAGATTTGATATGTTGTATTTCCATTTTCATTTGTCTCAAGATATTTTTAGATTTCTCTTTTAAAACTTCTTCTTTAACCTATTGGTTGTTTGGTATCATGTTTAATCTCCTCATATTTGTGCATTTTCCAGTTTTATTCTTGTAATTTATTTCTATTTTTATTCATACCACTGTGTCTGAAAAACATACTTGATATGATTTTAATCTTCTTAAATTTACTAAGTGTAGTTTTTGGCCTAACAGATGATCTATCCTTGAGAATGTTCCATGTGCAATTGAGAAGTATGTGTATTCTGCTGTTTTAGGATATTCTATATATGTCTTTTAAGGCTGGTTAATTTATAATGTCATTCATGTCCTATTTCCTTATTGATTTATTATTATGGAACTGTCTATTTGTCCCTCCAATTCAGTCAATATTTGTGTGTCATATATTTGGGAGCTCTATTATTTGATACCTGTATGATTATAATTATATCTTTTTTTTGTGGTACACGGGCCTCTCACTGTTGTGGCGTCTCCCATTGTGGAGCACAGGCTCTGGACTCACAGGCTCGGTGTCCATGGCTCATGGACGTAGCTGCTCTGCGGCATGTGGGATCTTCCCAGACTGGGGCACGAACCTGTGTCCCCTGCAACAGCAGGCAGACTCTCAACCACTGTGACACCAGGGAAGACCTAATTATATCTTCTTGATGAATTAATTATTTTATCTATCTATTTATCATCTATCTATCTATCTAGTTCTTCTTTGACTCTTGTAACAACATTTGACTTAAATTCTATTTTGAGATAGCCACCCCAGCAATCTTTTGCTTACTATTTGTAAGCTTTTTGCCTCCTTTCACTTTCAGCTTCTTTGTGTCTTTGGATCTAATGTGAGTTTTTGATAGATGGGACAGAGTATTATTATTTTAATTTTAAATCCATTCTGTCCATCTCTGCTTTTTGATTGGAGGGTTTAATCCATTTACATTTGAAGTAGTTACCGGTAAGAAAGGACTTATTTCAGGCACTTTTTTATTTGTTTTTATTATGTCTTATACACTCTTTGTACCTTATTTCCTCCATTATTGCCTTCTTTTGCATTCAGTTTTTTTTGATTCAACCATTTTTATTCCCTTCTCATTTTTTTATTATAATGTTTATGATTTATTTGTGTGTTACAATAAGGATTACATTTCATGCCCTGAATTTACAACAATCTAGTTTGAATTGATACCAACTTAACTTCAATAGCATAAAAAAATTCTACTCCTATAAAACTCTGTCCTACCAAGTTTTGTGTTGTGATTGCCACAATTTACATCTTTATATGATGTGTACTCAATAACATACATTTATTGTTATTTTGTGTGCATTTGTCTTTTAATCCTATGTAGAGAAGATTACTCCCTTAATCAGGTAAATCATGTATTTAGTTAATACCTAGTATGTACCTTAATAATTCTCTTCTGGCCTTTGAAGAAACTAGTATAAGATTAAGAAAGCTTGGGATTATTTGGCTCATTGTTAAATACAACTGTGGTGATTTCCTAGTTACTTCATGTTCATTTGGGTTTCTCAGTGATAATTTTGATGCCTAATGCATTGCAAATTAGTCTTGCATAAGACAACATGAGATGGAAAATAATTACAACCCTGTAGTTGTAGTGTGAAAGCAGCCATAGACAACATGTAAGTGAATGCTTGTGACTGTGTTCCAATAAAACTTTATTTTTGGATACTGAAATTTTAAATTCATATAATTTTGACATGTCACAAAATGTAATTCTCTTAATTTTTTCAACTATTTTTTCAACTATTTAAATTCAAACAGATTGCAGATCAGATTTGTCCCTTGAACTGTCATTTACTGACACCTACTTTATTAGCTCTGGTTAGCATTTCCTCACCTTAGTCAGGTTGGATTTCACTTTCTGTGTGTGTGTGAGCATCCTTGCTTCAGATCTCTGAGGAGTCTGTCCTTGTTTTCTAAGGACATTACAATCCTGTCAGCTTTACAATACAATCAGTTCACAAGATTTCCCTACCTTAAATACCTTGATGAGGTCTCTGGCAGTATTCATGCATTTGATTCACTTTAGGCCAGGGATGTAGTTATGTGTTGGTTTATGTGTTGGTTATGTGTTGGTTTCCCAATCTTTTTTGTCTCTTATTTTTAATTTGTATTAGTATTCATATATTACCTACATGCCAGGCATTATTATGTTTATTACACATATTAACTCTTCACACACACACACAAAAACCTATGAGAAAGGTACAATTACAATCCCTATTTTAAAGATGAGGAAATTGAGGCTCAGAAATGTTAAATAACTTGAGCTAATAACATAACTAATAAGTGGAAGAGCTAGAATCCATAACTAGGCAGGCTAGATCCAGAGTTCATTCTGACTTTTGATACTTGGAATGTTTTTTATTTTATTTTTCACACAAAAAATGATGTATGAAAGTTCCTTTCCAAACCCTGAAAAGTTTATGCCAGCCATACAGGACACCTCCTTTTGCAGCTAAATTAGCATCAGCAGTGTTCTTTGGAAGCCTAGAACTGGTGATAAAGGCACTGTTGTGTTGCAGTAGAGAGCCCTCTCAGGGACCTGGTTTAATTTCACTCTTGGTTGATTACATTAAATGACAAATTCATGGTTCTGTATTCTCTTAGTCTGAACTTCATACTCTGGATCTGTCTGGCTCCACTTCCTGTGCTTTTTCTTCTAAAATGGAGCTTAGTGGAACAAAAGAGTAATGTTCTGGATGATTTCTAGTTTATATTTAAATAAACAAATAAACAAGAATATTTCAGAGAGAACTGTTAAAAAGAAAATAGGACAGGTTGGTGAAGGAAAATGATAGTGACTGCAATGATTGTATAGGGTTAGAAGATTAGAGAGAAGCCCATACTGGGTGACATCTGAATCAAGACACAAGCATCAAAATGGAGTCAATTTTTCAAAGATCTAGAGACAGATGTTTCAGGCAGAGGAAATAGCAAGTGAAAAAACCCTAAGTCAGAAAGGAGCTTGCATGGTTGAGAAAGGTTCTTTCACCTTTGTCACCAGAAAAAGTGTAAATATTTAAAAAGTGTTTCATATATACACATATAAATATATATACACATATACATACTTATATATATAAAACATGTATTTCTGTACTCACAGTATTACATTATAAAACATATACAAATAAAGATTTAAAAAGAAGAGATGAGAAATAAATAAGAATCGATGTTCTAATATATTTTTCCACAGACCATTGGATCATCTTGTATGTCTCTTGGCATATGCACTCCCTACTTTTGCAATTGTAGATTTAGTCTATAATATCCATATTTAAATAAACTTAGGTCTTAGAGCCATGCTGTCCAACAAAATATATAAAGTGAACCACGTTTACAATTTAAAATTTTCTAACAGTCATATTTAAAAAGTGCAAGAAATATAAGTAGAATTAATTTTAATAATATTTTTAGTTAATCTACTATTTCCAAATTACTATCATTGCAACATATAATCAATCTAAAAAAAGCAAGTTATAAGTGAAATAGTTTGCGTTTTTGTAATTAGCCAAAGAAATCTGGTGTGCATTTTATACTAACGTCCCGCCTCAAATTGAACTAGCTACATTTCAAAGGCTAAAGAGTCACCTCTGGCTGGTGGTCACTATATTGCACAGAGCAGACCTCAAGGGCTAATTTTCTTAATGGTATTCCCATCCCTCTCTCCTACTATCTGATTAACAAACTTAGACCCTACTCATTTTGAGCCAATAACTGGAGCCTTTTTATCTTAGGAGAGCATTTTCTTTTTAACTGCCCCGATTTACTTTAACTAAAATGATTGTCACGGTGTCCCAAAGCAAGGTGAGTAGAGAGCTGGAAACAGAATGTGCTCTGTTTGAAAAAGTTTAGACCATTGAACCCTCTAAGAAGGAATGTTCATGGCACATCTGTTACTTGTTTATAGAGCACCATAAGCTTCTGAGAAGGGAAATATGAGCTATATTAGGTGCTCTGTGATGACCTAGATGGGTGGGTTGGGGAAGTGGGAGGGAGGTCCAAGAGGGAGGGGATATAGGTATACATATCGCTAATTCACTTCATCATACAGCAGAACTACCACAACATTGTAAAGCAATTTTACTCCAATAAAAAAAATTCCTAAGACTTTTACAAAAGATCTGATTTTTAAAAATATTTGTGATCTTACCATGTGCCAGACATGCTGCATTTGCATCATATCTAAGGGTCTTTTTGTATTCCCTCCCTACTTAGGAAAGATAGTTGGCTGGACATTTTGTGTTTGCCCAAGACGCTAACAGAACAAGACATAAATGGATCACATAAGAACATAGTTGTATAAGTGGGGATGCTTACTTGGTTTCACCCATCCTCAGTACCAAAACTTGATTCTGATACACAGGTGAGGCCCATCTGGTGCTAGTGCAGTTGGTCATCTCTAAACTTTATGTGAATGCCAAAAAGCTTTGTTGACTCCATAACAATGAACTCAGTAAAATGTTTACTAATGTGGTTCCTATTACTAAGTGTGGCTAATAGGTCTGTTATGGCACATTTTGGCTCTCTGTGTTCCACATTTTACTTATTTATTTAACAAACATAGGACTTCCCACTAGCCAGACATTGTTTAAATATTAACTTGTTTAATTTAATTTTTATGACAAGACATTAATAGATGAAGAAACTGAGGCACAAATAAAGCAACTTGCCAAAGGTCCCATAACTTAGTAAAGAGCAGATCTGAATTCTAACCAAGGTAGCATGGCTTCAGGGTCCCTGTGTTTAAGCTTTCTGCAAAGTCTGAGTCTCCTAATTTTTGACCTTCATGGTTTTCTCTGTTTCTTCTTTAGGGACTTGACATTATTACTGATCACAAGAGGTTCTTTGTCTTGATTAACTCTGACGTACATTCAACATGCTGCAGCTCTGTCTTTCTGACAGAAGTGCTCAGAATAATAGATTCTCCTAGGCCCTCTGACAGTAAAATATGGCTTTTCAAAATCCTTTTGTGAAGACTCTTCCTGCTTGAATTCTGAACGGACATTTGCACATTGCTATTACCCCTCTTATAAAACATAACATATTTCTAAAGCTACATAAGGTGCTGTAATCGTTGGATTTTCCTGTATACATAATCCATTTTTATTTATTCATTACAATTTGCTTTCCCTTTGTTGATTTAATTACAAGATAACACACACTCATCCTAAGAATCCTAACAATACAGAGCTATGCATAGTTCTTGGTGAAAGTCTCCAATTCCTTTCATTCTTTTCTTTATAATTCCCAGTTTAATGCCATAGAAATAGACAACACTTCCAGCAGGCTATTCTGCATTTCACTAGTCATAGCTGTTTGAGCTGTACCTCTGGGAAGCACTCTCCGCATTCCTTGGGGTGGGAGGAAGGAACCATTGCCTGGGAAACAAGTCACGTGGGAACCTCTGGACACAAACTTTGTGTAGGGATTCTGACCTGAACTGCGGTCTGTGCTTCCAGTGAATGTTGTGGGAGCAAGTGTTGGCGACAAGTTAGTGGATGGCCCTGGCACCAGTAAGGGCACTGGCTGGGTTGCCTGGGCGAGCTGGAGCCTACCAGAAAGCTTAGATCCTGTGGCCAAGGGCACAGACCT
The DNA here is from genome assembly GCF_025265405.1 of Mesoplodon densirostris. NCBI lineage: Eukaryota > Metazoa > Chordata > Mammalia > Artiodactyla > Ziphiidae > Mesoplodon > Mesoplodon densirostris. The sequence goes on from NC_082681.1 coordinate 86,698,030, forward strand.
TGGCGAAGTGGAGAGCGGCAGGCAGCCTGATGACAGTGACTGCCCGGTAAGTTAGATTTGAACACCTGGTGGGAGTCAGTAAGGGAAGATGAGATTGGACACAGTTCCTTGTGATTCTTCTTTTGTCCAGGGGGAAGTTGACCTGACAAGCATGCCACTAGAAGTGGGGGTGGGGGAATGAGAAATGGAAGCAAGGAACAGGGCCAGAGAGGTGGGAGGATCCTGAGACGCGCGGGTCCTGTTTCGCTGGTCCTCTCTCACTATTTCCTCCTTATTCTTGTTCTTTCTTTTCCTGTTTACACTTTTTCTTTGCTCCAGAACCTGAATTCTAATGTAAGCAGTTTGGCTCCTGAGCCAGTTCTCTGTTAGCCTTCCTGACAAAGGGCTTTTAAAGATATGGAAAAATGGGTAAAGAATCAGAAGACACTCTTCACACACGAGCAGTAATCTTTTGAAAAAGTCAATTGCCTTCAATAATAAACACACATGAATAAAACAGGATAGCATATTAAGATTGACAAGAATGGGCCAAGATCGTTTATCCCCAGTGTTGTGCAGGGTTTAGGAAAACTGGCACTAAATAGCAGTACTGTTAAGAGTGTAAGTTAGCAAAACAATTTTGTGTTAGGCAATTTGGTTTATGTAACAAATCTGAAACCCTGTTACTCTATGGCCTAGAAATACTACCTGAGGAACTTTTCCAACATAATTACTAATAGAAATGTAAACATATTCACACACATACATACAATGTGTTCATTAAGCTTTTTTGTAGTAGTAACTAGGGATATCTGGACACTGAATATTTTATGATATTAAAAATTATTGTTATTTCTCTATGTGAAAATAGGATCATGGTTACGTTTTAAAAGAATCTTTGTCTTTAGGGATTAATTCAGATATATTTACATATGGAATAATATGATATCTGGGATTTGCCTGAAAATAATTGGTATTGACTAATGGATTAGGGGATAGATGGATTAATAATTACTGGAGATGGGTGATGGGAACATGGGGGAGTTCATTATTATTATTCTCTCTACTTTTGTATGAGTGTACGAGATTTTCCATAAGTTAAATAAAAACTAGTTCAAGGTAGAAAATTGGAAAATTATGGAAGAATGTTTTAGTAAATAAAAATCATCTCTAAATCTACTGGACAGTTGTAACCAGTGTTAAATTTGTGTGTGTGTGGGGGGGGGTGGATTGTTGCTCAACATTTGTTCCACTTTCCTGCACTTCAGGAAGAGCATTTAAAACCACAGATTCAAGTCAGATTGTCTGGGTAAGAATCACACCTCTGCCAATTACTAGCTGCCTGATACTGGATAGGGCACTTTAGTCCTCGGAGCCTCAGTTTCCTCATCTATGAACTAAGAACGATACTGTGTATTATCAAATCCAATCAATAGTAAGCTACACTACTATGCTTTGTGCCACTATGGCAGAAAAAATCATTTCCAAATAAAATGATGTACATCTTGATTTCAGAGGTGCTAGAACATTAAAAGATATGAATCTTAGAATTAATGAGATATTTTGGTGGCTACCTTATAGGGTTTTTTGTGACAAGTAAATAAGTTTAAAAGTGCAAAGTGTGTGGCACATGACTACTCACTAAATGTGAGTTATCATTATTACCTCATCACCATCACAATCCTAAGAGTGCGACCTAAGAGTGCTCATGTAGGCATCTTCATGCATTTTTCTCCCATTTGAGCAAGGAGACCAAATTATCGGATCTTGTTTAGAGTTTAATAGCATTACTTCTGGATTGTGGACTTTTTTGTAATATTCTAAATTGATAATGTATGAGAATATTCATTGCAGCATGGTTGGTAAAAGAAAAAAAAATATTTGTAATAGCTTAAGCACTCACAAACAGGTAATGGTCAAATACTTTATGGAGGTATTCACACTGTAATACTATGCAACTTTGAGAAACAGTGAGGGAGGAGCTGGATGTATTGACATGGAAAGATGTCTCTGTTATAGTGATTAGTAAAGAAAGCAAATAATTGAATAAAATGTATAGTTTAAGTAGGAAAAAGCTTGTTATTTATAGATGTGTATATGTGTGTGTGTGTGTGTGTGTGTGTGTGTGTGTGTGTAGATATATAGATTCCAAACTTTTAAAAATGGCTGTCTCTGAGGGGTGGGATTCACATCGGGGGAGGTGAAATGAGACTTTCACTTTTTTACATATGCGTTTGTTATTGATTTTTATACTATGTATTACTTTTGTAATTAAAATATAATTTTGAAAAACTCAAGCATGAGATTTTTTTCAGAGTATGCAAATCTATTCACTAAGTTTTTCTCCTACATAAGATTTGTCTTTTTAACATCTTGTCATAGGTTTGTAACATGAAACTTTTAAGAATGAAATGAGTATATTTTAAAACACTCTGTATATTGACAAAGGCCACCTTTTACAAATTGTGAAGTTCTTATAGCCAGCACATTATTTCCAGTCCTCACAGATGTTAAGCCTGTTCATAATGGCTTCCTATTATGTAAGTATACTATTAATGCAGCAACACATTACTATTACTTATCCTAATACTATTAATTACTTATTTCCCTAAACAAGATTTTCCAAGGGATATTAATAAACATTAAATTGGAATGTTAATAAGCATTCCAATTTAATATCCCTCTCATTAAATTGGAATATAGAGCAATTTCACTCCAGTTAGAGGGTATTATGATGCTTTATAAGTTATGTATGACCCACAGAATATTTTTTAAAAGAGTTCACAGTGAAATTTGAATTTGCTATATTCTGATTACCTTAGGTTGATGACTCCAATATAGCTCATAGGCATAGACTTCAAGAGTTTAGGTTGGTACAGGGTTTTTCCTAGTGGTCTGAAGCTGCAAAATTGCTTCTAAGTCACTCTTTCTGCCAGCCCCCCAACCCCCCGCCCCACATCAACAGAATTTGTAACTATTTCAAACTTCAGCTTAAACAGTTTGGAATTTCTTTCAGGTGTCAATGTGAATGTAATATATAATTCCAAGATATATTCTAAAATAAGGGTTACCATGATCTATTAGTTTTTGCTAGTTTATACTTTGAGAAGAAACAGCCCCAAGAATTCAATAACTTACAATAACAAAAAAATGTTACTTGTTCACATTACTTGTTGGCTTTGGGGTTGTTCTCTATATCATTTTCATTCTAGAATCTAGGTTGGAGGAGCAGCCCTTATCTGACACCAGCTGCGCTTATTATACAATGAGGAAGAATGATAGAACCATGCAAAGATGTCTCTAAGAGCTTAGACATGGAATATATAAATATCAAACTTGATATCAATAGAGTAGGAAAGCATAATCCTTTCACAGGGAGGGGTAGAAAATAATGTGGAACACTAATGCAATATGTTGCACAAGGTATTTGCCAAATAATAATTTTGCAACATACCCAAGCTCCTAAGTTTGCATTAATTTATATGAATATATTTTAATAATTAAAACCCTCTCAGAAAGGGGATCTTACAATACAATATTTTGTGAGGAAACTTATGTTACAAAAGTTCCAATCATATGAATTTTGGCTATAAATTTCATGGACATACCTACATGTATGTGTGTGTATGTCTTTTGTTTCTGTCATTTTTTCCTTATGCAAAAACAAGATTGTGTAATAACATATAACTCTGCAACAGGATACCATGGCCATCCCTGTGTCATGATTGCAATTGCATATATGTGTGTGTATTTCAGGTAAGTTAATTTGATACAGTTCATAAATTTGGCTTGTGCAGAAATATCTTCTAAAAATTTTTTTTGTAAATAGAGCTGCAATGAACATTTTGGTACAAGACTCTTTTTGAATTATTGTTTTCTCAGGGTATATGCCCAGTAGTGGGATTGCTGGGTCATATGGTAGTTCTATTTGTAGTTTTTAAGGAACCTCCATACTGTTCTCCATAGTGGCTGTACCAATTCACATTCCCACCAGCAGTGCAAGGGTGTTCCCTTTTCTCCACACCCTCTCCAGCATTTATTGTTTCTAGATTTTTTGATGATGGCCATTCTGACTGGTGTGAGATGATATCTCATTGTAGTTTTGGAGATGGAAACAACCTAAGTATCCATCATCCGATGAATGGATAAAGAAGTTGTGGCACATATATACAATGGAATATTACTCAGCCATAAAAAGAAACGAAATTGAGCTATTTCTAATGAGGTGGATAGACCTAGAGTCTGTCATACAGAGTGAAGTAAGTCAGAAAGAGAAACACAAATACCATATGCTAACACATATATATGGAATTTAGGGGAAAAAATGTCATGAAGAACCTAGGGGTAAAACAGGAATAAAGACACAGACCTACTTGAGAATGGACTTGAGGATATGGGGAGGGGGAAGGGTAAGTTGTGACAAAGCATGAGAGAGGCATGGACATATATACACTACCAAACATAAGGTAGATAGCTAGTGGGAAGCAGCCACATAGCACAGGGAGATCAGCTCGGTGTTTTGTGACCACCCAGAGGGGTGGGATAGGGAGGTTGGGAGGGAGGGAGACACAAGATGGAAGAGATATGAGAACATATGTATATGTACAAGTGATTCACTTTGTTATAAAGCAGAAACTAACACACCATTGTAAAGCAATTATACTCCAATAAAGATTTAAAACAAAACAAAAGAAAACAAAACAAAACCTATTTTTTGAAATAACATGTTTTATTTCTTAATGTATGAAACTAATATCTCTTCATTGTAGGAAATTTGAGTATATATGTGGTTTTGTAATAGAGAGAGGAAAACATTTTGAAAGGAATATACTATGGTTGTTTTGTATTCTATAGTGAGTGTCATAATTCATATCAGTGTGGAAATAAGTATATTTATTGATCTCTTCCTCCCTAAGAGAATACTGGGGAAAAGGAGAATCATAATATTAAACATATTAAACATTTAAGGCCTCTGCTGGTTCTTTTGTGCTTCAAAGGGTGGTCCACTGTTTAGCAGAGCCCATTAATCAGTCTGTGTAGAAGAAGGTGCAGAGCCTAACTTAAGGTAGACGTGGGGCAGTAGTGATGTGAGTGCATGTTGTATGTGTGGTGGGTGATGCCTAAGGGAAAGGTGCCTAGAAAGAGGGGAAGCAAAACATCTAGAAGCCATGAATGGGGCCATGGAAGAAGGTGCAAGAATGGAGCCTACAGAAGTGGACAAGTGAAAAATTGCTGCTGGTAGAATTGTTGGACAGCATTTAGGTTGTAAATGTTCAGTTGTTTCCCATGTCTTGTTGTGACTTAATCCCCATCCCACTCTGCTTCTCAGACCTTCGGTGATGTGTTGATTCATACAAATATCTTGTGTGCGTGATTCTTAAGTGGGAGTATCATGAAACCAGCCAGTCACCTGAAAGTAAATTAAAACAGTGATGAGTCAGCATTTTTAATTTTATCATATTGCCATAGAATAAAAAGAATGATGGGTGAGTGATCACTGTGCATTAATTTCCAGTCCATGAACTGGTCTGATAAAGTAGTAGAAACTAGCCTTGAATTCTTGCTTCATTACACTGTCATCCCAGTATACAGGATGCTTTTTTGTGTCCACAAATATTTCTAATTTCATTTAATATTGTGGTCTTTTGAGGAGGAAGTAGGCTAGGGTTGTGAGGGGTGAGAGAAGACAAGTTCTGATGAGAGTGCTAGAGTATGTGCTGTTGGTAAGGATAATTACCAAATTATTACTGGAGGAGAGAAAGGGAGAGGCAGTCAGAAGCATGAATAGGGAGAAACAAGTTAAATTTTAGACCTTTTTTTCTTAGTGAGAACTCTTCATACAGATGAAGAATATCCAATAGCTGGAATGATGCAGTTTTGGAGGATCTAAACATGGTGATGACTTCTACTCCAACTTAGAAAGGCAGTTCTGTGGTGGACCATGACCCCAAGCTTCCTTGATGAGACCACTGCCTGGATAATCAGGTGAGTAAACATAAATGAGCCAGCTTTCCATTTATGGTAGTATATTTGAATCTATAGAATATCTTTTGTGACACTTATGAAAGGCCAAGAAAATATAAAATCTACGGTAAGAATCCCCTTTCCCTGCTAGGATGACCAGCTTCACCAGTTTGTCTAGGCTTTCCTGGTTTTAGACTTGCATTCCAGGAATTCTCTCAGTCCTAGGCAAAACAGGGATGGTCACTCTGCTCCAAACCCCTCTCTCCTGCCATCCTCACACTTTGCCACCGCTCCACTGACTCAATTTCTCAAACCTTAGCATTGTCTTCTCCCTCTGCAAGGACCCTATTTTCCAAAAAAAAAGCAATGAAAATGAAAGTTCTCTGATGACATCATAAACAAGGAAGGCATAGGATTTTTTTTATCCTAAAAATAAACTTTTCTTTGAAAAAATACTTAGAAAAAGTTGGCAAAGAACTGTGTCAGAACATTAAGAAACGACTGAGTGGGGTAACTGTGATATTTTTTACTTCTTTACACGTCTTTATTTTTCAAACTTTACTCAAAACAGATTATGACATTTATATTTACCAGATTTAAGAAGGTATAAAAACTAAAAATCAAAAAAACACTGGGTTTGGTTTCCAAGTGAATGTTAACGTATCTTTCATAGTTGTCTTTAAATCTATTTTAAAGTAAATAGCATGTCTTATATGATCCAGGAAGCAATGTGAACTTCTGGGAAGATAGAAGATTCCATTTAATTTACTTAACATATTTTGATTGTCTATTCTGTTCCAATTATTGTATTAGGTGATAACTGATCTATATGGTCTTTGGAATATTTTTATCTTTAATTTATTTAAATAATAAGAGTGTGCTTAATGATAGGCATATGTTCTTGAAAACTATAATGCTAAATGAGGACCCAAATAATATGTATATATTTATATTATTTTCTTCTGTGTAAATTTTTCAGTTTATACAGAACCCTGCATACAGTTTGACTCCATTTTTATAAAACATTATGTGTATATCTGTAGGTGGAAAACCTATAAGAAGAAAATGAAAGGAAATATCCAAAATTGGTAACAATGGTTAACTTGGAATGGTTTGATTACTTATTTCATTTGTTTTTACCAATAATTCATTTTTTACAATTTTTATATAAACTTTAAATTTTAGAACAGTTTTAGATTTACAGAAATATTACAAAGATGGTACAAAGTGTCCCTGTATACCTTACACCCAGTTTTCCCTATTATTAGCATCTTACATTCATATGATACATTTGCCCCACTTAATGAACCAATGCTGATACATTATTATTAACTAAAGTCTATACTTTCTTCAGATTTCCTCACTTTTTCCCTAATATCTTCTCTCTTCGAGGATCCCATCTAGAATACCACATTACATTTAGCAGTCATGTCTCCTTAAGCTCCTCTTGGCTGTGACAGTTTTCAGACTTTCCCTGTTTTTGATAAACTTGGCAGTTTTCAGGAGTACTGGTCAGGCATTTTGTAGAATTTCCCTCAGTTGTGATTTACCTGATGATTTTGTCATAAATAGACTGAGGAAGTGCATTTTTTTGGAGGAAGAACACAGAATACTTATTAAATAATATCAAGGATACTTACTATCAACATGACTTACCACAATTATGTTGACTTTGATCATTTGGGATGAATAGTGCTTGTCAGGTCTGTCCACTGTGAAGTTACTGTTTTTCTTTTGGAAGAAAAATCACTATATATAGCCTGCATGTATAGGGTAGAGAGTTATACTCCCACTACTTGAAGGTTAAGTAGTACATAAATTATTTGGAATTCTTTTTTAAGGGAGATTCATCTCCTTCATTTGTTTTTAGTCAGTTATTAATATCAGTTTGGATTCATGGATAATTATTTCATGTTTTGTGTAATACTCCAATACTGCATTACTCATTTATTTGTTCAAATTGTTCCAGCTTTGGCCATTCAGAGCTTTTTCAATTGGCTCCTGTGCCCCTTTGACATACTGCCATCAAAGTTTTGAGCAATCCCTTACTTTCTAGCACATCAAGGAGGAGGAGTATGGGCTGCATATAATAACTTTCATCCAAAGAGTGGAGTATGGAACAGGAGGAAAAAGAGGAACTATATTGTGGAGAAATCTGACAAACACTAATTAGCTTTGTAATAAAGGTCAGTATCAACAGTGACACCATGTTAATAGTATGTACCTTTGATTTGTTGTAATGAAAATGGAATTCAACTTCTTTTGTCTTCCTCACCAAAACATATTATCCCACTCTAGTCATAAGAAAAAAAATCATTAGACACATAGAGAGTTATTCTACATCCTACAATATGCCTGACTATTATTCCTTGAAACTATTAAAGTCACCAAAAACATTATAACTCCGAGAAACTGTCAAAACAACGAGGAGCCTAAGGAGACAAGATAACTAGATGTAATGTGATATCCAGTGAAGGATCTTGGAACAGAAAAATGATATTGGGGAAAAACTGAGGAAGTCTGAGTAGTTGTCTATTTCACTTAATAACACTGTATCAATTTTAGTTCATTAAATGTGACAAATGTGCTGTAATAATATGCAAAATTGATGTGGAAGTTATGGGAACTGTCTCTACTATATTTGCAACTTTTATATAAATTAAATATATCCTGAAATGAAAACATTTATAAGCTAATCAATTGGGCATATTTTTGGGGTCTTTTTCTGAGGTCTCTCTTCTAATCCATTGATTTATGCATATATCCCTCCAACAATACCACACAGTCTTGATTATTGTTGCAATGTAGTAAACTTTTTCAAACTGCATTAACATTGGTTTATAATATATGTTTTATGTGTACAACATTATATTTCAACTTCTGTGTGTGCTTACCACCAAAGGGTTACTTTTAATCTGTTACCATACAGTTGACTACCTTTACGCATTTTGACCTTTTCTATCCATTACTCTCTGGCAGCCAATTTGTTCTCTGTATCTGTATGTTTGTTTTTGTTTGGTTTGTTCATTTACTATGCTTTACTTTTAGAATTTTTTTATTCCATATTTGTGAAATCATATGGTATTTGTCTTTCTCCATCTGACTTATTTCACTTAGCATAATAACCTCAAATTCCATCCATGTCTTCACAAATGGCAAGACTTCATCTTCTTTAATGACTGAGTAGTATTCCATTATAAATATATACCATATCTTCTTTATACATTCATCTATGATGAACACTTAGGTTGTTTCCATATCTTGGCTATTAAAAATAATGTGATGAACATAGGCATGCATATATCATATTGAATTATTGTTGTTGTATTCTTTGGATAAATAAAGAAAAGTGGAATACCTGGACCATATGGTACTTCTACTCTTAAATTTTTGAGGATTCTCCACACTGTTTTTCATAATTGCTGAACCAATTTACATTTCCATCAACAGTGGATGAGGGTTACAGTTGCTTGGATTCTCTCCACTGTTTTTGATAATTGCTGAAACAATTTACATTTCCATCAAAACTGTATGAGGGTTACCTTTGCTCCACAGCCTCTCCAATGTTTGTTGTTTCTTGCCTTTTTGATAATAGCCGTTCACACAGCATGAGGTGATAACTCATTGGTTTTGATTTGCATTTCCTTAATAATTAGTGATGTTGAACTTTTCAAGTGCCTGTTGGCCATATGTATGTCTTCTTCGAGAAAATGTCTATTCAACTTTTTTTTCATAGATTGATTGATTGATTGATTGATTGATTTGGGCTGTGTTGGGTCTTCATTGTTGCCTGCAGGCTTTCTCTAGTTGGGGTGAGCAGGGGCTACTCTTCGTTGCAGTGATCAGGGTTCTCATTGCACTGGCTTTTCTTGTTGCAGAGCACAGGCTCTAGGTGCACGGGCTTCAGTACTTGCAGCACTCGGGCTCAGCACTTGTGGCTCATGGACTATAGAGCACAGGCTCAGTAGTAGTGGTGCACAGGCTTTGTTGTTCCATGGCATGTGGGATCTTCTCAAACAAGGGATCGAACCCGTGTCCCCTGCATTGGCAGGTGGATTCTTAACCACTGCACCACCAGGGATGTCCTTCTTTCTTTCCTTCTGCCTTCCTTCCATCCTCCTTCCTTTCTTTCTTCCTCTCTCTTTTTTTAACATCTTTAGTGGAGAATAATTGCTTTACGATGTTGTGTTAGTTTCTGCTGTATAACAAAGTGAAAGTGAAGCAGCTATATGTATACATATATACCTATATCCCCTACTTCCTGAATCTTCCTCCCACCCTCCCTATCCCACCCCTATAGGTGGTCACAAAACACCCAGCTGATCTCCCTGTGCTATGCAGCTGCTTCCCACTAGCTATCTATTTTATATTTGGTAGTGTACATATGTCAATGCTACTCTCTCATTTCATCACAGCTTACACTTCACCATCCCCGTATCCTCAAGACGATTCTCTATGTCTGCGTCTTTATTACTGTCTTGCCCATAAGTTTATCAAAACCACATTTTTTTTCATTCCAAATATATGTGTTAGCATGTGGTATTTGTTTTTCTCTTTCTGACTTACTTCACTCTGTATGACAGACTCTAGATCCATCCACCTCACTGCAAGTAACTCAATTTCACTTCTCTTTATGGCTGAGTAATATTCCATTCTATATATGTGTCACATCTTCTTTATCCATTCATCTGTCAATGGACACTTAGGTTAGTTCCATGTCCTGGCTATTGTAAATAGTGCTGCAATGAATATTGTGGTACATGACCTTTTTTGAATTATGGGTTTCTCAGGGTATATGCCCAGTAGTAGAATTGATGTGTCATATATGGTAGTTTTATTTTTAGTTATTTAAGGAACCTCCATACTGTTCTCCATAGTGTCTGTATCAATATATATTCCCACCAACACTGAAAGAGGGTTTCCTTTTCTCCACACCCTCTCCAGCATTTATTGTTTCTAGATTTCTTGATGATGGCCATTCTGACTGGTGTGAGGTGGTAACTAATTGTTGTTTTGATTTGCATTTATCTAAGGATTAGTGATTAGTGATGGTAAATTAGAGCATCTTTTTATATGTTTGTTGGCAATCTGTATATCTTCTTTGGAGAATGTCTACTTAGGTCTTCTGAAGATTTTTGGATTGGGTTGTTTGTTTTTTAGATATTGAGCTGCATGAGCTGCTTGCATATTTTGGAGATTAATCCTTTGTCAGTTGCTTGGTTTGCAGATATATTCTACCATTCTGAGGGTTGCTTCTTCATCTTGTTTGTGGTCCTTTGTCAGTTGCTTGGTTTGCAGATATATTCTACCATTCTGAGGGTTACTTCTTCATCTTGTTTGTGGTTTCCTTTGCCGTGCTAAAGCTTTTAATTTTCATTAGGTCCCATTTGTTAATTTTTGTTTTTCTTTCCATTTCTGTAGGAGGTGGGTCAAAAAGACCTTGCTATGATGTATGTCAAAGAGTGTTCTTCTTATGTTTTCCTCTAAGAGGTTTATAGAGGTTTATAGTTTATAGTAAGGCCAGAGCCTTACCTTTAGGTCCTTAATCCATTTTGAGTTTATTTTTGTATATGGTGATAGGAAGTGTTCTAATTTCATTCTTTTACATATAGCTGTGCAGTTTTCCCAGGACCAATTATTATTTATTTTTTTAACAAACATTTTTATTTATTTATTTATTTTTATTTTTTTATTTTTTAAATTTTTTTATTAGTTTCTGCTTTATAACAAAGTGAATCAGTCATATATATACATCTGTTCCCACATCCCTTCCCTCATGCATCTCCCTCCCTCCCACCCTCCCCAACCCACCCCTCCAGGTGGTCACAAAGCACCAAGCTGATCTCCCTGTGCTCTGCGGCTGCTTCCCCCTATCTATCTACCTTACGTTTGGTAGTGTATATATGTCCATGCCTCACTTTCGCTTTGTCACAACTTACCCTTCCCCCTCCCCATATCCTCAAGTCCATTCTCAAGTAGGTCTGTGCCTTTATTCCCGTTTTACCCCTAGGTTCTTCATGACATTTTTTTTTAATTCCATATATATGTGTTAGCATACGGTATTTGTCTTTCTCTTTCTGACTTACTTCATTCTGTATGACAGACTCTAGGTCTATCCACCTCATTACAAATAGCTCAGTTTCGTTTCTTTTTATGGCTGAGTAATATTCCATTGTATATGTGTGACACATCTTCTCTATCCATTCATCTGATGATGGACACTTAGGTTGTTTCCAGCTCCGGGCTATTGTGAATAGAGCTGCAATGAACATTTTGGTACATGTCTCTTTTTGAATTATGGTTTTCTCAGGGTATATGCCTAGTAGTGGGATTGCTGGATCATATGGTAGTTCTATTTTTAGTTTTTTAAGGAACCTCCATACTGTTCTCCATAGTGGCTGTACCAATTCACATTCCCACCAGCAGTGCAAGAGTGTTCCCTTTTCTCCACACCCTCTCTAGCATTTATTGTTTCTAGATTTCTTGATGATGGCCATTCTGACTGGTGTGAGATGATATCTCATTGTAGTTTTAATTTGCATTTCTCTAATGATTAATGATGTTGAGCATTCTTTCATGTGTTTGTTGGCAGTCTGTATATCTTCTTTGGAGAAATGCCTATTTAAGTCTTCTGCCCATTTTTGGATTGGGTTGTTTGTTTTTTTGCTATTGAGCTGCTTGAGCTGTTTATAAATTTTGGAGATTAATCCTTTGTCCGTTGCTTCATTTGCAAATATTTTCTCCCATTCTGAGGGTTGTCTTTTGGTCTTCTTTATGGTTTCCTTTGCTGTGCAAAAGCTTGGAAGTATCATTAGGTCTCATTTGTTTATCTTTGTTTTTATTTCCATTGCTCTAGGAGGTGGGTCCAAAAGGATCTTGCTGTGATTTATGTCATAGAGTGTTCTGCCTATGTTTTCCTCTAAGAGTTTGATAGTTTCTGGTCTTACATTTAGGTCTTTAATCCATTTTGAGCTTATTTTTGTGTATGGTGTTAGGGAGTGATCTAATCTCATACTTTTACATGTCTCTGTCCAGTTTTCCCAGCACCACTTATTGAAGAGACTGTCCTTTCTCCACTGTACATTCCTGCCTCCTTTATCAAAGATAAGTTGACCATATGTGCATGGGTTTATCTCTGGGCTTTCTATCCTGTTCCATTGATCTATCTTTCTGTTTTTGTGCCAGTACCACACTGTCTTGATTACTGTAGCTTTGTAGTATAGTCTGAAGTCAGGGAGACTGATTCCTCCAGCTCCGTTTTTCGTTCTCAAGATTGCTTTGGCTATTCGGGGTCTTTTGTTTTTGCAAACAAATTTTGAAATTTTTTGTTCTAGTTCTGTGAAAAATGCCAGTGGTAGTTTGATAGGGATTGCATTGAATCTGTAGATTGCTTTGGGTAGTAGAGTCATTTTCACAATATTGATTCTTCCAATCCAGGAGCATGGTATATCTCTCCATCTATTTGTATCATCTTTAATTTCTTTCATCAGTGTCTTATAATTTTTTGCATACAGGTCCCAGGACCAATTATTGAAGAGACTGTCTGTTCTCCATTGCATATTCTTGCCTCCTTTATCAATAATAAGGTGACCATATGTGCATAGGTTTCTCTCTCAGCTTTCTACCTTGGTCAACTGATCTATATTTCTATTTGTGTGCCAATACTATACTCTCTTGATTACTGTAGCTTTGTAGTATAGTTTGAAGCCAGGGAGCTTGATTCTTCCACCTCTGTTTTTCTTTCTCAAGATTGCATTGGCTATTTGGGGTCTTTTGTGTTTCCATACAAATTGTTAAAATTTTTGTTCTAGTTCTGTGGAAAATGCCATTGGTAGTTTGATAGGGATTGCATTGAATTTGTAGATTGTTTTTGGTAGTGTCATCATTTTCACAATGTTGATTATTCTAATCAAAGGACATGGTATACCTCTCCATCTTATTGTGTCCTCTTTAATTTCTTTCAACAGTGTCTTTTAGTTCCCTGCATACAGGTCTTTTGTCTCCTTACGTAGGTTCATTCCTAGGTATTTTATTCTTTTTGTTGCAGTGGTAAATGGGAGAAGTTCCTTAATTTCTCTTTCAGATTTTTAATTGTTAGTGTATAGAAATGCAAGAGATTTCTGTTCATTTATTAATCCTGCTACTTTACCAAATTCATTGATTAGACTTAATAGTTTTCTGGTAGCATCTTTAGGATTCTCTATATAGACTATCATATCGTCCGCAAACAGTGACAGTTTTACTTCTTCTTTTCTTATTTAAATTCCTTTAATTTCTTTTTCTCCTTGATTGCTATAGCTAAAACTTCCAAAATTATGTTGAATAATAGTGGTGAGAGTGGGCAACCTTGCCTTGTTCCTGATCTTAGAGGAAATGGTTTCTGTTGTTAACCACTGAGTACAATGTTGCCTGTGTGTTTTTCATATATGACCTTTATTAAGTTGAGGTAGGTTCCCTCTATGCCAACTTTCTGGAGAGTTTTTAGTCATAAATGAGTGTAGAATTTTTTCAAAAGCTTTTTTTTGCATCTATTGAGAAGATCATATGGTTCTTCTCCTTCAGTCTGTTAATATAGTGTATCACATTGATTGATTTATGTATATTGAAGAATCGTTGCATTCCTTGGATAAACCTCACTTGATGATGTGTATGATCCTTTTAACGTGCTTCTGGATTCTGTTTGCTAGTATTTTGTTGAAGTTTTTTGCATGTATGTGCATCAGTGATATTGGCCTGTAGTTTTCTTTATTCGTGACATCTTTTCTGATTTTGGTGTCAGGGTGATGGTGGCCTAGAATGAGTTTGGGAGTGCTCCTCCCTCTGGTATATTTTGGAGGAGTTTGAGAAAGATAGGTGTTAGATCATCTCTAAATGTTTGATAGAATTCACCTGTGAAGCCATCTGGTCCTGGGCTTTTATTTGCTGGAAAATTTTTAATCACAGTTACAATCAGTGCTTGTGATTGGTCTGTTTATATTTTCTATTTCTTCCTGGTTCAGTCTCGGAAGGTTGTGCTTTTCTAAGAATTTGTCCATTTCTTCCAGGTTGTCCATTTTATTGGCATAGAGTTTCTTGTAGTAATCTCTCTTGATCTTTTGTATTTCTGCAGTGTCAGTTGTTACTTCTCCTTTTTCATTTCTAATTCTATTGATTTGGGTCTTCTCTCTTTTTTTCTTGATGAGTCTGGCTAATGGTTTATCAATTTTGTTTATCTTCTCAAAGAACCAGCTTTTAGTTTTATTGATATTTAATATTGTTTACTTCAGTTTTTTTCATTCATTTCTGATTTGTTTTTTATGATTTCTTTCCTTCTGCTAACTTTCAGGATTTTTTTGTTCTTCTATCTCTAAATGCTTCAAGGGTAAGTTTAGGTTGCTTCTTTGAATTTTTTCTTGTTTCTTGAGGTAGGATTCTATTGCTATAATCTTCTCTCTTAGAACTGCTATTGCTGCATCCCATAGATTTGGGGTTGTTGTGTTTTTACTGTCATTTGTTTGTAGGGATTTTTTGATTTCCTCTTTGCTTTCTTCAGTGATCTCTTGGTTATGTAGTGACATACTGGTTAGCCTCCATGTGTTTGTATTTTTTACATGTTTTTTCCTGTATTTGATATCTTGTCTCATAGTGTTGTTGTCAGAAAAGATATTTGATATGGTTTCAATTTTCTTAAATTTACCAAGGCTTGATTTGTATCCCAAGATATGATCTATCCTGGGGAATGTTCCATGAGCACTTGAGAAGAAAGTGTATTCTGTTTTTTTTGAATGGAATGACCTATAAATATCAATTAAGTCCATCTTGTTTAATGTGTCATTTAAAGCTTGTGTTTCCTTACTTATTTTCATTTTGGATGATCTGTCCATTGGTGAAAGTGGGGTGTTAAATTTCCCTACTATTTTTTGTGTTCCTATCAATTTCCCCTTTCATGGCTGTTAGCATTTGCCTTATGTATTGAGGTGCTCCTATATGGGGTACATGGATATTTACAATTGTTATATCTTCTTCTTGGATTGATCCCTTGATCATGATGTAATGTCCTTCTTTGTCTCTTGTAATAGTCTTTATTTTATAGTCTATTTTGTCTTATATGAGAATTGCTACTCCATCTTTCTTTTGGTTTCCATTTTCATGGAATATTTTTCTCCATCCCTTCACTTTCAGTCTGTATGTGTCCCTAGGTCTGAAGTGGGTCTCTTGTAGACAGCATATACACGGGTCTTGTTTTTGTTTCCATTCAGGCAGTCTGTGTCTTTTGTTGGAGCACTTAAACCATTTACATTTAAGTTTGTTATACAGATATGTGTTCCTATTACCATTTTATTAATTGTTTGGGGTTTATTATTGTAGGTCTTTTCCTTCTCTTGTGTTTCCTGCCTAGAGAAGTTCCTTTAGCTTTTGTTGTAAAGCTGGTTCTGTGGTGCTGAATTCTCTTAACTTTTCTTGTCTGTAAAGGTTTTAATTTGTCTGTCAAATCTGAATGAGATCCTTGCTGTGTAGAGAAATCTTGGTTGTAGGTTTTCCCCTTTCATCATTTTAAATATGTCCTGCCACTCCCTTCTGGCTTGCAGACTTTCTGCTGAAAGATCAGCTGTTAACCTTATGGAGATTCCCTTGTATGTTATTTGTTTCTTTTCCCTCGCTGCTTTTAATATTTTTTCTTTGTATTTAATTTTTGATAGTTTGATTAATATGTGTGTTGGCATGTTTCTCCTTGGATTTATCCTTTATGGGATTCTCGGTGCTTCCTCAACCAGATTATTTCCTTTCCCATTTTAGGGAAATTTTCACCTGTAAACTCTTCAAATATTTTATCAGACATTTTCTTATTCTGGGACTTGTATTATTGAAATGTTTTTGCATTTAATGTTGCCCCACAGGTCTCTGAGACTGTCTTCAGTTCTTTTTATTCTTTTTTTTCTTTATTCTTCCCTGCTGTAGTTATTTCCATTATTTTATCTTCCAAGTCACTTATCAGTTCTTCTCTCTCAGTTATTCCACTATTGATTCTTTCTAGAGAATTTTAATTTTCCTTTATTGTGTTATTTATCATTTGTTTGCTCTTTAATTATTCTAGGTCCTTGTTAAACGTTTCTTGTATTTTCTCCATTCTATTTCCAAGGTTAGGTATCATCTTTACTAACATTACTCCGAATTCTTTTTCAGGTCGACTGCCTGTTTCATCTTCATTTGTTTGCTCTTGTAGGTTTTTACCTTGCTTCTTCATCTACTGCATATTTCTTTGTCTTATGTTTTTTGTTAACTTCTTGTGTTTGGGTTCTCCTTTTCACAGGCTGCACATTTGCACTTCCCGTTGTTTTGGGTGTCTGCCCTCAGTGGGTAATGTTGGTTCAGTGGTTTGTGTAGGCTTCCTGGTAGAGGGGACTAGTGCCTTTGTTTAAGTGGGTGGGGCTGGTTCATATCATTCTGCTGGGCAGGGCCAAGTCCAGCAGTGTTTTGGGGTGTCTGTGAACTTAGTATGATTCTAGGCTGCTTCTCTGGTAATAGGTGGGGTTGTGTTCCTGTCTTGCTATTTGTTTGACAGGGGGCGTCCAGCAGTAGAGATTGTTGGCCATTGGGTGGAGCTGGGTCTTAGCATTGAGGGGGAGATATGTGGGACAGATCTTGCTGATTCGTACTTTGTGGGGCTAGGAAGTTTCTGGTGGTCCAACGTCCTGAACTCAGCTTACCCACTTCAGAGACTCAGGCCTGAACCAGGTTGGAGCATCAAGACCCTGTTAGCCACATGGCTCTGAAGAAAAGGCAGAAAAAAAGAAAACATGAAAAAATATTAAAATAAAAAATAGTAATAGAAAAGAATAGAGTAACCAAACCAATAAACAAATCCACCAGTGATAGCAAGCACTAAATTCTAAACTAAATGAACATAAAAATCAGAAACAAATCAGTTGCAGACAGAAAACCCCAAGTCTACAGTTCCTCCCATAGTCCACTGCCTCAATTTCGAGATTATTAATTATATGCAGGGTACATATGCAGGGTACATGAAGTTGATTGTGGGGGTTAATCCACTGCTCCTAAGGCTTCAGGGAGAAATTTCCCTTTGTCTTCTTTCTTTGCACAGCGCCTGGGGTTCAGTTTTGGTTTTGGCCCCACCTCTGCATGTATGTCTCCTTCAGGCATCTGTTACCTGCCCAGACAGGAGGAGGTTAAAGCCACGGCTGATTATGGCACTCTTGCTCACTCAGGCCGGGGAGAAGTAAGGGGTACTATAGTCATAATTGGAATTCGTGGCAAGCCTTCAACAGCAGAGTCCAGCATGATGTTTCAACAGCCTGAGGCGTGCCTTGTGTTCTCCTGGGGAAGTTGACCCTGGATCACAGGACCCTGGCAGTGGTGGGCTGCACAGGTTTCCAAGGAGTGTGTATCGATATGACCTGCTTCGCACACAGGATTCTTGGTGGCAGCAGCAGCAGCATTAGATTTTCATGCCCGTCTCTTGGGTCTGAGCTGTTAGTTGTGGCTTATGACTATCTCTGGAGCTTGTTTAGGTGGTGATCTGCCTTCTGTGGGCACTCGGGCATGGAATCCCCTCTCCTCATACACCCCAAAACAATGATCTCTTTCCTCTTCAGCAGGTCCAGACATTTTCCTGGACTCTCTCCTGGCTAGCTGTGTCACAATAGTCCCCTCAGCCTGTCTTCATGCAGCCACCCACAGTCCCCTCCCTGGGATCTGACCTCTGAACCCCGAGCCTCAGCTCCCAGGCCCCTCCAGCCCCAGTAGGTGAGCAGACAAGCCTCTCAGGTTGGTGAGTGCTGGTCAGCACTGATCCTCTGTGCGGGAATCTCTCCACTTTTCCCTCTGCACCCCTGTTGCTGCACTCTACTCCATGGCTCCAAAGCTTTTCCCCTGCCAATCCCCGTCTCTGCCTGTGAAAGGGCTTCTTAGTTTGTGGAAACTTTTCCTCTTTCACGGCTCCTTCCCAGAGGTGCAGGTCCCATTCCTACTCTTTTGTCTCTGTTTTTTCTTTTTTCTTTTGCCCTACTCAGGTATGTGGGGATTTTCTTGCCTTTTGGGAAGTCTGAAGTCTTCTGCCAGCATTCAGTAGGTGTTCTGTAGGAGTTGTTCTGCATGCAGTTGTATTTTTCATGTATTTGTGGGGAGGAAGGTGATCTCTATGTCTTACCCATCTGTCATTTTGAAGGGCTCCCCCTCTGTTCATATTTTAATTGAGGTTTGTTTGTTGTTGTTGAGTTGTATGACTTCATAGATTTTAGATAACACACTGTTATGAGATATATGATTTTCAAATATCTTCTCACATTCTATAGCTATCTCTACATTTCATTGATGGTTACCTCTGCTGGGCAGAAGCTGTTCAGGTTGATGGAGTCCCATTTGTCTATTTTTCTTTTGTGTCCCCTGACTGTGGAAACATATCTAGAAATATATTGCTAAATCTGAAGTCAAAGAGCATACTGCCTATGTTTTCTTCTAGTTTTATAGTGTCAGGTTTTGAAGTCTTTAACCCATTTTGAGTTGATTATTACTTGATTTTTGTGTGTGGTGTGAGATAATTATCTAGTTTCACACTTCTGCATGTGGCAGTCCAATTTTCCCAACACCAGTATTTAAGAGACTATCCTTTTTCTATTGTATGTTTTTTGCTCCTTAGGCATAAATGCATTGTCCATATATGGGTGGTTTTATTTCTGTCTTCTCAATTCTGTTCCATTGATCTCTGTGTCTGTTGTTCTGCCACTAGCATGCAGTTTTGATTGCTATAGTTTTGTAATATCATTTGAAATCAGAGAGTGTGATACCTCCATTTTTGTTCTTTTTTGTGAAGATTGCTTTGGCTATTCGGAGTCTTTTGTGATTCTGCCTAAGTTTTAAGACTTTTTGTTCTATTTCTGTGAAAAATATCAATGGAATTTTGATAGGGACTGCACTGAATCTGTAGATTGTTTTGGGTAATATAGATATCTTGATAATGTTAAGTCTTCCAATCCTTAAACATGGGATATCTTTCTTTGTATCTTCTTCAATTTCTTTCAATAATGTCTTGTAGATTTAAAGTATGGGTCTTTTCACCTCTATTTCATTAATTTTCATTCTGATCTTTATTATGTCCTTCATTCTACTGACTTTGGGCTTCATTTTTTTCTTCTTTTTCTACTTACTTTAGGTGTAAAGTGAGATTGTTTATTTGGGATTTTTCTTGTTTCTGGTTGTAGGTTTGCAACTTTCCTTAATACTGTTTTTGCTGCATCCCATAGATTTTGGTATGCTGTATTTTCATTTTTTTGAGTAGTTTTTAATTTCTTCTTTGATTTCCTTGTTGACTCAGTATTGTTCGGTAACATGTTGTTCATTCTCTACATATTTGTGATTTTTCCAGCTTTCTTCTTTTAGTTGTTTTCTAGTATCATACCATTGTGATCAGAAAAGATGCTTGATATGATGTTAATCTTGTTTTTTGTGTCCCAACGTATGGCCTACACTTGAGAATGTTCCATTTTCACTTGAGAATAATATTATTCTATTGCATTGGGTGGAATGTTCTGTAGAAATCCGTCTAGTCCCTCTAGTCTAATGTTTCCTTTAAGGCCACTGTTTCCTTGTTTACTTTCTGTCTAGATGTTGTATCTATTGATGTAAGTGTTGTGTTATTGTCCTCTACTATTATTGTGTGGGAGTCAGTTTCTCTCTTTGGGTCTGTTAATAATTGCTCTTTATACTTGGATGCTCTTATGTGAGGTTCATATGTATTAATAACTCTTATGTCTTCTTGGTGAATTGTCCTCTTTATTGTTATATAATATTCACTTTATTTCTTGTTACCTTTTTTGGGCTGGAAGTCTGTATTGTCTGATATGAGTATGGCTATACCCACTTCCTTTTGATTGCCATTTGCTGTGAGTATCAGCTTTCATCCCTTCACTTTGAGTCTTTGTTTGTTTTTAAAACTGAGATGTACCTCCTGGAGGCAAAGTATAGTTGGGTCTAGCCACTCTGTGTTTTTTGATTGGTTAATTTAAACCATTTACCTTTAAGTTGATTATTGATAAATAAGGACTCAGTACTGCCATTTTAACTTTTGTTTTCTTGTTTTTCCATTGTTTCTTTTCCTTGTGTTTTGTCTGCCATTTTAGTTTAGTTGTTTTGCGGTGTTTTTCTCATTTCCTCTTTTTTATGTTTTTGTCTCTGCTTTAGCTTTATGTTTTGTTTCTATAAAATGTCTCATAGACAAAATTGCCCTTTTTTTGCTGACAGTATCTTAACTTCATTTTCCTATATGGGTTCTCTCCTTTTCCTCTTCCACTTTTATGCTTTTGGTGCTCAAATTTTCCTTTTTGATATTGTGAATTTGTTCAAAAATTGAAAGAGCTCGAGTTATTTTTACAACTTCTTTCCCTTTAATCTTTGTGATATTATTAAGTATTTAACAACCTATTCTGATATAGAGTTACAATTTTCTGATTTTCTCTGTCCATTTATAACCTTATACAGGGTTTTGTGTACTTCTTCCTTTTCATTTCAGATAGAAGAGCTCCTTTTATCATTTATTGTAAGGAAGGTTTTGTGTCAATGAATTCCCTCAGCTTTTGTTTGTCTTGGAAAGCCTCATTTCTCCATATCTGAGTGATAGCTTTCCTGGATAGGTACTCTTGGCTGACAGTTTTTATCTTTTAATATTTTCAGTATGTCCTTCCACTTTTCCAGGCCTGTAGAGTTTCTGCTGAGAAATCTTCTGATAACCTAGTGGGGTTCCTTTGTAGGTTATCATTTTTTTTCCCCTGGCTGCCTTTAAAATTCTTTCTTTGCCACTGACTTTTGACAGTTTCAATATGTGTCTTGGAAAATGGTCTTTTTTTTTGTTAAGGGAATATTGTGTCATCTTAGCTTCATGGAATTTTATATCCAGTTTCTTCTCCAGGTTTGAGAAGTTCTCAACAAATATTTTTTTAAGTATACTCTCTGTTCCCTTCTGCCTCTCTTTTACTTCTGGGCTACCCATTATTGTAATGTTGCTCTTCCTAATAGAGGGAGATATTTCTTGTAGAATTTCTTTAGATTTTCATGTCTAAATTCTCTGTTCTCTTCTACCTGTTCTAGATTTCTATATTTGAGTTTGTTAATTTTCTTTTCCATTTGGTTTGCTCTATTTCCATTTTTTTCTAATGCATTTTTAATTTCATTTTTTGAGTTTGTCAGCTCCAGAATTTGTTTGTTTTCTTTTTTTTAGAGTTTTAATATCTTTGTTAAAGTGTTCCTTTTGTTAATTAATTTTATTCCTGATCTCATTGAACTGCCTTTCAGAATCTTGAAGTTCACTGAATTTCTTCATGACAGTTATTTTGAATTCTCTATCAGTTAGATCACAATAAAGTAACTTTAAGTTTGGTTTCTGGAGAATCATCATGTCTTTTTGTTATACTGTGGTTCTCAATAGTGCTTGATGATGTGTTCCTATGTCAGGTCATTGGAAGTAGTTAGCACCTCTTCACTTTAGGTAAATTTTTTTTTGACTTGATTGTAATGATTCAACAGGTTAGAAATTAGAGCTTTTTTTGTTTGTTTTCTGGTATGTTGCACTATAGCACAAGTTTTGGTTTCTCTTACCTGAGCTGCTTTTGGTTATATTTGCAAATTGGCACTTTCCACCCTCCCCCAACTCTGTCAGAAACGTTACCTGTTGGCGCCCTCATTGTCAGTGCTTGTGAATTCAACATTGTTGGTGCTTTGCTACTGCTGGTTTTGCTGATATCACTGCTGGGGGCACTGGGATGGTGGGCACCTTCAAAACATTTGGAGCCTCCTGAGTCATAGGCTCTGCTGCCATGAGGGGAGGGGAAGGGTGGGTGGGATCTTGGTTTGTGGGTACATCTGCTGTGTTTGGGGTTGTCAAATTTGTGTGTGCTAATACTGAAGGCAAGGTTAAACCGTATTGTTGGCACTTTTGTGACAGGAGGGATGGACTTGCAGACCCCGTTATTGCTGACTGGTTCCCTGTGGCTGTTGGCACTGCTGTGGCTGTAGGTTAGAGACATGTGTGCTCTCTCTCCAGATGCTACAGTGTTTCCTGGGGCTTCAGACTCAGCCACCTTGTCCAGGGGTCTGGGATCACAGACACCCATTTTGCTCTTCCTCTGGTTCTGCCTCCTCTATGTGTTCTAGTTCACAAACCTTTAGATGTACAGATGTGTGGAATTCTCCAGTGTCCTGATGTGTTGGGCAGAGACACCTTTGTTGAGTTATGGATGTTTTATTGGTTGTAGACTGAAGGGGAGAGACAAAGAGTGTATCATTACCCTATTATAGTGACATCACTCACAGTAAATTAATATCAAGGAAAATACCTTGTAATTTGTTCTCTTTTTTTCCAAAATTAGTTTACCTATTTCATTTACTTGGCTTTTCTAATAACTTTGAAAATAATGTTGTCTATAGCTACAAAGCTCTTGCTTGGATTTTGATAGGAATTGCATTAAATCTGTATTCATATTTTTATTATATTGATCTTTCAATCCATAAACACTGTGTCTTTCAATTTATTTAGATATTCTTTGATTTTTCTCATCACCATGTTTTCGTTTTCAGCATACAAGTCCTGCAAATGTTTTGTTAAATTTATACCTAAGTATTTCATTTTATTGAACAATCATAATTTGCATTGTATGTTTAGTATCACTCCCCATTCCTAGCATATAGAAATATAATTTTTCTTTATTATCTTTATTCTACAATCTTTTCAATTCTTATTTGTTCAAGGAGACTTTTTCCTCATAGACACTTTTAGATTTTCTGTGTAGACAATTTTGTTATTTATGAATAGTGATGGTTTTCTTTTTTTATTTATCTGTATTACATTATTTTAGTTATTTTATTATAGTAGCTAGAACTTCCAGCACTAAGCATTTAGCATTTCACTATTAAGTATAATACTAGTGTAGGTTTTTTGTACGTGCTCTTTATCAACTTATCAATAGTTCATCTCTATTCCTATTTTTCTGTGAGTTTATCCTAAAACTGAGTTGACATTTGTCAGATGATTTATCTACATTGATTGATATGATTATGTGATATTTAGAGTTTGCTCTGTTAATATGGTTTATTACATTGATTACTTTTAAAATATTTGTACTCCTGGAATAGACCACATTTTGTCCTGGTGTATAATCGTTTTTATATATTTGTGCATTTTAGTTTCCAATATTTTGTTAGGAATTTTTCTGTCTAAATTCATATGGGATATTTGTGTGTAATAATGTTTTTAAATATTTTATTTGCCCAGTTTTGTTATTAGACATTACTAGCTTCAAAAATAGAATGGGAAGTATTCTTTCTTCCTTTTTTTCTGAAGGAGATGGTTTAGAATTTATCTTAATTAATTTTTATATATTTGGTAGAATTCTCTGAAACCATATGGATGTGGAAATTTCTTTTTGGAGAGTTTTTAAATTACAAAGTCAAGTTCAATATAGTTATGGGATATTAAATTATGTATTTCATATTAGATGGCTAGTGGTAGTTTGTATTTTTTCTACAAATTGTACCATTACAGATAAGTTGTTAAATTTATCTGTGTAGTTGCTTATAATTTTATTACCCTATTGTCTGTAATATGTGTAGTGATAACTGTTTTTCACTCCTGGTATTTGTTATTTGTTTTAATTTTTGTCAATCTTGCTAGAGATTTGTCTATCTTATTGATTGTTTTTCAAAGAAACATTTTTTTCTTTTATTGATTCATTCCTTTTAAAATTTCATTAATTTTCTGTTCTTATCTTTATTTCCTTCTTCATACTTGTTCTGTATGGTATTTTTTCTAGTTTCTTGAGGTGGGAATTCACATTATTGGTTTGAAATTGCTTCTCTTTTCTTATGCATATATTTAGTACTGTAAATATCCTTCTTATGACTGCTTTAACTGTGTCACACAAATTTTGGTATGTTGTATTTTCATTTTTATTTAGTTCAGTACATTTTTTAGTTCCTTGTGATTTAATGATTGACCCATGCGTTATTTAGAATTTGTTGTTTAGTGTTTAAGTGTAAGTTGATATTCCTATTATTTTTCTGTATTTAACTGCCAACTTCATGCCATAGCCTTTGGAGGATACATTTTGTATGATTTCAGTTCATTTAAAATTTTGGAATTTGTTCAAGTGTATGTGATATAGACCATATTGATGATCTAGTTTCCTAGATATTTGCAAAGAATCTATATTCTGCTGGAGTTTGAATGCTAAACAATAGTGGAATTGCATTGTCTGATGATGTTGTTGAGCTCTTCTATAGCCTTCCTGGTTTTTTATGTCTTTCTATCAACTGTTAAGTTAGTTTAGAAGTGTTGAATTATCCACTGTAATTGATCATTTCTTCCTTCTGTTTTGTAAATTTTTGTCACTTATTTTGAAGTGACAAAATATTGTATTGATGAGAACATACACATATATGATTATTTTGTCTTCTTGGTGGATTGACCCCTCTATCTTTATATCATCTCCCTTTTGGTCTCTGGTTATTTTCTTTCCTTTGAAATCTAGTATATCTGATACTAATGTAGCCACTTCTGCTAATTTTTCAGTTTTTACTTTTTTCTTTTTTTAATATAATTGATTTTCAATATTATATTTCTTTCAGGTGTACAACAAAGTGATACAATATTTTTATAGATTATACTCTATTTAAAGTTATTACAAAATAATGGCTATATTTCCCTGCACTTTACAATATATCCTTGATGCTTATTTATTTTATACATAGTAGCTGGTATCTCTCTCTCTCTCTCTCTCTCTCTCTCTCTCTTTTTCAGCCATGCTTGTGGCATGTGGGATCTTATTTCCTGGACCAGGGATCAAACCCATGCCCCCTGAATTGGCAGTGTGGAGTCTTAACAACTAGAACACCAGGGAAGTCTCAGCTTGCATCTCTTAATTCCCTACTTCCATATTGCTCCATACCCTTCCATCTCCCTGCTGGTAACCATTAGCTTGTTCTTTATATGTGTTAGTCTGTTTTGTTTTGCTATATACATTCATACTTTTTATTTTTATATTCTGTATATAAGTGGTAAGGTAGAGTATTTCTCTCTGTCTAACTTATTTCAGTAGCATACTATCCTCTTGGTCCATCAACATTGTTGTAAATGGAGGAATATCCATGTTTTTTATGGTTGAGTAATATTCCATTGTGTGTGTGTGTGTATAAATATATATATATCACTTGTTTATCCATTCATTTCTTGATAGACACTTAGGTTGCTACCATATCTTGGCTGTTGTAAACAATACTGCTATGAAAATTGGGGTGCATGTATTTTTTCAAATAAGTGGGGGTTTTTTGGATATATACTCAGGAGTGGAAATTTTCTGTTTTGTATATATATTCATTTGTATTATATTTTAGATTTCACATATAAGTTACATCATGCAGTATTTTTCTTCTCTGATTACTTTCACTAAGAATAATATCTCATAGGTCTATCCATGTTGCTGCAAATGGCAGAATTTCTTTCTTTGTTATGTCTGAGTAACATTCCATTACTTTTATATATACCATACCTTATTAATCCAGTTATCTATTGATGGGCAGGGGGGTTGCTTCCATGTCTTGGGTACTGTAAATAATGCTGCTGTGAATATTATTGAGCATGAAACTTTTCGAGTTAGTGCTTTTGTATTTTCTGCATATATACACAGTAATGAAACTGCTGGATAATATGGTAGTTCTATTTTTAGCTTTTAAGGACCCTTCATACTGTTCTCCATAGTGGCTGCACCAATTTACATGCCCAGTAACAGTGTAATACGGTTCCATTTTATCCACATCTTCACCGATATTTGTTTGTAGACTTTTTGATAATAGCCATTTTGACAGGTATGGGGGGGGGGATATCTCAGTTTAGTTTTGATTTGTATTTCTCAGAGATATAGTGATATTGAGCATTTTTGTATGCCTGTTCACTATGCATATCTTCTTCATATATATATATATATGTATATATATATGTGTATATATATATATATATATATATATATATATATATATATATATATATATATATACATATATATATATTGTATATCTTCTTCCACTTCAGGCATTCTGCCCATTTTAAATCAGGGTGTTTGGTTTTTGATAGTAAATTTTATGAGCTGTTATATATTTTGCATATTAACCTCTTACAGGTCATCTTATTTGCAAATATTCTCTCCTATTTAGAAGAGTGCCTTTTGCTTTTGTCAATAGTTTCCTTTTCTGTTCAAAAGGTTATAAGTTTAAGTAGGTTCCATTAGTACATTGTTACTTTTCTTGCTTTTGCCTTAGGGGACAGATACAAAAAAATATTGCTATGATTTTTGTCAAAGAACATTCAGCCTACGTTCCCTCCTAGGTGTTTTATGGTTCAAAGTCTTACATTTTGGTCTTAATCTACTTTGAGTTTATTTTTTTCCTTTTCCTTTTCTTTTTTTCTTAAATTAGTTTCTGCTTTATAACAAATTGAATCAGTTATACATATACATCTGTTCCCATATCACTTCCCTCTTGCATCTCCATCCCTCCCTCCCTCCCTATCCCACCCTTCCAGGCGGTCACTAAGCACTGAGCTGATCTCCCTATGCTATGCGGCTGCTTCCCACTATCTATCTACCTTACGTTTGGTAGTGTATATAGGCCCATGCCTCTCTCTCGCTTTGTCACAGCTTACGCTTCCCGATCCCCATATCCACAAGTCCATTCTCAAGTAGGTCTGTGTCTTTATTCCTGTTTTACCCCTAAGTTCTTCATGACATTTTTTTCTTTAATTCCATTTATACGTGTTAGTATATGATATTTGTCTTTTTCTTTCTGACTCACTTCACTCTGTATGACAGATGCTAGGTCTATCCACCTCATTACAAATGCCTCGATTTCGTTTCTTTTTATGGCTGAGTAATATTCCATTGTATATATGTGTCACATCTTCTTTATCCATTCATCTGATGATGGACACTTAGGTTGTATCCATCTCCGGGCTATTGTGAATAGAGCTGCAATGAACATTTTGGTACATGTCTCTTTTTGAATTATGGTTTTCTCAGGGTATATGCCTAGTAGTGGGATTGCTGGGTCATATGGTAGTTCTATTTTTAGTTTTTTAAGGAACCTCCATACTGTTCTCCATAGTGGCTGTACCAATTCACAGTCCCACCAGCAGTGTAAGAGTGTTCCCTTTTCTCCACACTTTCTCCAGCATTTATTGTTTCTAGATTTTTTGATGATGGCCATTCTGACTGGTGTGAGATGATATCTCATTGTAGTTTTGATTTGCATTTCCCTAATGATTAATGATGTGGAGCATTCTTTCATGTGTTTGTTGGCAGTCTGTATATCTTCTTTGGAGAAGTGTCTATTTAGGTCCTCTGCCCATTTTTGGATTGGGTTGTTTGATTTTTGCTATGGAGCTGCATGAGCTGCTTATAAATTTTGGAGATTAATCCTTTGTCAGTTGTTTCATTTGCAAATATTTTCTCCCGTTCTGAGGGTTGTCTTTTGGTCTTGTTTATGGTTTCCTTTTCTGTACAAAAGCTTTGAAGTTTCATTAGGTCCCATTTGTTTATTTTTGTTTTTATTTCTATTTCTCTAGGAGGTAGGTCCAAAAGGATCTTGCTGTGATTTATGTCATAGAGTGTTCTGCCTATGTTTTCCTCTAAGAGTTTGATAGTTTCTGGCCTTACATTTAGGTCTTTAATCCATTTTGAGCTTTTTTTTTTTTTTTTTTTTTTTTTTTTTTTGCTGTACGCGGGCCTCTCACTGCTGCGGCCTCTCCCGTTGTGGAGCACAGGCTCCAGACACACAGGCTCCGCGGCCATGGCTCGCGGGCCCAGCCGCTCCGCGGCATGTGGGATCTTCCGGGATCGGGGCACGAACCCGTGTCCCCTGCATCGGCAGGCGGACTCTCAACCACTGCGCCACCAGGGAAGCCCTTGAGCTTATTTTTGTGTATGGTGTTAGGTAGTGATCTAAACTCATACTTTTACATGTTCCTGTACAGTTTTCCCAGCACCACTTATTAAAGAGGCTGTCCTTTCTCCTCTGTACATTCCTGCATCCTTTATCAAAGACAAGGTGACCATATGTGCATGGGTTTATCTCTGGGATTTCTATCCTGTTCCATTGACCTATCTTTCTGATTTTGTGCCACTACCATACTGTCTTAATTACTGTAGCTTTGTAGTATACTCTTATGTCGGGGAGTCTAATTCCTCCAGCTCCGTTTTTCATTCTCAAGATTGCTTTGGCTATTTGTGGTCTTTTGTTTTTCCAAACAAATTTTGAAATTTTCTGTTCTAATTCTGTGAAAAATGCCAGTGATAGTTTGATAGGGATTGCACTGAATCTGTAGATTGCTTTGGGTAGTAGAGTCATTTTCACAATATTGATTCTTCCAGTCCAGGAACATGGTATAACTCCACATATATTTGTATCATCTTTAATTTCTTTCATCAGTGTCTTATAGTTTTCTGCATATAGGTCTTTTGTCTCCTTAGCTTGGTTTATTCCTAGATATTTTATTCTTTTTGTTGTAATGGTAAAGGGAAGTGTTTCCTTAATCTCACTAAAAGTATTTTCATTGCTAGTGTATAGGAATGCCAGAGATTTCTGTGCATTAATTTTGTATCCTGCTACTTTACCAAATTCATTGATTAGCTCTAGTAGTTTTCTGGTAGCATCTTTAGGATTCTCTATGTATAGTATCATGTCATCTGCAAACAGTGACAGTTTTACTTCTTGTTTTCTGATTTGGATTCCTTTATTTCCTTTTCTTCTCTGATTGCTGTGGCTAAAACTTCCAAAACTAGGTTGAATAAGAGTGGTGAGAGTGGGCAGCCTTGTCTTGTTCCTGATCTTAGTGGAAATGGTTTCAGTTTTTCACCATTGAGGATGATGTTGGCTGTGGGTTTGTCATATATGGCCTTTATTATGTTGAGTTAAGTTGCCTCTATGCCTACTTTCTGCAGGGTTTTTTATCATAAATGGGTGTTGAATTTTGTTGAAAGCTTTCTCTGCATCTATTGAGATGATCATATGGTTTTTCTCCTTCAGTTTGTTAATATGGTTTATCATGCTGATTGATTTGCATATATTGAAGAATCCTTGCATTCCTGGAATAAACCCCACTAAATCATGTTGTATGATCTTTTTAATGTGCTGTTGGATTATGTTTCCTAGTATTTTGTTGAGGATTTTTGCATCTATGTTCATCATTGATATTGGCCTGTAGTTTTCTTTACTTGTGACATTCTTGCCTGGTTTTGGTATCAAGGTGATGGTGGCCTCGTAGAATGAGTTAGGGAGTGTTCCTCCCTCTGCTATATTTTGGAAGAGTTCGAGAAGGATTGGTGTTAGCTCTTCTCTAAATGTTTGATAGAATTCGCCTCTGAAGCCATTTGGTCCTGGGCTTTTGTTTGTTGAAAGATTTTTATTCACAGTTTCAATCTCATTGCTTGCGATTGGTCTATTCATATTTTCTATTTCTTCCTGATTCAGTCTTGGCAGGTTGTGCGTTTCTAAGAATTTGTCCATTTCTTCCAGGTTGTCCATTTTATTGGCATAGAGTTGCTTGTAGTAATCTCTCATGATCTTTTGTATTTCTGCAGTGTCAGTTTTAACTTCTTTTTCATTTTGAATTCTATTGATTTGTGTATTCTCCCTTTTTTTCTTGATGAGTCTGGCTAATGGTTTATGAATTTTGTTTATCTTCTCAAAGAACCAGCTTTTAGTTTTATTGATCTTTGCTATCGTTTCCTTTATTTCTTTTTCATTTATTTCTGGTCTGATCTTTTTTTTTTTTTTTTTTTTTTTTTATTTTTTTATTTTACAAATTTAATCAGTTATACATATACATATGTTCCCATATCCCCTCCCTTTTGCGTCTCCCTCCCCCCTCCCTATCCCACCCCTCCAGGCGGTCACAAAGAACCGAGCTGATCTCCCTGTGCTATGCGGCTGCTTCCCACTAGCTCTCTACCTTACATTTGGTAGTGTATATATGTCCATGCCGCTCTTTCACTTTGTCACAGCTTACCCTTCCCCCTCCCCATATCCTCAAGTCCATGCTCTAGTAGGTCTGTGTCTTTATTCCTGTCTTACCCCTATGTTCTTGATGACATTTTTTTCTTAAATTCCATATATATGTGTCAGCATACAGTATTTGTCTTTCTCTTTCTGACTTACTTCACTCTGTATGACAGACTCTAGGTCCATCCACCTCATTACAAATAGCTCAATTTCATTTCTTTTTATGGCTGAGTAATATTCCATTGTATATATGTGCCACATCTTCTTTATCCATTCATCCGATGATGGACACTTAGGTTGTTTCCATCTCCGGGCTATTGTAAATAGGGCTGCTATGAACATTTTGGTACATGTCTCTTTTTGAATTATGGTTTTCTCGGGGTATATGCCCAGTAGTGGGATTGCTGGGTCATATGGTAGTTCTATTTGTAGTTTTTTAAGGAACCTCCATACTGTTCTCTATAGTGGCTGTACCAATTCACATTCCCACCAGCAGTGCAAGAGTGTTCCCTTTTTTCCACACCCTCTCCAGCATTTATTGTTTCTAGATTTTTTGATGATGGCCATTCTGACTGGTGTGAGATGATATCTCATTGTAGTTTTGATTTGCATTTCTCTAATGAGTAAAGATGTTGAGCATCCTTTCATGTGTTTGTTGGCTGACTGTATATCTTCTGTGGAGAAATGTCTATTTAGGTCTTCTGCCCATTTTTGTATTGGGTTGTCTGTTTTTTTGCTATTGAGCTGCATGAGCTGCTTATAAATTTTGGAGATTAATCCTTTGTCAGTTGCTTCATTTGCAAATATTTTCTCCCATTCTGAGGGTTGTCTTTTGGTCTTGTTTATGGTTTCCTTTGCTGTGCAAAAGCTTTGAAGTTTCATTAGGTCCCATGTGTTTATTTTTGTCTTTATTTCCATTTCTCTAGGAGATGGGTCAAAAAGGATCTTGCTGTGATTTATGTCATAGAGTGTTCTGCCTATGTTTTCCTCTAGGAGTTTGATAGTGTCTGGCCTTACATTTAGGTCTTTAATCCATTTTGAGCTAATTTTTGTGTATGGTGTTAGGGAGTGATCTAATCTCATACTTTTACATGTCCCTGTCCAGTTTTCCCAGCACCACTTATTGAAGAGACTGTCCTTTCTCCACTGTACATTCCTGCCTTCTTTATCAAAGATAAGGTGACCATATGTCTGTGGGTTTATCTCTGGGCTTTCTATCCTGTTCCATTGATCTATCTTTCTGTTTTTGTGCCAGTACCATACTGTCTTGATTACTGTAGCTTTGTAGTATAGTCTGAAGTCAGGGAGCCTGATTCCTCCAGCTCCATTTTTCGTTCTCAAGATTGCTTTGGCTATTCGGGGTCTTTTGTGTTTCCATACAAATTCTGAAATTTTTTGTTCTAGTTCTGTGAAAAATGCCAGTGGTAGTTTGATAGGGATTGCATTGAATCTGTAGATTGCTTTGGGTAGTAGAGTCATTTTCACAATGTTGATTCTTCCAATCCAAGAACATGGTACATCTCTCCATCTATTTGTATCATCTTTAATTTCTTTCATCAGTGTCTTATAATTTTCTGCATACAGGTCTTTTGTCTCCTTAGGTAGGTTTATTCCTAGATATTTTATTCTTTTTGTTGCAATGGTAAATGGGAGTGTTTCCTTGATTTCACTTTCAGATTTTTCATCATTAGTATATAGGAATGCCAGAGATTTCTGTGCATTAATTTTGTATCCTGCAACTTTACCAAATTCATTGATTAGCTCTAGTAGTTTTCTGGTAGCATCTTTAGGATTCTCTATGTATAGTATCATGTCATCTGCAAACAGTGACAGCTTTACTTCTTCTTTTCCCATTTGGATTCCTTTTATTTCCTTTTCTTCTCTGATTGCTGTGGCTAAAACTTCCAAAACTAGGTTGAATAAGAGTGGTGAGAGTGGGCAACCTTGTCTT
Source organism: Mesoplodon densirostris (assembly GCF_025265405.1). Taxonomy (NCBI): domain Eukaryota; kingdom Metazoa; phylum Chordata; class Mammalia; order Artiodactyla; family Ziphiidae; genus Mesoplodon; species Mesoplodon densirostris. The sequence continues at coordinate 86,730,956 of NC_082681.1, forward strand.
GTTCCTGATCTTAGTGGAAATGGTTTCAGTTTTTCACCATTGAGGACGATGCTGGCTGTGGGTTTGTCATATATGGCCTTTATTATGTTGAGGAAAGTTCCCTCTATGCCTACTTTCTGCAGGGTTTTTATCATAAATGGGTGTTGAATTTTGTCAAAAGCTTTCTCTGCATCTATTGAGATGATCATATGGTTTTTCTCCTTCAACTTGTTAATATGGTGTATCACATTGATTGATTTGCGTATATTGAAGAATCCTTGCATTCCTGGAATAAACCCCACTTGATCATGGTGTATGATCCTTTTAATGTGCTGTTGGATTCTGTTTGCTAGTATTTTGTTGAGGATTTTTGCATCTATGTTCATCAGTGATATTGGCCTGTAGTTTTCTTTCTTTGTGACATCCTTGTCTGGTTTTGGTATCAAGGTGATGGTGGCCTCGTAGAATGAGTTTGGGAGTGTTCCTCCCTCTGCTATATTTTGGAAGAGTTTGAGAAGGATAGGTGTTAGCTCTTCTCTAAATGCTTGATAGAATTCGCCTGTGAAGCCATCTGGTCCTGGGCTTTTGTTTGTTGGAAGATTTTTAATCACAGTTTCAATTTCAGTGCTTGTGATTGGTCTATTCATATTTTGTATTTCTTCCTGAGTCAGTCTTGGCAGGTTGTGCATTTCTAAGAATTTGTCCATTTCTTCCAGGTTGTCCATTTTATTGGCATAGAGTTGCTTATAGTAATCTCTCATGATCTTTTGTATTTCTGCAGTGTCAGTTGTTACTTCTCCTTTTTCATTTCTAATTCTATTGATTTGAGTCTTCTCCCTTTTTTTCTTGATGAGTCTGGCTAATGGTTTGTCAATTTTGTTTATCTTCTCAAAGAACCAGCTTTTAGTTTTATTGATCTTTGCTATCGTTTCCTTCATTTCTTTTTCATTTATTTCTGATCTGATTTTTATGATTTCTTTCCTTCTGCTAACTTTGGGATGTTTTTGTTCTTCTTTCTCTAATTGCTTTAGGTGCAAGGTTAGGTTGTTTATTCGAGATATTTCCTGTTTCTTAAGGTGTGATTGTATTGCCATAAACTTCCCTCTTAGAACTGCTTTTGCTGCATCCCATAGGTTTTGGGTCGTCGTGTCTCCATTGTCATTTGTTTCTAGGTATTTTTTAATTTCCTCTTTGATTTCTTCAGTGATCACTTCGTTATTAAGTAGTGTATTGTTTAGCCTCCTTGTGTTTGTATGTTTTACAGCTTTTTTCCTGTAATTGATATCTAGTCTCATAGCATTGTGGTCGGAAAAGATACTTGATACAATTTCAATTTTCTTAAATTTACCAAGGCTTGATTTGTGACCCAAGATATGATCTATCCTGGAGAATATTCCATGAGCACTTGAGAAAAATGTGTATTCTGTTGTTTTTGGATGGAATGTCCTATAAATATCAATTAAGTCCATGTTGTTTAATGTATCATTTAAAGCTTGTGTTTCCTTATTTATTTTCATTTTGGATGACCTGTCCATTGGTGAAAGTGGGGTGTTAAAGTCCCCTACTATGATTGTGTTACTGTCGATTTCTCCTTTTATGGCTGTTAATATTTCCCTTATGTATTGAGGTGCTCCTATGTTTGGTGCATAAATATTTACAATTGTTATATATTCTTCTTGGATTGATCCCTTGATCATTATGTAGTGTCCTTCTTTGTCTCTTCTAGTAGTCTTTATTTTAAAGTCTATTTTGTCTGATATGAGAATTGCTACTCCAGCTTTCTTTTGCTTTCCATTTGCATGGAATATCTTTTTCCATCCCCTTACTTTCAGTCTGTATGTATCTCTAGGTCTGAAGTGGGTCTCTTGTAGACAGCATATATATGGGTCTTGTTTTTGTATCCATTCAGCCAGTCTGTGTCTTTTGGTGGGAGCATTTAGTCCATTTACATTTAAGGTAATTATTGATATGTATGTTCCTATTCCCATTTTCTTAATTGTTTTGGGTTCGTTATTGTAGTTCTTTTCCTTCTGTTGTGTTTCTTGCCTAGAGAAGTTCCTTTAGCATTTGTTGTAAAGCTGGTTTGGTGGTGCTGAACTCTCTCAGCTTTTGCTTGTCTGTAAAGGTTTTAATTTCTCCATCAAATCTGAATGAGATCCTTGCTGGGTAGAGTAATCTTGGTTGCAGGTTTTTCTCCTTCATCACTTTAAGTATGTCCTGCCACTCCCTTCTGGCTTGTAGAGTTTCTGCTGAGAGATCAGCTGTTATCCTGATGGGGATTCCCTTGTGTGTTATTTGTTGTTTTTGCCTTGCTGCTTTTAATATGATTTCTTTGTGTTTAATTTTTGACAGTTTGATTAATATGTGTCTTGGTGTATTTCTCCTTGGATTTATTCTGTATGGGACTCTCTGTGCCTCCTGGACTTGATTAACTATTTCCTTTCCCATATTAGGGAAGTTTTCAACTATAATCTCTTCAAATATTTTCTCAGTCCCTTTCTTTTTCTCTTCTTCTTCTGGAACCCCTATAATTCGAATGTTGGTGCGTTTAATGTTGTCCCAGAGGTCTCTGAGACTGTCCTCTGTTCTTTTCATTCTTTTTTCTTTATTTTGCTGTGCAGCAGTTATTTCCACTATTTTATCTTCCACCTCACTTATCCGTTCTTCTGCCTCAGTTATTCTGCTATTGATCCCATCTAGAGTATTTTTTATTTCATTTATTGTGTTTTTAATCGATGCTTGATTCGTCTTTAGTTCTTCTAGGTCCTTGTTAACTGTTTCTTGCATTTTGTCTATTCTATTTCCAAGATTTTGGATCATCTTTACCATCATTTTTCTGAATTCTTTTTCAGATAGACTGCCTATTACCTCTTCATTTGTTAGGTCTGGTGGGTTTTTATCTTGCTCCTTCTCCTGCTGTGTGTTTTTCTGTCTTCTCATTTTGCTTATGTTACTGTGTTTGGGGTCTCCTCTTTGAAGGCTGCAGGTTCGTAGTTCCCGTTGTTTTTGGTGTCTGTCCCCAGTGGCTAAGGTTGGTTTAGTGGGTTGTGTAGGCTTCTTGGTGGAGGGGACTACTGCCTGTGTTCTGGTGGATGAGGCTGGATCTTGTCTTTCTGGTGGGCAGGTCCACGTCTGGTGGTGTGTTTTGGGGTGTTTGTGGACTTTTTATGATTTGAGGCAGCCTCTCTGCTAATGGGTGGTGTTGTGTTCCTGTCTTGCTAGTTGTTTGGCATAGGGTGTCCAGCACTGTAGCTTGCTGGTCGTTGAGTGAAGCTGGGTGCTGGTGTTGAGATGGAGATCTCTGGAAGATTTTCGCCGTTTGATATTATGTGGAGCTGGGAGGTCTCTTGTGGACCAGTGTCCTGAAGTTGGCTCTCCCACCTCAGAGGCACAGCACTGACTCCTGGCTCCTCAATTTGGGATGATTTGTTGTCTATTCATGTATTCCACAGATGCAGGGTACATGAAGTTGATTGTGGAGCTTTAATCCGCTGCTTCTGAGGCTGCTGGGAGAGGTTTCCCTTTCTCTTCTTTGTTCTCACAGCTCCTGGGTCTCAGCTTTGGATTTGGCCCCGCCTCTGCGTGTAGGTCGCCGGAGGGCGTCTGTTCTTTGCTCAGACAGGACAGGGTTAAAGGAGCAGCCTCTTCGGGGACTCTGGCTCACTCAGGCCGGGCGGGACGGAGGGGCACGGAGTGCGGGGCATGCCTGCAGCGGCAGAGGTCGGCGTGATGTTGCACCAGCCCGGGGCGCGCCGTGCGTTCTCCCAGGGAAGCCGCCCCTGGATCCCGGGACCCCGGCAGTGGCAGGCTGCACAGGCTCCCGGAAGGGCGGTGTGGACAGTGTCCTGCGCTCCCACACAGGCTTCTTGGCAGTGGCAGCAGCAGCCCCAGCGTCCCACGCCCGTCTCTGGGCTCCGCGCTTTCAGCCGCGACTCGCGCCCGTCTCTGGAGCTCCTTTACGCGGTGCTCTTAATCCCCTCTCCTCGCGCACCAGGAAACCAAGAGGGAAGAAAAAGTCTCCTGCCTCTTCGGCAGCTCCAGAGTTTTCCCGGACTCCCTCCCGGCTAGCTGTGGCACATTAGCCCCCTTCAGGCTGAGTTCTCGCCGCCAGTCCCAGTCCTCTCCCTGCGCTCTGACCGAAGCCCAAGCCTCAGCTCCAGTGCCGCCTGCCCTGGCGGGGGAGCAGACAAGCCTCTCGGGCTGGTGAGTGCCGCTCGGCACCGCTCCTCTCTGCGGGAATCTCTCTGCTTTGCCCTACCCAGGTATGTGGGGAGTTTCTTGCCTTTTGGGAGGTCTGGGGTCTTCTGCCAGCGTTCAGTAGTTGTTCTGTAGGAGTTGTTGCACGTGTAGCTGTATTTCTGGTGTATCTGTGGGGAGGAAGGTGATCTCCGCGTCTTACTCTTCCGCCATCTTAGACTTAATCCTGGTCTGATCTTTATGATTTCTTTCCTTCTGCTAACTTTGGGGTTTTTTTGCTCTGCTTTCTCTAGTTGCTTTAGGTGCAGGGTCAGGTTGTTTACTTGAGATGTTTCCTGTTTCTTAAGGTGGGATTGTATTGCTATAAACTTCCCTCTTAGAACTGCTTTTGCTGTATCCCATAGGTTTTGGGTGGTCGTGTCTCCATTGTCATTTGTTTCTCGGTATTTTTTTATTTCCTCTTTGATTTCTTCAGTGATCACTTTGTTGTTAAGTAGTGTATTGCTTAGCCTCCATGTGTTTGTATTTTTTACAGATCTTTTCCTGTAATTGATATCTATTCTCATAGCACTGTGGTCAGAAAAGATACTTGATACAATTTCAATTTTCTTAAATTTACCAAGTCTTGATTCGTGACCCAAGATATGATCTATCCTGGAGAATGTTCCATGAGCACTTGAGAAAAATGTGTATTCTGGTGTTTTGGATGGAATGTCCTATAAATACCAAGTCCCTCTTGTTTAATGTATCATTTAAAGCTTGTGTTTCCTTATTTATTTTCATTTTGAATGATCTGTCCATTGGTGAAAGTGGTGTGTTGATGTCCCCTACTATGAGTGCGTTACTGTCGATTTCCCCTTTTATGGCTGTTAGTATTTGCCTTATGTATTGAGGTGCTTCTATGTTGGGTGCATAATTATTTACAATTGTTATATCTTCTTCTTGGATCGATCCCTTGATCATTATGTAGTCTCTTTCTTTGTCTCTTGTAATAGTCTTTTTTTTAAAGTCAATTTTGTCTGACATGAGAATGGCTACTCCACCTTTTTTTTGATTTCCATTTGCATGGAATAACTTTTTCCAGCCCCTTACTTTCAATCTGTATGTGTCTCTAGGTCTGAATTTGGTTTCTTGTAGACAGCATATATACGGGTCTTGTTTTTGTATCCATTCAGCCAATCTGTTTCTTTTGGTGGGAGCATTTAGCCCATTTACATTTAAGGTAATTTTCGATATGTATGTTCCTATTCCCATTTTCTTAACTGTTTTGTTTCATTATTTTAGGTCTTTTCCTTCTGTTGTGTTTCTTGCATAGAGAAGTTCCTTTAGCATTTGTTGTAAAGCTGGTTTGTTTGTGCTGATCTCTCTCAGGTTTTGCTTGTCTGTAAATGTTTTAATTTCTTCATCAAATGTGAATGAGATCCTTTCTGGTTAGAGTAATCTTGGTTGTAGGTTTTTCTCCTTCATCACCTTAAATATGTCCTGCCACTCCCTTCTGGCTTGTAGAGTTTCTGCTGAAAGGTCAGCTGTTAACCTGATGGGGATTCCCTTGTGTGTTATTTGTTGTTTTTCCCTTGTTGATTTTAATATGTTTTCTTTGTATTTAATATTTGACAGTTTGATTAATATGTGTCTTGATGTATTTCTCCTTGAATTTATTCTGTATGGGACTCTCTGTGCCTCCTGGGCTTGATTAACCGTTTCCTTTCCCATATTAGGGAAATTTTCAACTATAATCTCTTTAAATATTTTTTCAGTCCCTTTCTTTTTCTCTTCTTCTTCTGGAACCCCTATAATTCAAGTGTTGGTGCGTTTAATGTTGTTCCAGAAGTCTCTGAGACTGTCCTCAGTTCTTTTCATTCTTGTTTGTTTATTCTGCTCTTCAGCAGTTATTTCCACTATTTTATCTTACACGTCACTTATCCGTTCTTCTGCCTCTGTTATTCTGCTATTGATCCCATCTACAGTATTTTTAATTTCATTCATTGTGTTTCTAATCATTGCTTGATTCATCTTTAGTTCTTATAGGTCCTTGTTAACCATTTCTTGCATTTTGTTTATTCTATTTCCAAGATTTTGGATCATCCTTACTATCATTCTGAATTCTTTTTCATGTAGACTGGCTATTTCCTCTTCATTTGTTAGGTCTGGTGGGTTTTTATCTTGCTCTTTCACCTGCTGTGTGTTTTTCTGTCTTCTCATTTTGCTTATCTTACTGTGTTTGGTGTCTCCTTTTTGCAGGCTTCAGGTTCATAGTTCCCGTTGATTTTCGTGACTGTCCCCAGTGGCTAAGGTTGTTTCAGTGTGTTGTGTAGGCTTCCTGTTGGAGGGGACTGGTGCCTGTGTTCTGGTTGATGAGGCTTGATCTTGTCTTTCTGGTGGATAGTTCCACTTCTGGCTGTGTGTTTTGGGGTGCCTGTGGCCTTATTATGTTTTTAAGCAGCCTCTCTGCTAATGGGTGGGGTTGTTTTCCTATCTTGTTAGTAGTTTGGCATAAGATGTCCAGCACTATAGCTTGCTGGTCGTTGAGTGAAGCTGGGCGCGGGTGTTGGGATGGAGATCTCTGGGAGATTTTCAGTGTTTGATATTATGTGGAGCTGGGAAGTCTCTTGTGGACCAGTATCCTGAAGTTGGGTCTCCCACCTCAGAGGCACAGCACTGACTCCTGGCTGCAGCACCAAGAGCCTTTCATCCACCCTACTCAGACTCTGTATTATTCTTTTCTGATCATTCTTTCAGTGCATCCCTTCTGGCTTTGTGGAAATCGATTCTTTGTTTTGTACCTGGCCTGCCGTCTGCATGACTGTCGTGGCTTCGGCCACTTGGGCCCCTCCACAGCCGGCAGCCTCAGTGAGGCCGCCCTCCCCTCGGGCTCTGGGGCAGTTCCATGACAGCGGAGGGAAGGGACCCCGAGCCGAGAGTTCCAGCTCTGTGGAAATGCCAAGTTTATTTTTTCATGTGGTGTGAGAAAAATGTTGTAGTTTCATTCTTTTTCATGTAGCTGTCCAGTTTTCCCAACACCACATATTGGAGAGACTGCTTTTTCTACGTTGTGAATTCTTGCCTCTTTTGTCATAGATTAAAGACAATAGGTACATGGGTTTAATTCTGGACTCTATTCTGTTTCATTGAGCCATGTATCTGTTTTTCTGGCAGTACGATGCTGTTTTGATTACTGTAGTTTTGTATTATAGTCTCAAGTCAGGGAGCCTGATACCTCGAGCTTTTATTTTTTCCCCAAGATTCCTTTGACAATTCAACCTTTTTTGTGGTTTCTTATAAAGTTTAGGATTACTTGTTCTAATTCTTTGAAAAATATCATGGATAATTGATAAGCATAGCATTATATCTGTAGATTGCTTTGGGTATAATGGACATTTTAACAATATTAATTCTTATAATCCAAGATCCCAGAATGTCTTTCTATTTGTTTATATTGTCTTCAATCTCTTTCATCAGTGTCATAATTATCAGAGTTTAGACTTTTACCTCCTTAGGTAGGTTTATTCCGATGTATTTTTTTCAACTCAATGATAAATTCAACCAACATTATTTTGTTATTTGACAGATTAGAATTAGATATTTCAGCCTGTTTGCTACTTCACACTCCTATCTCAGTGAAGCTGATTTTCTGACTCCAGTGCTTTTAATTCTGGTTTGTTCTTCAATTTACCGTAAATTAGATAGTGTGGATTTTTTATTTTTCTTATACATTTTGTATCATGTAATCTTTTTTTTTAATTGAGGGAAAACATATAATAGACAATTTACCATTTTAACAATTTTTAAAGTGAACAATTGAGTGGAATTTAGTACATTCAAAATTTTTGGAAGCTGTTTTAACTATCTCATTCCAGAACATTTTTGTCACCACAAAAGGAAGCCCCATACCGATTTAGCAGTTGCTCCCCATTTTGCCCCTAGCCCCTTACAACCACTAATCTCCTTTCTTTCTCCATGGATTTTCCTATTCTGGATATTGTAAATAAATGTGATTATAAAATATGCTGCCATTTCTCCCAGACTTCTTTCACACAACATTTTCAGAATTCATATGTATTGTAGCATGTGTCAGTACGTCATTACTTTATATGGGTGAATAATATTCCATTGTATATATATGCTGTATATTGTTTATCCATTCATCAGTTGGTGGAGATTTGGGTTTTTTCCAACTTTGGCTATTGTTAGAAGATTTTCTGTGCACATTCATGTTCAAGTTTTTGTTTGAGCACCTTTTTTCAACTATTTTGTTTGCTCCAAGTCTTTAACCACTTCCTAGAGCTCTGACAAATTTGTTTCTCACAGCTTCTGCTTGTTATTTTCAATCTCTTTTGGTGAGCAAGAGCTTAGAGCTGCCTACTCTGCCATTTAGCTGATATCATGCAGCAATAACTACTGTATTCATGAATTTTAAAATAATTTCAATTATCTTTATTTTCGAAGAATAAACCTTGTTTAGCCAGAGAGTTGCTACTTTTAAGCTTATTGAATATTATTTACTAATATTTTATTTTGAAAATTTGCATTGATACTCAGAAATGAAATTAGTTTATAGTTTTTTTCTGTTATCCACCCCCCCCCCAATATTTTTATTACTTTCTGCTAATGTTGTATTGAATTTATAAAATAACTGGTAAAATCTTGTAACACCCTATAAATGGACAGAAGTGTTTAAATAGTTTAACAAGATATTAGTTTACTTAAGAGTTTAAGTAATTTTCACATGATAGCATTTGCACCAGGCACATTTTTGTGAATAGTTCTTTGACAAATTTCTCTTTCTTTCATGCTTCTTGAATTATTTTGGTTTTCTATCCTGTTTTAATCCAAATTCATTAATTTATAATTTCTGTGAAACTTTTCATTTGACTTTTTCATTTGCATAGAATTATAGAAGTTGTGCACATGTTTTTGTAAGTTCCTCTGTTTCTGTGTTAATATCCTGTTTTCATAATAATTTGTGAGCAGTAGTATTTTCTGCCATTCATCTTGTGTATTGCATTTTCACCAAATATCAACACTGCTTTAGTTATCAATTCAAATGAGTTTTCAATTTAATTAATTTATATTTTAAAATTAATTACTGGCCCTTGTTGTTTCCTTAGGTTTATCCATTGTTATTTTCTTAACTTTTGTTGGATCTTAATTCATTTGAATTCACTTTAAACATCAAAATTCTTTAATATTAATGATTTTCTAAGTATTGCTTGATGTATAGGGTTCTCAGCTTATTTTCAATATCTATATCAGAGGTGGAAAATAGGTTTCATTTCTCATAATTCCATGAATGGATATGATAATGGCTAAGCAAATTATTATGCTGATGAATGTTTGAAGTAATAATCTCCATGCAGTGGGATAGCATTCCTTAATCAATACATAGTGCTAAGAGTTTGGAAAGGGAATGGAATTTTAAAAACATATATTTGACTTCCAAAACTATAACTCACTACTTTTATTTGCTTTTAATTTTTAATTCAAAGTTGTTTAATAGTTTTATTTTCATCTTTATTGGAGTATAATTGCTTTACAATGTTGTGTTAGTTTCTGCTGTATAACAAAGTGAATCAGCTATATGTATACATATATCCCCATATCCCCTCCCTCTTGTATCTCTCTCCCAACCCCGACCCCACCCCTCTAGGTGGTCACAAAGCAGCGAGCTGATCTTCCTGTGCTATGTGGCTTCTTCCCACTAGCTATCTGTTTTACATTTGGTAGTGTATATATGTCAATGATACTCTCTCACTTCATCCAAGCTTCCCATTCCCCCTTCCATGTATTCTCAAGTCTATTCTCTGTGTCTGCATCTTTATTACTGTCCTGCCTCTAGGTTCATCAGAACCATATATTTTCTTTTAGATTTCATATATATGTGTTAGCATACGGTATTTGTTTTTCTATTTCTGACTTACTTTACTCTGTATGACAGACTCTAGGTCCATCAACCTCACTACAAATAACTCAGTTTCGTTTCTTTTTTATGGCTGAGTAATATTCCATTATATATATGTGCCACATCTTCTTCATCCGTTTGTCTGTTGATGGACATTTAGGTTGTTTCCATGTCCCGGCTATTGTAAATAGTGCTGCAGTGAACATTGTGGTACATGATTCTTTTTGAATTACAGTTTTCTCAGGGTATATGCCCAGTAGTGGGATTGCTGGGTCATGTGGTAGTTCTATTTTTAGTTTTCTAAGAAATCTCCATATTGTTCTCCATTGTGGCTGTATCAATTTACATTCCCACCAAAAGTACAAGAGGCTTCCTTTTTCTCCAGAACCTCTAATATTTATTGTTTGTAGATTTTTTGGTGATGGACATTCTGACTGGTGTGAGGTGATACTTCATTGTGGATTTGATTTGCATTTCTCTAATGATTAGTGATGTTGAGTATGCTTTAATGTGTTTGTTGGCAATCTGTATATCTTCTTTGGAGAAATGTCTATTTAGGTCTGATGATTTTTCAATTGTTTTTTTTGGTTTCTTGATATTGAGCCGCATGTGTTCCTTGCATATTTTGGAGATAAATCTTTTGTCAGTTGCTTCATTTGCAAATATTTTCTCCCATTCTTTGGGTTGTCTTTTCCTCTTGTTTATGGTTTCCTTTGCTATGCAAAGCTTTTAAGTTTCATTATGTCCCATTTATTTATTTTTGTTTTTATTTCCATTTCTCTGGGAGGTGGGTCAAAAAGGATCTTGCTGTATTTATGTCATAGAGTGTTCTGCCTATGTTTTCCTCTAAGAGTTTGATAGTTTCTGGCCTTACATTTAGGTCTTTAATCCATTTTGAGCTTATTTTTGTATATGGTGTTAGGGAGTGTTCTAATCTCATACTTTTACGTGTACCTGTCCAATTTTCCCAGCACAACTTATTGAAGAAGCTGTCCTTTCTCCACTGTATATTCCTGCCTCCTTTATCAAAGATAAGTTGACCATATGTGCGTGGGTTTATCTCTGGGTTTTCTATCCTGTACCGTTGATCTATATTCCTGTTTTTGTGCCAGTATCATACTGTCTTGATTACTGTAGCTTTGTAGTATGGTCTGATCAGGGAGCCTGATTCCTCCAGCTCCGTTTTTCTTTCTCAAGATTGCTTTGGCTATTTGGGTTCTTTTGTGTTTCCATACAAATTGTAAAAATATTTTGTTCTAGTTCTGTTAAAAATGCCCTTGATAGTTTGATAGGGATTGCATTGAATCTGTATATTGCTTTGGTTAGTATAGTTCTTTGTTTAATAGGTTTTAGTAAGGTTTCAATAATGTGTACTATGGAGGATGCTGTGATAAGCCACCTTATGCACCTTGAGGAATGATGGACATTTTATCCCAGATTCTTGGTGTGCAGCAGGAAGACCACTCTCAGCCTCAGCTGAAAGAACAAGGACATGTCCTATTCTGAGGTTGACTCAAAGCCTATGACTGATTGAAGCAAGGGTGTAAATATCCAGCCTTCTAGTCCCACCTGTTGTTTTTTAAACTTAAGTATAGTTGATTTACAATATTATATTACTTTCAGGTGTACAACTTAGTGATTCATTGTTTATATATATATACTCCACAAAAAATTATTACAATATAATGTCTATATTTTTTCTGTGCTTTACAATACTTGCTTTTTGCTCAACTATTTTACACATAGTAGTTTGTTTCTCTAAATCCCATACCTGTAATTTGCCCCTCCAACCTTCTCTCTCCTCACTGGAAAGCACTAATTTGCTCTCCATTTTGGGGAGAATTTTTCTATTTTGTTATATATGTGTTTGTTTTATATTTTAGATTCCACATATAAGTGATAAAATCACCTTTCTCTGACTTATTTTACTAAGCATAATACTCTCTAGGTCCACTCATTTTGTTGTAAATGGCAAAATTTTATTATTTTTCATGGCTGAATAATATTCCTGTGTGTGTGTGTTTGTGTATGTGTTTGTGTGTGTATGTGTGTGTGTGTGTGTGTAGAGCACTTCTTCTTATCCATTCATCTGTTGATGGACACTTAGGTTGCTTCCATATATTGGCTATTGTAAATAATTCAGCCATGAACATTGAGTACATTTATCTTTTCAATTTAGTGTTTTTGTTTTCTTCAAATATATATCTGGGAGTGGAATTGCTGAATCAAATGGTAGTTCTATCTTTAGATATTTGAGGAACGTCCATACAGTTTTCCACAGTGGCTACAAGAATACTCTCCCACCAACATTGTACAAAGGTTCCCTTTTTTCCACATCATTGCCAACATTTTTTGTGATCTTTTTGACAATAGCCATTCTGACCAGTGTGAGATGCTATCTTTTTGTCTTAATTTGTATTTCTCTGGTGATTATTGATTTTGAGTATCTTTTCATGTGTCTGTAGGCAATCTTTATATCTTCTTTGGTAAGATGTCTCTTCAGGCCTTCTGCCCATTTTTTAATTGAGTTGTTTGTTATTTTTGAGATTGAGCTGTGCGTGCTTTTTATATTTTGGATATTCATGCATTATTGGTCATATCACTTGCAAGTGCTTTTTGTTGATGGTTTCCTTTGCTCTACAAACAGGTTTTAAGTTTAATTAGGTCCAGCTTGTTTATTTTTGCTTTTATTTCTTTTGACTTGGGAGACCTACTGAAGAAAATATTGTTACAATTTATTTCAAAGAGTGTTCTGTGTTTACTTCTAGGGGTTCTATCATTTCAGATCTTAAATTTAGATCTTTAATCTATTTTTATTTTATATAGGATGTGGGTAAATGTTGTGACATCATTTTTTTACATGTAGCTGTTCAGTTTTCCCAGCACCATTCATGAAAGACACTGTCATTTTTCTTTTCCACTGTATACTCCTGCCTCCTTTGTTGTAGATTAATTGACTATAGGTGCATCGATTTATTTCTGGGCTAACTATTCTTTTCCCTTGATCCATGTGTCTTTTTGTGCCAGTAGTATTCTATTTGGATTACTGTAGCTTTATAGTGTATTCTGGGAGGGTGACACTTCCAGCTTTGTTCCTTTTTCTCGATTGTTCTGGCAATTCTACATCTTATGTAGGTCCATATAAATTTTAAGATTATTTGTTCTAGTTCTGTGAAAAATGTCATGGGTATTTTGATAGAGATTTCATTATTGCTTTGGGTGGTATGACCATTTAAATAATATTAACTCTTCCAATTCAAGAATATGAGATAAATTTCCATTTCTTTTTATCTTTTTTAATTCCTTCATTAATATTTTACAGTTTTCATCCTATAGGTCTTTCACTTTCTTGTTAAGTTTATTCCTAGGTATTTTATCCTTTTTGGTGCAATTTTAAATGTGATTATCTTGCTTTATCTTTCTGATAGTTTATTATTGTAGTATAGAAAAGCAACAGATTTCTGTATATTAACCTAGTGTCCTACAACTTTACTGAATTTATTCATTAGTTCTGATAGGTTTTTGGTGGTGACTTTAGGGTTTTATATATATAGTATCATGTTATCTGTAATTAGTGACAGTTTTACTTCTTCTTTTCCAATTTAGAGTCCTTTTACTTCTTTTTCTTGTCTGATTGCTGTGGGTAAGCATTCCAATGCTATATGAAATAGAAGTGGCAAGAGTGGGCATCCTTGTCTTTTCCTGATTTTAGAGGAAAGGCTTCTCACCATTGCATATGATATTAGCTGTGTGTTTGTCATAAATGGCCTTTATTTTGTTTAGCTATGGTCTCTCTGTGTCAACAATAATGAGAATTTTTATCATGAGTGGATGCTGAATTTTGTCAAAGGCTTTTTCTAAATTTATTGAGATGATCATGTGATCTTTATGCTTCAGTTTGTTAATGTGGTGTATACATTGATTGATTTGTGAATATTGAACTATCCTTGCATCCCTGGGATAAATCTCACTTCATCATGGCATAAGATCATTTTTATATATTGTTGAGTTAGGTTTGCTAATATTTTGTTTAGGATTTTTGCATCTGTGCTCATTAAAGATATTTGCCTGTAATTTTCTATAGTGTCTTTGTCTGGTTTTGGAATCAGGAATTTTGGCCTTGTAGAATGAAATTGAGTGTGTTCCATCCTCTTCGATTTTTTTGAATTGTTAGAGAAGGATAGGGTATTAGCGTTTTTAATAAGTTTGGTAGAATTCCTCTGTGAAGACAGACTTTTGTTTTCTTGGATTTTTTTTTAATTACAGTTTCAATTCCACTACCAGTGATTGGTCTCCACAGATTGTCTATTACTTTCTGATTCAGTATTGGCAGTTTGTTTCTGTAAATTTGTCAATTTTTGCTAGGTTATCTACTTTGTTGGCATGTACCTGTTCACAGTATTCTCTTATGATTTCTTGTATCTCTGTAGTATTTGTTATTTTTCCTCTTTGTTTTCTTATTTTGTTTACTTGGGTACTCTTTCTTTTCTTCTTGGTGAGCCTGGATAACAGTTTAGTAATTTTGTTTCTTTGTTTAAAGAACAATCTCTTGTTTTCATTGATATTTTCTACTGTTTTTTATTTTTATTCACTTATTTCCTGTGTCTCTATTATTTCCTTCCTTCTGCTGACTTTGGGCTTTCATTATTCTTTTTCTAATTCCTGTTTTTAACTTTTTATAAAAATTGAAAAAAAATTATTGAGTATAGTTGATTTACAATGTTTTGTTAGTTTCAGGTGTACAGCAAAGTGAATCAGTTATACATATGCATATACATATATCTACTCTTGTTTTAGATTCTTTTCCATATAGGCCATTACAGAGTATTTAGTAGAGTTCCCTGTGCTATACAGTAGGTTCTTATTAGTTATCTATTTTATATATAGGAGAGTGTATATGTCAATACTAATTTCCCAATTTATCCCTCCCCCCGCTTATCCCCTGGTAAGCATAAGTTTGTTTTCTACATTTGTGACTCTACTTCTGTTTTGAAAATAAGTTCGTTTGTACCCTTTTTCTTAGATTATACATATAAATGGTATCATATAATATTTGTCTTTCTGTGTCTGACTTACTTCACTCAGTATGACAATCTCTAGGTCCAACCATGTTGCTGCAGATGGCTTTATTTCGTTCTTTTTTATGGCTGAGGAATATTCCATTATATATATGTACCACACCTTCTTTATCCATTCTTGTGTTGATGGACATTTAGGATGTTTCCATGTCCTGGCTATTGTAAATAGTGCTGCAGTGAACATTGTAGTGCATGTATCTTTTTGAATTATGGTTATCTCCAGGTATATGCCTAGGAGTGAGATTGCTGGGTCTTAAGGAGGGCCTGTATTACATAAACGTCCCTCTTAGAACAGGTTTTGTTGCATTCCCTAGAGTTAGGGGCGTTGTGTTTCCATTTTCATTTGTCTTGAGGTATTTTCTGATTTCCTCTTTGATTTCTTCATTGACCCAATGCTTTCTAGTAGCATGTTGTTTAGTCTCCAGGTGTTTGTGCTTTTCCCATTTTTCTACCTGTAATTGATTTCTCATTTCATACTATTTTGGTTGAAAATAATGCTTGGTACAATTTCTAACTTCTTAAATTTCTTGAGGCTTGTTTTGTGCTCTAGCATATTATCTATGTTGTAGAACATTCCGTCTGCACTTGAAAAGAATGTGTATTCTACCGTTTGGCGAGTGAATGTCCTGTACATATCCATTAGGTCCAACTGGTCTATTGTGTCATTTAAGGCCACTGTTTCCTTATTGATTTTCCATCTGGATGATCTGTTCATTGATGTAAGTGGGTTGTTAATGTCCCTTAATATTATTGTATTATTGTTAATTTCTGCCTTTATGTCTCTTAATATTTGCTTTACATATTTAGATTCTCCCATATTGGGTGCATATATGTTAATGAGTGTAATATATTTTTCTTTTGTTTGTTCCTTTGTCATTATTTAATGCTCTTCTTTGTCTTTTGTTATAGATTTTGTTTTAAAGTCTGTTTTGTCTAATATGAGTATTGCTACCCCCATATCATTTCCATTTGCATAGAATACTTTGTTACATCCCTTCACTTTCCCTGTTTGTTTTCAGCTCTGAAGTGAGCCTCTTTTAAGTGCCTTATACATGTGTCCTGTTTTTTTATCCAATCAACCACCATATGTCTTTGTATTGGATCATTTAGTTGATTGCCATTTAAAGTAATTATTGACCAGTATATACTTACTTTCAATTTATCATTTGATTTCCAGTTGTTTTTGTAGTTCTCTGTATTTTTTTCTTCTTTTTGTTTCTTCTTTAGTTTGATGATTTTCTTAATTGTATGCTTGTATTCCATTCTCTCTAGTTTGTATGTATGTATATATCTATTGTAGAATTTTCATTTGTGGCTACCATGGGGTTCATATATGTTGACCTATAAGTATATCTACTTATCTTATACAGGTAGTCCTATAATTTCAAATACATTCTAACAGATGTACATTTTTTTACTCTCCACCACATTTTGTGATTTTGATGTCATATTTTGCATCTTCATGTTTATTCCTTTAATGAACTTTGCAGTTATATTTGATTTTATAATATTTTTTTCTATTCATATTTTTTTCTAGTTTATTTTATTTGCCAATCCTCAGCCTTTACTACATATTTGCCTTTCCTAATGGGGATTTCCCTTTTCTATATATTCTCACTTATTTTCCAATTAGGGAAGACCCTTCAACATTTCTTTTAGGGTAGATTTAGCTTTTATGAATTCTTTTAGTTTTCACTTGTCTGAAAATTTCTTTATCTCTCTTTCTATTCTAAAACATAAACTTGTTCTGTAGAGTATACTAGGTTGCAGGTGTTTCACTTTCATCACTTTGAATGTATCTTGACACCCCTTTCTATCTTTATCTTTAATGTTGCCATTTTAATTATAATATGTCTTTGTGTGGGTCTAATTGGATTCATCTTGTTTGAGACCCTCTGTGCTTTCTGTTCCTGGATATCTGTTTCTTTCTTTGAGTTTGGGAATTTTTCAGCCATAATTTTATCAAATATATTTTCATTCACCTTCTCTCTCTCTTCTCCTTCTGGGACTCCTATAATGTAAATGTTGGTATGATTAATGTCCCAGAGTTTCCTTAAACTGTTCTCATTTTTTTCAAAAAAAATTTTTTTGTAGATCTGATTGGGTGATTTCCATTATTTTATCTTCCAGATCACTTATGCATTCTGTATCACTTTGTCTGCTATTAATCCCTCCTAGCAGTTTTTTTTTTCCTTTCAGTTATTGTATTCTTCAGTTCTGACTCATTCTTTTTTATATTTTCTAGTTCCTTATTAAGATTCTGACTGGGTCCATCTATTCTTGTTCCTAATTTGGTTAACATTCATATTACTAATACTTGAATTCTTTTTCTAGAAAATTGTTTATTTCTGTTTCGTTAGGTGAATTCTGAGGGGTTTTCTCTTGCTGTTTTAATTGAGACAAATTCCTCTGTCTTCTCATTTTGCTTACCCTTCTCTGTATGAAATTTGGTGAAACAGTTACCTATTCCAGTCTTGAATGGGCGTCATTATATGGGAGAGTCCTTATAGAGTCTTCATGTGTCCATCATCTTTAGCAGGTACCTGAATTTAACATGAACACAAATCACGTCTTTCCTCAGGGTTTTCTATCAACTATTACCTTAGTAGGAGGTAAGGCTGGAGATGGAGGAGCTAGGGCCAGAGCCAGTGTTAGTTGTGGCTTCCCCTCTGCTTGGTGGCTGTCACCACCCTATCAAGGGCAGAGGTGGATCTCAACTTGCTGGAGTAGAAGCCCTGTGAGTCAGGTCTGAGCTGTGTCTTTTCTCCTTGAGTGTGTTTTTTCCCCACTCCCAGCACTGGCACCCTTGCCCCAAAGAGGAGCAGTGCTGGAGTAAGGCAGGCTGGTGTGGGCACTTGGCATGTGTTGGTCCAGCTAGGGTCAGAGATCCTGATTGCTTCTAATGATCTGCCTGTGTAAGTTCCAGTAATGGCTGTCCCTGCCCTGCTCAGATGCCACTTCAGTTCTGAGCTGCCTCTGTGTCAAACAATCAAGCCTCCAAAGCAGGGCTAGAGCTTTCACTTGGCACTGGCTATTGGGCACTCTGTGGTTGTCACACAAAATTGATCAACTACTCATACAATATTCAGTCCATGCCCTCTGCCATATTTTGGGAGCAAGAAGGCATGCATGAGCTTCTCATTAGGAGAGTCCAATCTTCCCACAGTACTCCTGTTAGTCCCAATGGCCAGCCAGCCAGCCAAGGAAGGTCGTATTCCCTCCATTGTACCCCCAGCTCCTAGTGTGTGGCTCAAACTACTCACTCCCCAGGGATGATCAATGCTCATGTAATCTCCCTTTCCCTTTGAGTTCCCTCCCAGGGCCACAGATCCTGACCTGATTGCTTCTTTCCCTTTCTTACCAGATTCTGTGGGGTTCTTTCTTACAACCTTGGGGTTCTTTTTGTCACTCTCCAGTTTTCAGTGAGAATTGCTCTACATGTAGATGTATTTTTGATGTGTTCCTGGGGCTAGGTGATTTCTGTGTCTTACTAGTTACACCACTAATCTCTAGTCCCAAACGTTTTTAAAATAATATTTTATTAGAACATAGCCATGCTCATTTGCTTATGTATTGCTCTGGCCTTGTTCACATTACAGTGGCAGAGTAGAGCAGCTGCTGTTGAAACTGTTCATGAAACTGAAAGTATTTACTATCTGTCCCTTTAATTTAACAGTTTGCAGATTTCTGTGCTAAAGGGTAGTTTTACCTCTAGATAGTACTAGTTGGGTTGTGTTAAGCTGTCATTGGGACTGAATTACAGTTAGACTTCTGCCCAGCCCCACATTCTTCCCCTTCCTTCTGCAGGTGTTGAAACCAAAGACCAACATAATCATTCTTCACACTAAATTGTGCCTCAGATTTGGCTTCCTAAGAACCCAACTTACAATATGGATGCTTTCCTTTTAGGTTATAAGCATCTCTTTCAATTTATAATCAATCTTATTACTTATAGCATTTATATATACAATATTCCAATTTATTTTTTGTTTTCACTTATCTTTAAATGATTGAAAGATGTAGGTCGAAGTTTTCTACCACTGTTGAACATATGTTTATGTTCAATAAAGTGCCTGCAATAAGTGCTGTATATGTTTCAAAACCATGTCTTTGCAATAAAATTTTTCATTATATTTATTCTTTGTGGATTGCATCCTGCATTGTTAAAAAGTACTACAGGGCCTCCCTGGTGGCGCAGTGGTTGAGAGTCCGCCTGCCGATGCAGGGGATGCGGGTTCGTGCCCCGATCCCGGAGGATCCCACATGCCGCTGAGCGGCTGGGCCCGCGGGCCATGGCCGCGGAGCCTGTGTGTCCGGAGCCTGTGCTCCACAACGGGAGAGGCCACAGCAGTGAGAGGCCCGTGTACAGCAAAAAAAAAAAAAAAAAATGTACTACAAGTTTACTGTGTGCCTTTTGCCATGAATTTCAATGATCTGGACATCAGCTTACTTTTTAATTTTCTTTTGGTAAATTCTTACTTTCAGATTTTGAATTACTTTATTTTTGATAGGCCTTTTACAAGTAACACATTTGTGCGTGCATGTGTGTATTCAAATGTTTAGGTACATAGATTAATCCTAGAAATGGGGGAGAACAGAGAAATGAAGCTGGTGATTTTAGATGAGGTCTAGCATCTTTTCTTTTTTTGTTTTTACATCTTTATTGGAGTATAATTGCTTTAAAATGTTGTGTTAGTTTTGGCTGTATAACGAAGTGAATCAGCTATATGTATGCATATATCCCCATATCCCTTCCCCCTTGAACCTCCCTCCTACCATCCCTATCCTACCCTTTTAGGTGGTCACAAAGCACCAAGCTGATCTCCTTGTGCTAAGTAACTGCTTCTCACTAGATATCTATTTTACATTTGGTATTGTATATATGTCAATGCTACTCTCACTTCATTCCAGCTTACCTTTCCCCCACCCCGTGTCCTCAAGTCAATTCTTTACATCTGCATCTTTATTCCTGTCCTGCCCCTAGGTTCATCATAACCATTTTTTTTTTCTTAGATTCCATATATATGTGTTAGCATAGAGTATTTGTTTTTCTCCTTCTGAGTTACTTCACTCTGTATGACAGACTCTAGATCCATCCACCTCATTACAAATAACTCAATTTCGTTTCTTTTTATGGCTGAGTAACATTCCATTGTATATATGTGCCACATCTTCTTTATCCATTTATCTGTTGATGGAGGTCTAGTATCTTGAATTTCTTACATAGGCTCCAGTATTTTCTTACATCTGTGAGACTGTTAAGCATAGCCAATAATTACAGTGTTTATGATCTTGATGGAATATCTTTACTATATTAAACTTAGGTCATGATTTTAAAAATATTTTTCTTTAACATTTTGGCTCAAGCATAAATGTGAAAATCCAGTTCAGTGTAATGCAGTTGATTTGGTGGCATATACTTTGTTTGTTCAAAAGAATGGATGGAGAATATACATGAGAAGCAGCAGTTACTATCTGCTTTCTAATAATGGGAACTAAAAGAAAAATGAGAGAATGTAATTGTTAATCATCCTTTGTTTTATTAGTTATGTGTCAATCTTGTTCTGATCTATGTTGAAATTTAAATATTCTTAATGTTGAATTTGAGTGAGATATCATAAGATGTAAATATCTCCAACACTCATTTAATACACATTTAGAATATATATGAAATAATTTTTTGAACTGTTTTAAGTTTTGTAATCATTGTGGTCCACTGATAATGTTTGCTATAAACTGTTGAAGAATAGTATTGTAGGACTATGTTTTTTAAGGTAAGCAATAACACAATATTTGCTTTATAAAACAAAGTATTTTCTCTCAGGTGATTTTTTGCTTGCATCAATATTGCTTCTCAACGTTTCTTTTGCTGTGCAAAAAATTTTAGGTTTAATTAGATCCCATTTGTTTCTTTTTCTTTTTCTTTCCATTACTCTAGGAGATGGACTAACAATTTATATAAAAGAATGTTCTGCCTATATTTTCATCTATGAATTTTATATTATTCAGTTTTACATTTAAGCCTTTAATCCATTTTGAGTTTATTTTTGTGTATGGTGTTAGAGAAAGTTCTAATTTCATTGATTTACATGTAGCTGTCCATTTTTCCCAGCACCATTTATTGAAGAGACTGTATTTCCTCCATTATATATTGCCTCCTTTGTCAAAGATTAATTGACCATTGGTGCATGGGTTTATTTCTGTCCTGTTCCACTGATCTATATGTCTGTTTTTGTGCCAGTACCATACTGTTTTGATGACTATAGCTTTGTAGTAGAGTCTGAAGCCAGGGAACCTGATTCCTCCAGCTCCGTTTTTCTTTCTCAGGGTTGCTTTGGCTATTAGAGAAGACCTAAGTAAACATTTCTCCAAAGAAGACATACAGGGGAATTCCCTGGCAGTCAAGTGGTTAGGATTCAGTGCTTTCACTGCTGAGGGCCCAGGTTCAGTCCCTGGTCAGGGAACTAAGAACCCACAGCTGTAGAGAGTGGCAAAAAAGAAAAAAAAAAGACATACAGATGGCCAACAGGAACATGAAAAAAAGCTCAACTTCATTAAGTATTAGAGAAATGCAAATCAAAACTACCGTGATGTGTCATCTCACTCTCGTCAGAATGGCCATCATCAAAATGTCTACAAATAATAAATGCGGAGAGGATGTGGAGGAAAATGTTGTGGGAACTTAAATTGGAGGTTCCTTAAAAAAAAACTAAAAATAGAATTACCATATGATCCAGCAATCCCACTCCTGGGCATATATCCAGAAAAGAGGAAAACTAATTTGAAAAGATACAGGCAGCCCAGTGTTCATTGCAGCACTATTTACAATAGCCAAGA